>NW_018745170.1:4755552-5287175 GCF_001683475.1 Chenopodium quinoa | reverse complement strand
CGTAATTGGTCCATAGTGGACGGATCATTGCTTGAAACGTGGCAGGCTCCTATTGGCCCATGTGACGGACACATGGCGGAACCTGATTGGTCCACTTGTCAGATGGTGATTGGTGGGGAAAAATCCCCTAATCATTTGCCCCTCACAGGTGGCACGTGACTGGTCACGTGTTACCTGTGACAGGTATCGCCCTGTAACAGGCGACGGCCTGCTACAGGTGTCACTCGGCGAGAGGCCGAGAGATTCTCCCGCCAAAATTTTGAATTCTGGAAGTGACCCTTCGCCTTCTCACTTCGCCTATATAAAGGAGTGTTGACTTCGGTCATTTTCACACTTGAAAACTTTGTGAGAGAACATTCGGACCCCTGAACTTGCTCTGACATTTTGGACCCTTTCTGCCTACCGCCTGCTCTGACAAGCCGACTGCAAAGGATTTTCAGAACTTCATCAATCGTCACTCGTTCAGGTAACCGTCGGTTCTCTTACTCTTAATTTTCTCTTTACTTTATTCTTTTTTGAAATGGCACCACGGAAGCACACGACACGACCTAGGTTAGTGATCAGCCGGTCACCGGGGACGGCTGAATCTAGGACTAGGAGTGCCGCCTGCCCTTTTTCTGGACCCATCTTTGCCCTTTATACAAAGTCCGACTGTATCTGTGTCTATGCAGAGCATGATGGCCAGAACAAAAAAGACTGCCAGGATCTCAAACTCAGACGGCTCCTCCCACAGGGTGCCGATTAGTGAAACATCTGACCAGGCGCCAGATGTGGAAGTGAAACAAAGCGGCTTGAAAGCCCGGCAGTTCTGAGGGAGGAGTCAAAGTGACCCCTTCCCATTTTACAGTTGACAATTCTACATTCTCTCCTGCTCCTTTTAAAGGAGAGGAGGCGGGCCCCTCCGGGAGAGGGGAAGAGTCGTCCTCTTCGGACTCGTCAGAGGACGATTCCGAGTCTAGCTCTTCTGGCCATGCTTCCCTGGACACAGAAGAGAAAAACAGTCGCCTACAAGAGGCGAGGCTTTCTCACGCAGTTGAGAAGGGGGACGATTGGGCGGAGCCATCCGCCTCTCACCGAGAGCAAAATACCCCCTACTACATGCACGGTACCTCGGGGCCGGATCACGGCCATGCAAGAGAAAGTGGAGAGCTTTATCGCAAACCACACAATGGGCCCCGGCTTTTTAGTGTTCGTGCCGGATCCAGAAGACACAGTCGTATGGCCGGCTGGTTACCAGTTATGATGGCGCCTGCTTTGGCTGCTACGAGGCGGCCATCAAGGCTGGGCTGCGCTTCCCACTACATCCAGCTGTTTCAGCGGATCTTGGATGGGTATGAGTTGGGGTTATGGCAGTTAGCCCCGAACTCCTGGGGTCAACGTACTCGGCTATGTGGCCGGGTGCGAACTGCACGGGGTGGAGCCGAGCTTCGAGGCTTTCGCCCACATGAACTACCTCAGCCGGACCCCTAAGGCAGGCGGTACCGGCTGGTATCAATTGACGAGCCACAGGGGCTACCTCATGACGAGAGGTAAAGCAAACAAATGGAAGGACTGGCGGAGCACCTTCCTCATCATTGAGAGTTCAGACACAGAGCTGAACAAGCGCTTTAACAGGTGGAACAGGAATCCGCCCCTTCTTGCAGGCGGCCGCAGCATGCCACCTGTTCCCCCCAAGGCTAAGAAAGAGATCCTAGATAAAGGACTCTTCAAAGTAGAGTCGAAGGTGAACTCTACTTCAGGGGTACGAGAGCAAGTACCCCTGCACTGCGTCCCGAGCTTCAAATGGCTCTACGACGAGTACTTTTTGGCCGCCTGTGGCCTCAGCAGCAGTGCTCAAGAGGTAGCCGACCTGTCGAATACTCTGCTGTTCCGTGCATTTCTTGTTATGACTTTTATTAACTTTGCTATTTGTTTTTGCAGCGGACGCCATGAGCAAAATTACCGCCTCCAAGACTGCGGCGGCCATGTTGCGGGCCTCCATCATGCAACAGTCTTCAACGACTCCCCCAACAAGGGGGCACCCTTGGTGGGCTTTCGAACCTTTCACCCTCTTTTTGGAGTTGTGTTTATGCATATACTGACTTTTTTCTTCTTTTTTAGACGGGCGCTCCAAGAGCTTCTTCTTCCCAACAGCCGGACCCCAAGGCCCGGAGGACGACTGTTGCGAGCTCTCCTGGTTCTTCCAGGAAAACAAGCGGCGGCTGAGAAACACCGGCCACTTCTTCTAAAACTCTAGCTGGGCCACCTAGAAGTATGAAATTGTCCTTATAAATTTTAGACTTGCTCCCTTCTTTACTAGGTCTAATCCGTTTGTTTATGCTTGATGCAGCCGGCCCTCAGGAGCCTGACTTGGTCGAGGTGGCCAAGTCTATGATCAAGGCCGTTCCTCCAGCTGAAAGGGAGGCGGTCAGGGGTGTCGGCACCCTTGACCTAGACGGGATTGCAGGGGTCCTTGCTGAGGTATACTTAGCATATTTTTGAGTATTTTGAATTCCAGGACGCCTGTTTTCTTTTTGTTTGGAAACTGACGCCTGTTCCCCTTTTTACTTAGGCCCTGCTCCGAGTGAACGGCCTTCGCAAGCCGCTTGACCGGAAGAACAAAGAGGTAAAGGCTGCAAAAAGCTATGGCCGCTCTGACTGTGATAAGGCAATGTTTCAAATTGCCCAAAAATGAAGTTCTGACCATTGATATTCTTTATTATCAGGCGCAGGCTACCGCCGCTATCCGGGCTCAGTTAGAGGCGGCCCAGAAGAGGAATAGCGAGCTGGAGGCGACAATCAACAACCTCAAGGCCGAGCTGAGACCTCTTCACAAAAGATGTCCTCATACGAAACCTTGGAGAAATCCTTGGCGAGCGTAAAGGTACGCCTGTGACCCAGGAGAAGAGTCTTACTCGGGAGCTCTCGGAAAAGGCCGAGCAAGAAAAGAAAGAGCTGGTCCGGGAGATGATGGAAGACTCTGCTCAAATTTAGCGGTTGACTTGGGCCGCCTCTTCCCCAATGCCGACTTTGCCTCATGGGAAAAAACGTACCGCCAGTGTTCTGATAGATATAATCAGGAGATCCTGGCGGCTGCTGAGGAAGAGGCGTTGGCGGCTGCTGAGGAAGAGGCGTTGGAGGAGGAGCAGCCGGTAGTGGCGCTTGTGCCGCTTGGGGGTAATGCATCAAAGAAGGATGCAGCTGAAGCCGAGGTCCAGCAAGAAGAGTGCTGACCAGGCGGCAGCTGCTGATATTGAAGATCTGCCCCCTTCTTAAGCTTTATGTCTTCTTCCCACGGCCTGCATGCCGTTTGTTTGTATTTACCCGGCCAGGGGGCCGGGGCTCTGAATATTTTGCCGGTCTTTAATGACCGGCTTCCTTTTAATGAATATTTTTGTTTTGCTTCAAACTTGTTCAAGTATTGAATATTCTGATATCCAATTGTACACTATACCGACTGTTTTACATGGCCGATAGTTGCAGACAGGTACAGATAGTTAGTCACGCCGCCTATGCCCCTGGACGACTGGTCGTCTGTTTCCAGGCTAGACGATCAGTCGGCCATTTATCCAATCGGTATTCGAAACCATTTTAAAGACTGGATCCCCTTTAGGCAGGCGGTTCTGTCATATAAAATTAACCAAGTAGGAAAGTGGTTTCCTACTTGTCATGTTTTTAGGCTAGAGACTTTAGGCCGTCTAGGCCGACTGTTCCCCGCCATATTTAATCTAGTGTGAGCCGGTGCTGTATGAACACCTTTTTAGTTTCATACTAAATTTTTAAGGAGTGACCAAGTAAACATGATTGTTACCTAGTCGCCAAGTAACTGAGTAGTAGAGGTATCAAGCGGTGGGTACCGGTTGTTCCCCTTTATTTGCCAATGTTTGTTGGCTTTTAACTCATAGGTTGTTTAACCTAGCAGGAGTAGTGGTTGAGAGCCCCTGATTGCTAAAAACAGGCGGACGACTCATACCTTTTAGGCTCCATACTAAGTTTGAGAGAGTGACTATGAGTTAACTTTGGTGTTACTCAGTCGCCGTCACTCCTGCTTGTGTAGTAAAGGTACCAGGCGGCGGAGGCCGGCTGAACCTTTTGATTCGCCAATGTTTGTTGGCTATTAACTCAAGAGGTACCCCCTGCATTTATCTCAAGTAATACAGGCGGTCATCTAACTCAGATGTCAACTGCTACCACTGGTTTGATTAGTGATAGAGTTATCCTTGTCTCAAAAACGGCTACGTGGTTGCCCTTGGGGACAGTCGTATAAGTGCCGTGTAATTAGTTTATAGAGCAATGTTCCACCCAAAAGGGAGCTTCCCTCTGCGACGAATTTCATCCGGAGGGATGCCGCCGGACGCCTGCCATGATGTTGGGACAGGTCGTGATAGGTTTGAAGATTGGATCAGTTTGCTTGGCGCCTGGTCTGATCATTCGCCCTGTGGCCTTGGTTAGTTCTTGGTGAACGTAGGTGCTAAGTAAAAGGAGGGTAGCCGCCTATTTAGGCACAGGGTCGGCCAGGCCCTGATCATTTTTAGTTAAGTATAAGGGGGTGGTTGTGTGTTTGGAACCAGTCAGCCCTCTTCTATGGAGAGTAGCCGACTATATGTCCAGACGGCATGCCCCTATGGTGATAGAGTAAAATATTCAATGGAGAGTAGCCGACTGTAAAGGTACAGGCGGCATGCCCCTCTGAAGATAGAGTAAAATACTCAATGGAGAGTAGCCGACTGTAAAGGTACAGACGGCATGCCCCTCTGAAGATAGAGTAAAATACTCAATGGAGAGTAGCCGACTGTAAATGTATAGGCGACCTGCCCTTCTTAAGTAAGAATAAAAATTAAACATGGAGAGTAGCCGACTGTTTGTCAGCAGGCATGCCCCTCTTAGTACAAAATTGAATATTAAGTATGCAAACTTTTATTAAGTAGCCCTTGACTATTTACATCATTCAAAAGAAATATTTCTTAAGATTATCTACATTCCAAGTTCGAGGCAACGGTTGTCCGTCTGGTGTTCCCAGACGGTAGGTACCGTCCCTGACCTCTTCACAGATTCGGTAGGGTCCTTCCCAGTTGGGAGTTAGTTTGCCAGACTCAATAGCCCTACCAACTGCTTCCATTTTTCTAAGTACAAAGTCCCCCACTTTGAGTGGACGCCTGTGTACTTTTTTGTTGTATGATCTAGTCATTCTCAGGCGGTAAATTTCATGGCGCAAGACAGCATTGCCCCTCCTTTCAGGAAGTGAGTCTAATGCCAGGCGCATGGCTTCCCAGTTTGCCTCTTCGTCATATAGCATTACTCTAAGAGTCGGCTCGTAGTGTTCTATTGGAAGAACAGTTTCCGCACCATAAGTTAGGAGGAATGGAGTTTCTCCAGTCGCCCCTTTTTTCAGTCGTCCTAATGGCCCAGAGAACATGTGGTAATTCATCCGCCCATAGGCCGCCTGCTCGTTCAATCTTTTTCTTGAGACCGTCTGAGATGATTTTATTAAAGGCTTATACCTGGCCGTTTGCTTGTGGACGGAGACAGATGCAAAGTAGTGTGCAATTCCTTGGTCACCCAACCAGCTTTTGAGAACAGACGTCTCAAATTGGGGACCATTATCAAAAACCATAGACATGGGAACCCCGAACCGAGTGATGACATTTTTCCAAATGAATGAAATTACATCCTTCGTCTTGATTCCCTTTACAGCCTCCGCCTCTACCCATTTAGTGAAGTAGTCGACGGCAACAAGTATGTACCTCCTTCCGCCTGTAGCAGGCGTATATGGACCCAGAATATCCATGCCCCACTTAGCAAACGGTAGTGGGCTATGAATGGTAGTGAGGTCAGTAGCCGGACGGTGAATTAGTTTGTCAAACCTTTGGCACTTGTCACATTTTTTCACCATCACCATCGCATCTGCTTCTAAAGTAGGCCAAAAGTAGCCCTGCCGCCTTGCCCGTTGAGCAAGCGTCCTATCGCCTATATGGGAAGCACAGTAACCAGAGTGAAGATCGTCCAGTATCTCTCGCCCCTTTTCTGGAGTAACACACTTTAAGAAGGGTTGAAGGTACCCCCTTTTGTGAAGTTCTCCCTTTATTATTTCAAAACTGGTTGCTCGTTTTTTCAGTGCTGCCGCCTGTTGATGATCATCCGGCAGGGTACCATTTGCCAGATATGCCCTGATTGGATCCATCCAGGTTGAGCTTCTGTCTAAGATTCCAATAGGTTCTTCCTCAATGCTTCTCCTCTCCATTATTTCCCAAAAAACAGTTCGAGGAGTATCACAGGAGGCGGATGATGCTAATTTTGAAAGTGCATTCGCCTGGTTGTTTTCTGATCTTGGCACTTGGGTCAGATGGAAATCCTCAAGGGAGCCGACTGCTTGTCGGACCGCCTGTAAATACTTGATCATGGCCGGATGGGTTGCTTCGTATTCGCCATTGTACTGACTCACTATCAATTGTGAATCGGAACAGGCGTCTATTTTTCTTGCTCCTGCCGCCTTGCACATGCGGATTCCGGCTAGTAAAGCTTCATATTCTGCCTCATTGTTTGAGGCCTGAAAACTGAAGCGTAAAGCATACTCGTACCTGTCGCCCTCTGGCGACTGACATATGACTCCTGCTCCACAACCATTTGAAGTAGAGCTTCCATCCACATATACCTTCCAGACTTGGTCTGTAACTTGAGAGTCCGGAGGACGAGTCATCTCAACAATAAAGTCAGCAAAGGCTTGCCCCTTCACTGCTTTTCTAGGCTCAAAAGTAACTTCGAGGCTCTGTATTTCTATGGCCCATTTGATCATTCGGCCTGACGACTCTATGATGGTCAGTGGCCGCTTGATAGGTTGGTCTGTATACACGACGACTGCATGTGCCAAAAAGTAGGGCTTCAATTTTTTAACAGCCATGAAGAGTGCAAGACCAAATTTCTCCACTAAGGGATACCTTAACTCGGTATTTTTCAGTACATGACTGACAAAGTAGACCGGGAGCTGACAGCCGTCTCTTTCAGCAAGGAGAACAGCGCTTAACGCATGATCAGAGACGGCCAGGTACATGTAGAGTTCTTCTTTGGGCAAAGGGCTGACCAGCCTCGGCAAGGAATGCAAGTGAACTTTCAATTTTTGGAAGGCCGCCTCAGCATCCGGCCCCCATTCAAACCTTGCCTTTTTCTTAATTGCCTGGAAAAAGTATAGGCATTTGTCGCCTGATCGGCTTAGAAATCTTCCCAAGGCCGCCAGACAACCTGTTAACTTCTGAACCTCTCGGATGGTACGAGGCGACTGCATGTCAATGACCGCCTGCACCTTCTCAGGGTTCGCCTCTATTCCTCTCTGATTGATAAGGAATCCGAGAAATTTCCCAGACTCAACTCCAAAGACACATTTCTTGGGATTGAGCATGACATGGTGCCGCCTGAGTGTGGCGAAAGTTTCTCGGAGGTCCGACAGATGATCTTTCTGAAGTTTAGACTTGACAATCATATCATCAATATATGCCTCGACATTTCTCCCAATTTGATCAAAGAACACAGTGTTTATCATTCGCTGGAAAGTGGCCGGGGCATTCTTAAGACCAAACGGCATGACCGTGTAATAGTATAACCCCTGATCAGTGACGAAGGCCGTCTTCTCCTGATCTTTCTTCCATAAAGGAATTTGATGGAAACCAGAGTAGACGTCCATAAAGCTCATCAAAGCATGGCCGGCTGTTGAGTCGACCAGGTTATCAATTTTAGGCAGAGGGTAACTGTCTTTAGGGCACGCCTTGTTTAAGTCTGTGTAGTCTACACACATTCGCCAGGTGCCATTCGACTTTTTAACAAGCACCACATTTGCAACCCAGTCTGGGAAGTAACATTGCCGAATGAACCCTGCATCAAGTAATTTTTTAACTTCGGCGGCTGCCGCCTGACTTCTTTCTTCGCCATGGTTCCGCTTCTTCTGTCGTACCAGATTCTTTTTCGGATCCACGACCAGTTTATGTACCGCCAGATCAGGACTAATGCCTGGCATTTCATGGACTTCGAATGCAAAGATGTCCTTGTATTCTTTCAATAGTTTGTGAAAGTCGTCACCTAGGTCCCTTAGAGAAGTCGTCCCAACCTTGATTGTTCTGTCAGGACGCGAGTCATCTAACATCAGGTCCGTATGCTCACCAGCTGGCTGAGGGCGGAATTCATCCGACCGCTCCTCTGCTAATGATTGCTATTTTCTGTCTTTTCTTGCGGCCCCTGTTTGGGATGCCTTTCTCTTCTTGCCGCCTGCTTCTTGAACAGGCGCTTTCTCCTTGACATTGTCAAGGTCTATTTTTCCACCACTCGACCCAGTGGCCATAACAGTGGGCTTGACATCCGAGAGATAGCACTCTCGGGCCATCCTCTGATCTCCCCTTAGGGACCCGACTGTTCCATTATCCCTCTCAAACTTGAGCAACATCAGAGATGGGATTATAATAGCCTTGGAATTATTCAGGGTTGGTCGTCCCAGAATCATGTTGTAGGCCGAGAGTTCTTCTACTACCAGGAACAGGACTACCATGTGTCGTTCTTCCCCTTTTTCGCCCAGGCGGATGGGTAAATCCACTCGTCCCACTGGGTGGACGACTCCTCCTCCAAACCCTACTAAAGGGTGGGATGCCGGATGTATGCAATCAGTCTGATATTTTAGTTTCGACGGACATTTGCTACTGATGAGATCTGAGGAGCTTCCGGTATCTATGAGGATTCGGCCAACTCTCTGGTTGGCCACTTTACATTCATAACGATAGGGTCGTCATGCGGCCCTCTTACCCCTCCTAGATCTTCTTCAGTGATGACAATCTCAGGAAATGAATATTTGGAGGGCCGTTCTTGGTGAACGGAATTTACATCTAACCGCCTGATATTGTCTTTGTTGCCCCTAATAGTGGGGCCGCCTCCTGAGAAGCCGCCTGCAATGGTGTAGACGACTGCATCATCTGTATCGGAGCTGTCGACCTGTTGATTCTTTTTGGTCGACTGCTTTTTCGAGGAAGTGTTCCCCGTAGATTTCTTGACATAAGTGTCAAGATCACCTTGCTCAGCCAGGCGGTCCAGATACCGCATGAGACTGATGCATTCATTGGTGTGATGACCAACATCTTCATGATAATCACAGAATTTTTCTTGGTTCCGACTGTTTGCAGAACCCTTCATGGGGACCGGCTTCTCAATTAAGATCCGTCCCTTGATTTCCTTTAGGATAAATTGGCTATCCTTGTTAAACACATACTTTGGGGAGTATGGTTTGAATTTTTTTTTCTTCTTCTGGGACGGCTGTTTAGAGGAAACAGTTGCCCAGACCTCTTTTCTCTTCTCGTCTTTATTTGACGACTGCTTCTGTCGTCCTTGTCTTTTGTCGGACCTTTTCCCATCTGACTGTTTTACCGTACTACAAAGATCAGTCGCCTGTATATAGGCTTCCGCTTCAATCAAGGCCTCTTGAAGAGTCGCCACCCTCTTTCGGACCAAATCAAATTTGAAGGTCGACCCGTCTTTGAGACCTCTGAAAAAGTCAGTATAGGTTACTTCATCAGGTAACCCTTGGATCTGTATTCTCATCAGGTTAAACCGCCTGATGTAAGAACGAAGCCCCTCCTTCTCGCCCTGCTGAATTGTTCCTAAATCAAGGGTCGTCTTCTTCGCAGGGATGTTCATGGAGAAGTTGGAGGTGAATAAGTAAGCAAGCGTCTTGAAGTTAATTACACAACCAGTCGGGAGGTTGCCGAACCATTGTTGTGCGATTCCTTTGAGAGTCGCTGGGAAACACTTGCACCAAGTGGGATCATCCAACCCTTGAAGGTACATCAGGTTGGTGAATGCCATCAGATGGTCTTCTGGGTTAGTAGTGCCGTCATAGGCGCCTACTAATACATTTTTCACTTTGGCCGGCTGAGCGGCTTCAGTAATTTCCTTGGAGAAGGCCGACGGCTGTTCACCAAGTCTAAGCAACCGTAGCTGCCAGTCCATAGGTTGGACATTTTTTGCTGCATGTCCACCAAACGGAGGTGGCTGTAAAAAATACTGTTGTTGCGGTACAAACGGTAAGTTTGGTACCGCATGGTCGCTATGAAAGCCGGACTGACGGGAGGTGCCGCCTGACTGACTCTCATGATACGACTGAGTATGCCTCATCGAGGTATTTCGCAGACTGTCTTGGAAGTTTGAAGTAGAGGCCGACTCTGACAATCGGTCACTCCTCTTCTGCTCTAGCAGTAGCCGAGCGTCTGTGTATGTTTTCCTCGACCCGTCCGCCTGAATATGACGAACATGTTTCCTATTTCCTGGAGTAGGAAAACGGTATTTTGTGAAATCAAGGGCAGGTGGCTCCCACTTCCTAGATTTAGGATGAGGGGTCGCCTCTCGCCCTTGAACTGGTTTCCTCTTCCGTGAAGTGGAGGGTTTCTTAGTCGACTGCTCCTTGTCCAGAGCAGGCGGCTTCTTGTTGATCAACTCTTGAATTTCTCCCTTGAAGTCCCTCATGAAGGTCATGAGTTCGTTCCTTGTGATGGGAGCAGACCCATCAGTCGGCTGCTGCCGAACAGGCGGTGCGCCTGCTGGCTCGCTTCCAGTTTGAAGATGTTCCTGTTCCCTCCTTTCGGTATGACGGGTACGTCGGGCCCTTAGGGTCCCGTCTGAAGCTGTGTGAGCTGCAACTTCAAATTCATTCTCAGTATCGTGGTCCGACTGAACTAGAGGGTTGTCTAGGGGACGTCTCTCTTCAGGAGCCGGTACAAACGTGGATGCCATCTCAGAAGTACTCTCCCCACAGACGGCGCCAAGATGTTTCGGGGTTTTCTGATGTCCTGCGGGAGAGTTACAATTCCGAGACTGGAACCGGACGCCTGTACTTGCAAAACAAACGGATGCTCCGGATGATTGGAGATCCGCCTCCGACGGTCAAGTTAGTACTTGATTAAGGAGTAATTAATGCGGAAATTAAAGTGATTGGGTCTCTCTAGGTGAGAGTGTTTAATGTGTGTAATCTGCGTTTTTAGCGTCCTCTCCCTTAATGAGGATTAAGGGAGGTATTTATAACCTCGGGAAACGTGTCAATCTAGGTTTAGGTTAACCTTGGGCTGATTGGGCTTCCCTCGGAAGTTGGGCCTAGGTGACCGGTTATCCCAGGTGTCATGGGAAGGACACGTGTCGTGTCGTAATTGGTCCATAGTGGACGGATCATTGCTTGACACGTGGCAGGCTCCTATTGGCCCATGTGACGGACACATGGCGGAACCTGATTGGTCCACTTGTCAGATGGTGATTGGTGGGGAAAAATCCCCTAATCAGGTGGCACATTACTCTATCAACCTAAAATAAACGGCCCTACCGAGTGTCTCCTAGACAACCTCGCAGTCGTTTGACCTAAGACAAAGATAAAAGTACCGCTATACTACAAACACGCGGTAGACAGTTAAAATCTAAGTCAGATACCGCCTGTTGTTGCCTGGGACAATACAGTCGGCATAATTTGAGTAAATAGCTAAGCGAAACTTGGCGAATAAAGAGGAAACATGCGGCCAAAGCCGCCTGTTTCTTCTACTCACTCAAATCAAAGTGACTGAAAATGATTAACCCCAAAGGTTAACTCATAGTCACTCCTGCGAACTTAGGATGCAACCTAAACGGTGCATACCAAACCGCCTGTTTTTTGGCAAACAGACGGTATTCGGCCATTATTCCTCTAAAGTTTGCAAGCTCTAAAACTTGTAAACTACAATTATTAAAGTGACCAAGACTGATTAACCTCAAAAGGATAACTCATAGTCACTCACCCAACCTACAATGGAATCTAAAAATTCCGAATAAAGCCGCCTGTCCTTGTAATAAACAGACGGCATTCGGCCACTGTTCCTATTTAGGTTAGCAACACCTTTGAACCTACTTTGATTAAAAACATCCAGATTGGCTTCTGTTCTGTACAAGCACCAAATAGACGGACTATTTAAGATCAATAAAATAAAATAAAATAAACTAACTTAGTATGTTGCGGTTTACTATAAAGCCGAGAGCCGGATAATGCTGAGTGTTCGCCTGTGAAATGGCCGACTGACCGCCTGGTTTGGGGCAATCACCATAGTGATTGATTAACCTAGAATTAGTAATACTCAAAAGTATCAAAAATTCTAAGTCAATCAACTCACCTTTGAAAACCAGGCGCTAGTCGCCCAGGGGCAAGAACAGTCGGTATATAAAGCATTCATGAAAACAAGAGGCAAGCCACATACACTTAGCAAAATTCATGAAAAGCAAAAATTCAAAAACTTCAAAATTTGAAGAAAACCGGCAAAACAACCGGATGATTAATATTAATAGCCGGCCAGAAGACCGACAGGAAATGTTAAAATTTAAAATTGTCAGTGAACCCCGACCCCTTGGTCGGGTAATGATACAAAGAAATTGGCACGCAGGCCAAAGAATAAAGACTTTAAGCTTCTAGAGGAGGCTTCTCAGATTCAGGAGCCGCATCCTTCTGATCCACGGCCGGCTCCTCCTTTTTCTTGCCATCCGCCTCCTCCTCCTTTTTCTTGCCATCCGCCTCCTCCTCCTGGTCCGACTCCCCAGAGGTGGAATCAGACGACTCGCCACCCTCCTTTTCTTCATCATGGTCTTGCCCCATGATGTTGTCATTGTACTCTCGGGTATTGGTGGCGAATTGATTCCTCCAGCTTTCATAGCTGGTTCCTGGGAAGAGAGCCGCCCTTGTCATCTCCATGATGAATTTGTTGTCTTCCATCTTATCCTTGACCAGCGCCTTCTTCTCTTCGTCATCCCTGGAGGAGTATTTTGCGACAAGCTGGGTCTCCTGGTTGGCCAGTCGCTGCTTCAACTTGTCTACCCGACTGCGGAGGTCGACTGCTTCATTGTCCGCCTCCCTTAAAGACCCGAGCTCAGCCTTGAGGTCCGATACGGACTTCTCCATCTCAGAGATCCTCTTCTGGGCCGCCTCCAAGTCCTTCTTGACCTGCAAATTGGCAGACGCCTGATAATACAGTATGTCAGTGGCCAGAATTTTGTTTTGAGCGAACATAGATTTGTCATAAACAGAGGCGGCCCAGGCCTTCGCAGCCTTTACCTCTTTGGCCTTTTCGCTCAGGGGCTTGCGGAGACCATATACTCGCAGCATTGACTGTACTCGGCCAAAAAACAGTCGTCGGTAACAAGCGCTAGGCAATTATTTAAACAAAAGAAAAAGTTACTAAGTATACCTTGACTAGGGATGGCTTTAAGGTTAAGGGTGTCGACTCCCTTAACAGACTTCCTGTCCTTGACCTAGCCATCTAAACCAGATCTGGCCTTTGAAGGACATCTGCACAATCAATACCCTGTAAATACTTGGTGTAAATTCGGCCAATATATCGACTGCTCTCTGAGGTGCTAGGCGACTGTCGATTGAATTTGACCCTCAAAGGGTAAGGGAAAGGACACAAGTCCTTGATACCTTCAGTAGCCGCCTCCTTCTCCTTCCCTTGCCGACTGCCAGCAGGGACGGCTGGAGATTTTGGGGGTACATTGCCTCCTAGCCTTGAGGCCACGTGCTTCCTGGCTCTCCCAGGAGTCGTCACATCACCAGTCGTCTATTTCCTAACCTTAGGATCCGGCTGGGAGGAGGAAGGAGGCTTTGCTGGAGTTCCCTGCAAAATAATCACAATAAGTAAAAAAACAGGCGGTAGAAAAGGTAAATGAAGTTGTTCAGTTGAAAGTTCACCTTTAACGCCTGCACAACAGGCGACTCTTTAGCTGGCCGCTTGCAAGGATGGCCAAGCGGTACTGAGCAGCAGCTTTTTTAGAGGCGAGCTTCCCCATGGCTTTGTCTGCAAAAGATGAATCAAGGAGTTAGTTTAACATAAAATAAATCAAGTTTCACAAGACATTTAAACAAGCGGTCAGCTACCTCTCGGCATCTCTTCACTTAGGCCACAGGCGGCCAGATATGTCCCATCGTATAACCACTTATACTTGGGAACATAGAGGATCTCGGGGGTCGCCTGTTTGTCTACTTTGAAGAGCCCTCTGTCAAGGATCTCTTCTTTGGCTTTACGGGGAACAGGCGGCAGCTTAGAGCCGCCTGTTAGGAAAGGTGGGTTCTTGTTCCACCTGTCAAATTTTTTGTTTCTAACTATGTCAGGGCTGGAGATGATGTAGAAAGTGTTCCTCCAATCTTTCCACTTGTTCTCCTTCCCCACAGTCATCATATAGCCCTTGCGGCTAGACAATTGATACCAGCCGGTCCCGCTTGTTTTTGGGGTCTAACTGAGGTAGTGAATATGAGCGAATGCTTCAAAGCTTGGCTCTACCTCATGCATTTCACAGCCGACAACATAGCCCAAGATGTTGAACCAAGAATTAGGGGCTAGTTGCCAGACACCCAGCTGGTATCCGTATAAAATGTTCTCTACAGCCGGATGTAGAGGAAATCTCATGCCAGTCTTAATGGTCGCCTCATAGAAGCCAAAACAGGTGTCCCCGTAGCTGGACTGCTCGGGCCAGACGACAGTGTCCTCGGCATCCGGCGTGCAAACTACATACCCATGTCCCATGACATGTTCAGCTCTAAAGCTCTCCATTTTTTCAGCCATCACTTTCCGCCTTCCTTTTGGAACATGATGATAGTAGGCGGTGTATTGCTCTCGGTTAGAAGCAGACGGCTCCGCACAGCTTGGTCCCAAGTCTACTGAAAGGGACTCTCGCGCAGTCTGTAGCCGAGAGTGCCTCTCATCAGAGTCATCCGAAACTCTATTTGAAGTACTTGGCTCAGAATCGCTATCTGAGCTCTCGGATGAAGGGTTCGCCTGGCGGGCCAGATCCACAAAGGCTGGCACTACTAGAAATAGGTCGATTTCCGACGGACTGTTTCCGACAGACACGTAATTCCGTCGAAAACGTCAGAAGTTTCCGACGGAATATTATATTCCGTCGGAAATAAAGTAATTATTTAAAAAAAAAAATAACACCCTTAAAACCCTAAGCAACCGTCCCTCCCCCTTATTTCATCCATTTCTCTTTCTCTCTCCTTCTACTGATTCTCTCTCCTCCTCCTCCTCTGTCATTTCATCTTCTGCCTCATCCTTTCTTTCTCTTATCTTCCTCTCGTTCTCCTTCTCCCTCATCTTCTCCTCTCTCGTTCTCCTTCTCCCTCATCTTCTCCTCCGTCGTTCTTCTTCTCTTCTCCCCTTTCACTTTCATAGCCACCAACACCATCAACGAACACCCTCAACGCAACACCATCAACGAACACCGTCAACGACGCCAACACCAAGTTCACCAACAACGGCCACCAATGGTTTTTTATATATCTTAGATTGTAGATCTAGCCTTTTTTTTCCTTTTAAATTCCGATTTTAGTTAATTATTGATGTCATTGTAATGTTAATGTATAAATTTTGTTAAATTTATGTATATTTATATATTTCTTTGAATTGATTTGGGTAATTTTCGTTGATTTTTTATGATAAATTTTATGGTTTCGGTATTTTGGTTTTATTGGTTCCGATTTTCGATTTTGTGGTTTTTGTGGGTTGTGGGGGGTGGCGAGGTGGAGATACGGTGGTTGCGGGGATGGCGAGGTGGAGATACGGTGGGTGGGGGTGGTCGTCTGGGTGGGTGTGGGTGGGGGTTTTCCTGGGCAAGTGGGGTGGGGGCTGTTTTTTTTTATTGACTTTTCCGACGGAATTTTCCGTCGGAATATACCTCTTCCGACGGAAAATTTCGTCAGAAACCTATCAAACTCTGAAGGAAATTTCCGTCAGAAAATTGCAACGGAATTTCCGTTGGAAAATGCTGAATTTCCTAAAAAGGGAATTGCGACGGACTAATTCCGTCGGAAGGCGTGATTCCGACGGAATTTTTCCGTCAGAATCCAGCTGTTTTCTTGTAGTGTGGCATAACATTTTCAACCTCTTCCCCTGATTCGTCTAAAATGGAATCATTAGGGGTACTTGGAGCACCAGTCGGCACATCAGACAACTCGCTGACAGGTGCATGAAAGAAGGAGCCGTCTGAATTTGTCACCCTTGTTGTTCTCTTAGTTTTGGCCATGGTGTCCTACACAAACACATAGACAGTCGGACTTGGGGCAGTTCGCAAAGGGTGATCCAGCAAGGGGCAGTCGGCACTCCTAGTTCTAGATTCAGCCGTCCCCGGTGACCGGCTAATCACTCACCTAGGTCGTGCCGTGTGCTTTTGGGAAACCATTTTCAAAAAGAAAAGCAAAGTACAAAATAAATAAAAGAAACAGACGGTTACCTTTAGTTGATGAAGGTTGAAGAACTTGAAAGTTTACAGCGACTGTAAGAGCAGGCGGTCTGGTGCAGTCGGAAGATCTCTCTCAGAAAAAGACAAAAGCTCTCTAGAAATTTTTTTGGAAACGTCCAAACAAATAATTTGGACACTCCCTATTTATAGGGGGGTGAATTCCAAGAGACAGTGAAAAAAAAAGCGGTAAAAACCGTTAGTCAATCATGGCGTGACACCTGTCACAGGCGCCACGTGGCATGCCATGTCACTCCTGTGAAGGGCAAATGATTAGGGGATTTTTCCCCGCTACGTGGACCACTCAAGTCTTGCCACGTGTCATCCACGTGGATCAACCAGAGTCCGCCACGTGTCACCTCATAAGAGGTCTAAAGTGGACCAATTAGGCCACGACACGTGGCAGACAGATAGCCAACCAGGAAAGCTGGCCTCTTACAGCCTAAATTCCCAGGCAAAGCCCAATCAGCCCTAGGTTTACTGAAACCTAGAAGTGGGCACGTTTTCCAACACCCTATAAAAGGGGAGATATTTCCCTCTGAGGAACATCAATTCAGAAACATTTAATTCACATTAACTCACCATCAGAGAAAAGTCAGACACCTGACACCTCGAAATGAGCAATTACACATTGCAGATTCTCTCTTAAAATCCAAGGGAGACCTTCTACTTTCCGCACTTTACTCCTCAAACACGTTCTAACTTGATCGTCGGAGGCGGAACTCCCACCCCCAGGAGTCTCCGTTGTTTTCAAGTAAAGGCAGCCGGAGGTCAGTCTTGGTGTTGTAACTCTCCCGCAAGACATCAAAAAACCCCGAAACAATAATCATCTTAAATTCTTTATATTATACTAATTATAAAAGTTGTTGTGTAATAAATTGTGGTTGATAATGTTTAAAACCCAATAATGACAGGATATCTTTGTTGAGTCAATAATACCCTAATGATGGTACGATAAAACTTAGATTAGAGTAAGATGAATAGAGCAAAATTTGAACATATAATTACATAACCCGATAATCATACTAATTAATAGAATCCAACTCGATACTTGATTAATTGAAATGACCAGAACCAAACAATCCAAGAAATGACCAGAACCAAACAATCCAAACTTGAAATGATCAAACCCAAGTTTACTTGAATACTTAATTGATACCCAATTGGTTCAATTTGATACTTACTCAATATCCGAAATTAATGACCCAAGGCCAACCCAAGTTCAATGATATGAGGAAGTCCTAATGCATACTTCGTATATGATGTGCATTTACAAATGTATATCATAATTAAAAAATTAGTAAAATTACATGGAAGAAGAGAGAATAGAAGAGAGCGTAGACCTTGTCTATTTTTTATTAGATTGTGATTCACATGGAGAAGATTGAGAAAAAATAATAGGGAACACACTTTAATTGTTTAATTTAATCGGTCACAAAGGTGACCCGACTATCTAAATTGACACCACTTAATATCCCTCATTATAAGTTATAACTCATAATCGCTATATGGAATAGCAATATAATTAAGGAAAAATTGTTAGAATAATCCGAAATTTGCCTTATCCGCCAAAAAAATCCCAACTTTCGATTATTTTTTAATTAATAATCCAAATTGAACTTTAATGTAAATCTTTTTAAATGGTCTCAAATGGCCTGTAACCGGTTGAGTAGGTAATTATTTTTATTAAGTTTAATTTACACATGTCACTACGTGATTGGTCAAAAATAAGTTTTAATTTTAATATTTTTTAATAAATGATTATTACTAATTAACACTAATTAACTAATTTAAAACTAACTTTTAAAAAAATAAATAAAAATTAAAACACCACCAGCGGCCCCAGCCACCTCCCTGCCCCCACCATCGACCCAGACCAGGCCCTTTGCCACCAGCCCCGTTGCGCCCAGATACTAGCTCCCCCGCGCTGGTCGCCGTCCCTCCCCCTACCCCCTTTTGGCCACTTCTAAACCACCACACTCATTCTTGAAACAATGGAGCTCCGTCATTTAATTTCCCACCACCGTTTCTCTCTAGGGAGCTAGGGTCTCGCGTGGCCGGTGCGGAGGCAAGGGCTTGGGCTGGGCGGTGGAGAAGGTGGTTGGGCTGGTGGGGGGAAGGAGTAGTGGGTTTTTTTTTAGATTTTTTATTTTGAAAAAATTGATAAAAGAATCCCAACTTTTACCCGTTCGCTCAAAATAATTTTAATTTTGGATTATTTTTAAATAATCCGTACTTTGGGGGTTATTAGTTTTTATTAATCCCTAGTGACCGGTAACTTGTTAAATAGGGTTTTTTTTTTATAAAAAAAAAAAGCTTTTAAGTGACACATGCCAGCATGTTATAAGTTGAATATTTTTTTATTTTCTTAAAAAATATCCCACACCCAACACTACCCACGCAACCCCACCGGCCACCACCATCGTTCCGACAGCTCCACCAGTCTAGGTCCCCCGCGCCACCACTGCCGATGCCCAACACCCCTCCCCCTCTCCCGCTCCGGCGCTGGTGACGCCTCTTCCCCTACCCACTGACCCACCAAACCCCTACCATTTTGGGGTCTAATAGACCGTTAGCAATCGGCCTTTTATGCAACACCTCCATAAACTTCAACTTCAGCACTTTCACTGAACTCTACCGCCGAAAACATCGAAAATTTGACGCTTACTATGCATGTCAGTCAACCATAAACATAAATTCAAATTCCGATTTATTATTTTTTTTTTTTTTGGGGAATAATGTGAACTGCAAATTTTACTTTTATCATTTTAATAATAAAATAAAATGATTAGATTGTGAGAGGAGATATATTCACAGATTTATCTCAGAGAGAAACTTGAATTTACCCATTTCAAAAGAAAAAGAAAGAAAAGATACTGACATTTTATCAACTTCCGGGATGAATGGCTGCTTTGTGAAAAGAAATGTGTTTAATGACTTCATCGTTTAGCTGAATTACTATCGGAATTCGGCAATTCTCTGGCAGAAGAGGTGTAAATCAGAGATGTTAAGAGGCGGAGTGAAATTAAGAAAATAAAAATGAATTGTTGATGCCGGCGTGCGGGATGACTTGGCGCCGGCGGGGATGGGGGGTTTCCGGGAGGGGGCCATGGCTGGTGATGAGAAGGGTGGTCGTGGGTGGGTTTGATTTTTTTATTTTTATTTTTTTAATTTTTTTCAACCAATTACGCGGTGACTCGTGTCACTTTAACTTGTTATAACTTGGAAGGTGGTCGGTTGGATCATTTTAAGCGAATGACCTCTAAAATTCGGATTATTTAAAAATAATTCGAAATTGAAATTATTTTGAGCGAATGGATAAAAGTTGGGATTATTTTTTTATAAATTTTTCCTTTTATTTTTGTTATTTTTTAATTTTACTTTTATTTTCATTGACCAATCATGTACCGACACGTGTCTGGTATTGAATGTCCGGCTGAGACTATTTCAAGCAGATTGATATTAAAATTCGGATTATTAAAAAAATAACCAAAAGTTGAGATTATATTAAGCGAATGATGCAAAGTTTAGATTTTCACTACGTTTATATATTAATTATTAATGTATCGTTATTTTACAAAAGGACAGATAAAAAAGAAAAATATTAAAGTTGCGTCCATGATGAAATGAAATCAAGCCAATTGTTGTACTAAGTACGTCGTATCATTTCTTGAAAATCCAACACACTATTGAGTAAATGAGTAGTAATAAGTTGTCCTTAAAAGGAGTTTTTTATAAAATACTATTTTTTTTGTGTGTGTGTTTAGAGAGGTGTAAGGGCGGAAATGAAAATCGATCTCATAATTTCTTTAAATCGGGAGGGAGATCTAACCACTTGAGCTATCCCTCACTTTCTTTATAAAATAATTTGTAGGAATGCAATAAAAACCTTTTAAATTACACTTTTAATGTATGATCACTAATTTTGGATAGACATATACTGATATACAGTAGTTGCATCATACTTTTTATTCATAAATACGACTAGAGGTGTCAATTCGGATAACCGGATGGAGTTTGGGTCGGGTCTATTCGGGTCGCGTTTTTTCGGGTAAATTAAAATTATTCTTTTAACTCGGATCGGGTCAGGTCGAGTCAAATTCGGGTCATGGTCTATCGAGTCCAGGTCAGATATGGGTCGGGTCAACTCCAGATCAGTTCATATTCGGTTCGGATAAATTCGAATCAGATTCAAAACGGGTTTGATCGGGTTAATTTCGAGTCGGATGAATTTGGGTCAGGTTGATTTTCGGTTCGGTCAAGTTCGGTTTGATGGTTAAGATAAGGTTGATTCAGTATTTGGTCGATTTCGATTCAAATCATTTCCGTGTTTGTCTAGATTTTGGTTGAGTTGACCAAATTCAATATCCAAATAAGGTCATTTTCAAATTAGAGTAATTATTGAATTTTTACCTTATTATTAGGTCGATATCAAGTCATTCATGTGTCATTTCTCATATTGCGTGGTTAATTATTATGAAATGCATGGAAGAACTAATTTTCTCATTCAATCAATTCTTGTGTAATATTTATCTTGGAGCCAAATTTAAATTGAATAATTATCGATAACTTATCATACCTACGTACATAAGTGAGACGATTAGTAATAAACTAGTGATAGACTGATAGATTGATAGATGATAGTCACAAATGGTGATATACAAAAAAGAATGTCTTTTTTATAAAGTATTATTCTTCAATTGTTTAATCTCATGAGGCTACGAGTACTATTAGTTTGCTTTATTACTAATTCAATTTGTATAAGATATTTATTAGAGTTTTAGACTTTCTAACTTATTAATAATTAGTAAATTTGTAAATATATAGTAATATAAGGACTTGAAAAAAAAAGTCAATAATAGGTTAGGATTAAAATTATGGCCGGGTTAAAATCAGATCGGGTTAAAATCGGATCGGTTTTAAATCGGGTCGGGTTAATATTAATTCGGGTTAAAACAGTCTGGATTAAATCGGTTATTTATCGGGTCATTTTTGGATCGGGTTGAGTTCAATTCGGGTCAAATTGGTTTGGGTTGAATCCAAGTTGGGCCAAAATCGGTGCCGGGTAAAGTTCCGATTGAGTTAAATTCGGATTCGGATTAAGTTCAGGTCGGTTACAGATTGGATTTGGGTCCTGAATTTCTCGGATCAAATCGAATCAGTTACAGTTCGAAACAGATGATTTTTTTCGGATCGGTTCGATTTTGACACCTCTAAACATGACAATATGTCCCAGTATATCTATTAGGGGTGAGCATGGGTCGAGTACCCGAACCATTAACACAATCGGTTCGAGTACCCGATAACCAATAACACTAAATATGATATCCATTAACCGAACCTATAAGTTCGGGTACCCAATATGCTATCCAATAATGAAAATTTAGACTTTATAATCTAGTTATTATGATATCATTTAACACTAATTAATAATAATACCACATGATCATGACCAAATTACCAATAATATTACTAACCATTAAAATTATGAAGTGATTATGAAGTAAAGTAAGAGTTTAGATTTTGTATAAATAGATTTAAGTAGGAAAAAAAAATGAAAAAATTGCTTATTGGATCGGATCGGGTAACCGTTAATTTTAAAATGATACTCAATAACCGTATCTGATAACAAATTATTAGATCGGATACCCGAATCGTTATGGTTATCGGAACGGATACCCTAATTTTCGGTTCAATTACGATTCGAATTTTTGATTTTTCGGATAGTTTTGCTCAACATTATCTATAACAATACTATGAAGCTTGAACTAAAAGAGAGAAGAAGACAAAAGCAACTTTGTCACCAAATCAAGGCTAAAGCTAATTTGAAACCTTAAAAATCATACTCCGTAGTCAAATAAAATCTGTGAATACGATCCTAATGCAACTTATAATATTGTATGATCAACTCAATATCATGATACTTATTTATTGTTACGAAATGAAAAAACTATAGTAAACATAGATAGCATTAGGATAGCATATATTCTTGTAACTTTAAAATCATGAGATCAAATCACTAGGATCTCGAACTTAATTTCTCTCAAGATGTCATCATTCTTAAGAGACTAAATTATACTTTTGTGAGTTTGGGTATAAAGATGACACCGAGCCACATTGGCCAGTGGCATAACACAATCTAGCAATCTGGCACGAATGAAAAAAGCTCAGTAGGTCACACACATGAGGTAAACACAACTCGACACACTAAAGTGGTTTTGTGCCGTAGTGTATTGAGTCATGTTAGGTTATGAGCCATACTTTTTATTTAGATTTAGAGAACAAGGCAATAAGGCATCACCCAGCATAACAAAGTGCATAAAAATTAGTTTGGAAATATTGGTAAAAATAATCTCAACTTTCACGTATTCGCTTTAAATAATCCCAACTTTGGATTATATTTGAATAATCCGAACTTTTGGGCGTATTCGCTCAAAATGGTCCCAAGTGACCGGTAACCTATTAAAGAGGTAATTTTTTTTTGGTTTAACTGACACGTGTCACCATGTGATTGGTTGAAATATATATATAAAAAAAAAGCCAAGCCGACACCAATAACGCAACCCCAACCACCAGCGGTTTCCAGCAACGACCTCCCACAACCCAGCCCAGCCAAGTCGTCGGCCGCCACCCTGCTGCTTGGGGTGACAATTCGGGTCAACAGGTTGGGTTCGGGTCATATTTTGGGTTGTTGTTAGAAACTAATAAAAATAGTGTAAAACTGAATATTATTACAAAATATGAAATTTAGGTCAAATCGGGTCGAATTCGGGTTGTTTGTGTTCGGGTCGGGTCGGGTTTCAGATTTCTCTCAGTAACTTTGGGTCGGATTATCGCGTCGAGTCAAGGATTGCCACCCCTACCTGCTGCGCCCAAACCCCCTCCCTCGCGTTGGCGCCGCCCTTCTCGACGCCCATTCCCCCAAAACCACCAAACTCGCCCGCCTAAAAGCCCCCAAATCCCTAAAAACTAGCAACCCCACCACATAAATCCCCTCCCCCCCCACCATCGGAGCCCTAGCGCTAGGGTTTAGATGGTGGGGGAGGGTCGTTTGGGGGTTTTGTGCGGCGGGGCGTTGTTTTTAGGGATTTCGGGGGTTTTAGGTGGGCGGGTTTGGTGGTTTTGGGGGAAGGGGAGCTGACTGGCACGGAGGAGGGAGTTTTGGCCAGCGCGTGGGTGGGGAAGAGGGTTCTGGCCGTCACGGTGGTGGTGGGGAAGGTGGTTCGTGGGTGGAGGTGCTGGGCAATTTTTTTTTTTTTTTCAAGTTTTTCCCTTTTTTTCAATTTTTTTAAAACTTTTTTTTAAAAAAAAAAAAAAGTTAACTAATCACGTGATGCCACGAGTCCCAAAAACCTGTTATAACAGGATAGGTATCGGTTGGGGACCAAAGAAAACAAATGCACCCCAAAGTTCGAATTATTTAAAAAATAATTCAAAATTGGGATTATTTAAAACGAATACATGAAAATTGGAATTATTTTTACTAATTTTTCCAATTAGTTTTGGTTTAGGCTCATAAGCATTATACGATAAGACACATTGTCACATAGACTTGGGATGTGCTTATGCCACCTTTTGAAAATTTAGGCGCAGCAAATTTGAGTGGGCTCAGTCGTGAACCAGGCCTAATTGGGCTCGAGGCACTAAAACCTGGTATAAAGCACAAACCGATACGACCCACTACCGTCTTTAGTTAGGGGGCTTTCTATGATAGCTAGCTTATGGCCCTAGACTTGGTATCTACGTATATTACCAAACAAAACAAAGGCCCAAATACCTACACTAACCAAAAGTTAGTAGTATAAACCAGTTTTATGATTCAAAATCCAAATTACTCTGCATATTACTGAAGCAATTATGTAAACAATACAGCCTCTTTCTTGACAAAAACAATACATGCTTTTCTATAGTAACATTATTTCTACATTATTACAAACCAATTAGCCACCTCGTGTAACAAAAAGCATCTACTTAATTATTTATTTATACCACTATGGCTAATTAATTATATAGTATACATGCCTAATATCCATCATCTAACTTTATTTTAAGAAGTTGGATATACAACTGCGCTTCTACTACTGCCTTCTCTTTTCTTTCCTTCTGGCACTTTGTTGCATAAATTCTTCAACAAAAGCTTAAATATCTTGATCTTGATACTTCCTCTTCTTGGTGGAATCCTCACTTCTTTTCTCTTAGTAAAACTTCCGTCTGTTAGCCCCATTTTTACGTGTTTTCGAAATAGCTAGATGAAAATGTGAGTATGTGACAATGGAATAGAAGATGAAGCTTCCTATGTATTGTAGGAGGAAGATCAGAAGAAAATGGTGAAATTTAAAGAAGAAGAAAGATAAGAGTGATTATATAAAGGAAAAACTAAGCTGAGTGATAGAAGTCAAAGGGTTTCACAGTGCAATGTGAAAGCTAGAAGTCAAGTCAAGATTTTGTAGGACTTTTTTTATGTGGACGGAAAAGCTTTTACTAGTAATGTAGTGTAAAAGGTGTTAAGCTTCCCCAATTTGAAACAATTACTCTTTCCATGTTTTAATAAGTGTTTTTTACTAAATGCGATCGTATTTTAATATGTGTTACATTTTCTTTTTTGGCGAAAAGCTACTTGTAAATATTAATAATATATTCTTCTACTTTTATGATCCTCACCCAAACCACTACTACTTTTTTTTTGTTATTATTTCCTCTCACACTCATTACTTTTCAATAAACTATTAACTCCACGATCTTTCTTTTCCAATTTTTTAATACTTCAACTACCCCACTTAACTCTTATTTTATTAAAGTTGATTAAATTGCCTAAAATAATATGCCGGTCAAAGCGTAACTTATTAAAACATAGAGGGAGAAGATCTAATAACATAATATAAAGCCATTTAAAAACTAATTACATAAACATAATAATTTAGTATGACTCAAATCTAAATTGACTCAGCCTAACTAAATTAGACATACTTAATCTAAATCCAATCGATGATCTGAATTGACACCATTAATGTAGCTATTGCTTTATTGTGTATTACTCCGTTTTATTATATTATATGGAGTTTTCAATGTGAACGATATTATTTAAAGGGCTAGTGAGTGTGAATGGACATTAATTATATATGAAAATGATACTTCTTATAAATATTTGTTAGTGTTTTCGGGTGAAAACAATGGGACCTTGCCGAAGGTCCGATGAAGTGGTGAAGACTAGATTCGATCCAAGTAATGTTGGGCCGAAGGTTTCCTGCACAGTAAACACACGTAAACTAGCCTCGGGGGTGTTGCCGAGGAAGGCCCCTCCGATGCTAAAGTCAGTACAGTGCGTAGAAAGAGAACACTATGCAAGAGAATTAGTTGCTTGAGACTTTGCTTGAATGAATGTACAAATGTAATACTGATGACTTTTATACCTCTTCATACATGGAGAAGTTGGGCCTTAGCCCAATTGGCTTGCCTTGAGGACTGATCTTTGACTTTAGCACAATTGGAGGGATGAACCTTGACCTTGGGCTTTTAATTGGATCATTTAATGCCTAAGCCCAATTGGACTAAATTGGACCCAAACAACTTGCCCCCCAGACCCGATTTGGAAGGATGACGGGTCGGGTTTGATTTAATCAGAAAAGGAGGGAAGTGAATGATTTAATTAATCCAAAAATTTGAATTTAAACTGCAATTAATGAGATAACAACAGTTAAGGCGGATAATTGTGGAAGTTGGACGGATAATGGGCAGTTTAATCGCAAGGTCGTGTGTTTAACGGTTACTTAGTGGGGTATTTAAGAGAAATTGAAACGCGGGCTCCCCGTATTCCCATTTCTGGAGATATAATCAGAGGCGCGTCATCTCTCCTCACCTATTCACCAACACAAACCCAGAATTCTCGAGAGAACCCAAGAACCCGCATCAAAAATTCGCAAATTCCCCGAGCATTAAGCTTAGAAACTGAGACTTGCCACTACCAATTCGTAAATCGGCAACTTTCGCTTCAGATTAAGGTAAATTCCTTTGATTTTAGTTTATTTTTCTTCGAATTCGAACTCCTTCCCTCTTTTTTCGACTTTTTTCTTCGAAATTATCAATGGCAAGAAGAGTTAGGGGTAGAGCCCGTGCTCCAAGAAGAGCAAGGCCAATTCCCGATCCTAGGAACAGGATTAGGACCTGGAATGGACAAAGAGCAGAGTCTGACCCTGCTGATGGGATTAGGGCGACTCCAATTTCCTCGGCTCCTCCTCAGAGAACGGAGGGGCCGAGCGCTTCTGGGCGGGACGATGAAGTTCCCGCTGTCCTTTGGGATATCCTCCCCGGGTTTTCAGAGTGGGAGGATGCCGAAGTAGCTTCGGCCATGATAAAGAACCGCCCTTACTCATGGTGGGTGGAGAATGCCGAACAGTATCGGTTTGCCGAACAAATTGAGTTGCATTACGGCATCCTTGAAGCTGATGGGTATTGGTGCCGAATGCCCGTGGCATCCGATAGAATCCATCGTCCACCCCCGGGGTATGTGGGGGTGTACACAAGACAACTTCAGTATGGGCTGAGGTTCCCTTTGGACGTATTCGTCCGAGACTTGCTGATCCATTACAATATTTCCCTATGTCAGCTAACTCCTACTAGCATCCGAAGGGTGATGACATACTTATGGGTCTGCAAGTTCTTCAAGTATGTGCCGAACCTGCACTGCTTCAAAAAGCTTCATCGGCTAGTGCCAAATATTCAAAGTGGGCACGGAAGTCATGGTTCTGGGTGGTACCGGATTGAGTCTCGGCCCCAGTACCTAACCATGTGGCCGAACGACTCTTCAGACAAGGACTGGAGAGGTCAATGGATTTGGGTTAGGGCACCCACGGACCCGGGCCACCCTTGCGTCTTCAGCGCTCCCCGGTACCTTGCTTAGCCTGATCCCGACATGGGAAGTCTAGGTCCCCCCGCAGATAACGGCCCAGTTCCAAACCTTAATCAACAGAATATCTTCGGCAAGCTGCCGAACCGGGGGGGCAGCGGCCGAATGCAGCATATCCCGGAGACTTGGCTCCCCGATACGCATTATGTTTTCCAAGAGAACATGCTAGCAGCTGTCGGCCTCAGCCGAAAGTTTAAGGATGGTAAGCTTCTTCGGCTGGGGCCGAGGCTTTTAAATTACCTCTTTTTCTCCTCTCACTTCGCTTTTTTATGCTGTGCCAACCTAACTGAACTGACCTTTCCCCTTTTCTTTTTCAGAGCGGGACGAGACCAACGTCGGCATTAACTACGCTCGTCTTGGCGTCAACCGAGAACGAGTTGTAACTGATCGGGCCCCCTCTATCACTGAACCGAGGCATAGGGAAGTTCATCTAGACTCTTCCCACTTCCAAATTGAGGTTGTTGCTCTGTATTAGAGGCAGAAGCCTTGGTGGAAGAAGATAGATCCCTGGTTTCAGAAGCTTGTGAAGGAGGAGAAGGGTCCTCCAGGGCTGCTGAAGAAGAAGCTGCAGCTAGGGCAGCTGAAGAAGACGAGGCTTTGCTGAAGACCTCGGTGAGCTTTCAGACTTAACTTTGTCTGTTTCTGTTTGTTTTTTTTTTTTTTTTTGTACTCACATTCTTCCTCCCCCCTGTCTTTTACAGTCTGAAGAGAGTAACAGACACAGAGAAGGGAAAGCCCCTGTTCGTCCCGAAGACCAGATACAAGAAGAGTCTTCAGACTCAGACATGGACGAGCAGCCGCTTCAGAAAAGGCGCCGAAGAATGGCCATCATTGGCCTGCATGACTTTCAGCGGAGGCCGATGACCATCGGCGTTGAAATAAGGGAACCCGAGGAAGGCAATGGATCGCCGAGGGTTCTCCGGCCACCACCTCAATCACCTCCAAAGACCCCTCCGCCACCTCCTGAGATGGAGGTGGATCAGAAAACTCCCGAATCTAAGGGAGGGGTCCAAGAAGAAGTTCGGGAGAGTGCTGTTGAGCACAAGAATGAGGATGCCATGATGCCCAGTGCTGAGGGTTTCACGACAGACATTGCAAGAGAGGTTGAGGCTTTCGTCCTCACCCCTGAAGAAGAAGAGGTCATAATAATTGACTCTTCTGAGAAGGAGGATGCTGAGCCATCCAAAGTTAAAGAAGCTCCGTCGTCATCCTTTCCTTCCTTCCAGACTCTGCAATTTGGAGAAATGGGTTTCTCGGCCCCCTGAATTCCAATCCCAGATCACATCTGGGACCTCATATGGGGTCAGAACCGAGAAGGTGCTGCAGCCTATTTCGGCGATTTTGCTGGCACGTCCGAAGTAGATAGGGCAAGAATCTGGTCACTGAAGGCCACTGCTGGGATGGGCGAATCCAGCAGAGCAGTTCCTGACCCAGCCAGGTCTAACCAACTGCTGATGATGCAGGTGATTTTCCTTGCCTTTATTTCCTCTAAAATTCAGCTCTATTTTTATTATTTTTTTTAATTTTAACTTGTGCTCCTGTTTTCAGTTCGTGCACAATCAGACTCTCACTGTAGAGCTGATAGATACCCTACAAGATAGGGTAGACGCTGCCGAGCACGACAAAAAGGTAGCCGAAGAGGAATTAAAGCTTGCTAAGCTGAAGCAAGCAGCAGCTGAAGAGAAGCAGCAGAAGGGTGAGGAATACGAGAAAAAAGCTGCTGAAGCCTTCAAAACCTTCTGCGACGCTATGGAGAAGGAAGTTTTTCCCCCACTGATGGAAGGGGAAAAATTCCTCCAAGAGCACATGGGAGTGGAAATCTCCAAATTTAAGGCTGCCATTGAGAGCCGAATCCAGGAAGGAGCTGCTGCACAAGCTGAAGTGCGGCAACGGCTAGAAGCTCTTGAAGCTAGCAGAATGGCTGCTGAAGAGATGCTCCAAGCCAGGGATGTCCAACTCTCAGAGGCTGCTGCTGCTGCTGAAGCTCAGAGAGCTAAGCTCCAAGAAGTTGAGGATCAGCTGATGGCCAAAAAGGAAGAAGTGGCCTAGGCTCAGACAGAGGCTTCCCAAGTTCAGCAGGAGCTGAATGAGCTGAAAGGTTCCTCCTCCAAGCTCGCCGATGAGCTGAAGAAATCCAAGGAAGACTTGGAGGAGACCTAGAAGAAGTTGGCTGATGCTGAGGCTCTACTCAAAGTCCGTGTCTATACCCAGGAAGAATATGAAATGGGTTTCAGAAACGGGTTCAGAGTGTGCCGAAGAGTCTGCCTTCATGCTGAGCCGAAGCTGGACTGGTCCAAATGTGCTGAATGGGTCCAGAATCCCGAAGATCCTCATATGAAGTATGCAACTCCAGTCGAAGCTGAAATCCTTAAGGCTGAGGAAGCCGAAGAAGAAGCTGAGAGAATGGAGTTGGAGGCTGAACAGAGGGAAAGGGAGGCTCGGCAGAGTGCAAAGCCTGCTTCTTCTGCTGCTGGGGCTGAGACCACCATGGGGCTCAACAATGCTGACCAGTCTGATCCTCGGGCTGAAGCATAGGAACTCGGGCAGTCGTCTTCAAAATCTTGCGGTTCATCATGCGCTCAACTTTAGACTTGCCGCTTTCTGAATTTTTTTGCCTTGTTTGTTTTTTTCTTTAGCTTGCCTTGTCGTACAAAATAGTTTATTTTTTTGCTTCTGTACGTATTTCGGCAGCTGTTATTTTCCGCTTGTGGGCGGCTGCCGATACAGTTTATTTGAACTTGTAGCTCAATTTCTGAGCATAAATTATTATTAATTTGATGTTCTTTTCTTCAGCTGCTTTGTTTTTGAGTGCTTTACTGTTTCTTCAATTCTGCTGAACATAAACTTGCACTGGTAGTGCTTCTTGCCCCCCCAGAAATTGAAGTACGGCTTCAGCTGAATAAACAATTTCTTTATTTCCTAAAAATGGGTATTCGAAACACAGGGCCAACTGAAGGCAATGCTTCGGATAATGGCTTTCTGGGATAGGCAATATCCCAGAATTGTCCATGGACTCACGCCTTTGGAGAACAAATCTTACTGAAGCTTGACTTCAGCTGAAAGACTAGAGTTCTTTAAAAAATGGATATCCGAAACACAGGGCCAACTAAAGGCAATGTTTCGGATAATGGCTTTCTGGGATACAAGGCTCAGTTAAGGCAATATCCCAGAATTGTCCATGGACTCATGTCTTTGGAGAACAAGTCTTACTGAAGTTTGACTTCAGCTGAAAGACCAGTGTTCTTTAAAAAGACGAGTTTTGTCAGCAATCTGAAACCCAGTTACCCGAAGGCGAAGGTTTCAGACGAGGCTGAATAAAAAATTTCCAACAGTTGCTGTTATCCTTGATTTTTTGTCTATCATTGAAAAATGGATATCCGAAACACAAGGCCAACTGAAGGCAATGTTTCGGATAATGGCTTTCTGGGATACAAGGCTCAGTTAAGGCAATATCCCAGAATTGTCCATGGACTCATGTCTTTGGAGAACAAATCTTACTAAAGTTTGACTTCAGCTGAAAGACCAGTGTTCTTTAAAAGGACGAGTTTTGTCAGCAATCTGAAACCCAGTTACCCGAAGGCGAAGGTTTCAGACGAGGCTGAATAAAAAACCCTTAAAGAGTAGATAGAACCAAGAAAACTTTGAAAGGATAAAAAGTTGCAAACATTTATATAAATGGTGGCTCCAAGGCCTTTCATTAGTTCAAAATGTACTTACAAAGATTGTCCTGCCCCGAAGGGTTTACACATGATATTTTTTCAGTACATCAGCGTTCCAGTGATTTTTCAACTCAGTTCCATCCAACTGCCGAAGTCGGTATGTCCCTGGCTGAAGCTCATCACAGATTTCATAAGGTCCTTCCCATGCAGCTGAGAGTTTCCCATGGATTCGGCCTTTCTGAACTGCAGCAGCATTTCGGAGGACAAGGTCTCCAATTTTAAGAGGCCTTGCATGGACCCTTCGGTTATAAAATTTGCTGATTCTCTGCTTATAAGCGGTCATTCTGTCTCGGGCTGAGTCTCTTACTTCGTCGAGGAAATCGAGAGATTCCCTCATCAGTCGCTCATTCTCAGCCGAGAAGTGGTGCACTCGTAGGCTCTCAGAGCCAATTTCCACTGGAAGAACGGCTTCGGCACCATACACCAATTCAAAAGGTGAATAGCCCGTTGCCTCTTTTTCAGTTGTCCGAAGGGACCAAAGGGTTCCTGGGAGCTCCTCCAGCCACTTGGACTTTTGATCTTCCACCCTCTTCTTGAGGGCATTTAGGATCTGTTTATTTGCAGCTTCGGCTTGTCCGTTACTTTGCGGGTGGCATACCGCTGAATATGCCAGTTTGATGTCGAACTGATCTGTGTATCGCTTCAACGGTAAGTTATCAAATTGCCTCCCATGATCGAAGACAAATACTCTCGGGATGCCAAAACGAGTGATGATATTCTGCCAGATAAATTTTCTGACAGTTTGCTCTGTAATGTTCGAGGCTGCTTCGGCCTCGATCCATTTACTGAAGTAGTCAACACCAACTATCAGCCATTTTTTCTGGTACACAGCCTCTGGAAATGGTCCTAGTATATCCAGTCCCCATTGGGCAAACGGGAGTGGATTAAGGATCGGCCGAAGATCCCTTGCTGGCTGGTGGATAACTGGAGCGTATTTTTGACATTTTTCGCATTTCCGGACCAGCTCCTTAGCATCTGCGATCATGGTGGGCCAGTAATATCCTGCCCTCAATGCCTTGTGGGCTAAGGTCCTTCCCCCAATGTGGTTCCCACAGATGCCGAGGTGAATCTCCCGTAGGATATAATCTGCATCTGTTGGTCCCACGCATTTCAGCAATGGGGCTGAGAAGGACTTTTTCAGAAGTTCCCCCCTGAAGACAATGAACCTTGAGCTGGTTCTCTTCATCTTGGAGGCCAAAGCTTTATCTTCGGGAGTTTCTCCCCGATGCTTGAAAGCTAGGATGGGGTCCATCCAACTAGGCTCTGGGTCAGCGCAGCACACTTCAGGTGCTTCGTCGACACTTCTCTCTCGACGCACTTCTACATATACAGATTTGTTCAGCTCGGTAAGAGATGAACTGGCAAGTTTGGAGAGTGCATCGGCTTGAGTATTCTGACCCTTGGGATCAGCTGAACCTCAAAAGTTTTCAGCTCTGCAATGACTGACTTGGTCTTGGCAAGATAAGCTATCATGGAGGGCTCTTTGGCCTCGTAGCTACCGCTAATCTGATTTGCAACTAGCTGAGAGTCTGTTTTCAGGCAGACATGATCGGCTTCTAGGGAGATGCACAATTCTAGGCCGGCGATTGCTGCCTCATATTCGGCTTCGTTGTTCGAGGCCTTAAAAGAAAATTTTAGTGCATACTCAAAGGATTTGCCTTCGGGAGAAGTTATCACTACTCCTGCCCCCGAACCGTTTTCGGTGGAAGATCCATCCGTAAACACGGTCTAGACTTTCTTTTCATTGTCTAACGCTTCTTGGTATGAGCATTCGGCCAAGAAATCCGCTAGAGCTTGAGCCTTAATGGCAGCCCTCGGACGGTAGCTGATGCTGAATTCGGTGAGCTCAAAAGCCCACTTGGCTAGCCTACCAGATTTTTCAACCTTGCCGAGAACTTTTTCCAACGGCTGATCAGTTAAGACCACTATCTGATGGCAATCAAAATAGGGCCTCAGCTTCCGAGAAGCTACTACTACCGCGAAAGCGACTTTCTCGAGTAGAGGGTAGCGAGTCTCGGCATCCGTCAGTGTATGACTGACAAAGTAGATCGGTTGCTGACTTTTACTTTCTTCCTTCAACAGTACTGCACTGATGGTGGCTGGGCTAACGGCCACATACAGGTACAAAGTTTCTCCTTCTGCTGGGCTAGCCAGCGTTGGGAGTTGAGCCAGATGCTCCCGAAGCTGCTTAAAGGCGTCTTTTTGCTCTTCCTCCCAGACGAGCTCTTTTGTTTTCGGGAGTTTCAGGGCTTTAAAGAAGGGTAACCCCTTATCCGAAGCTCTGGAAATGAACCTCAAGAGGGTTGCCATTCTTCCGGTGAGCCGCTGAACATCCCGCTTTGTTTTCGGCTTAGGAAGGTCGAGCGCTGCTTTGACTTTGGAGGGATTGGCATCAATCCCCCTTTTGCTGACTATGAACCCAAGGAATTTCCCTGACTTCACGCCGAAGACACACTTCTTCGGATTCAGCTTCATTTGATGCTTTCTTAAGGTGGCGAAAGTTTCAGCCAGGTCCTTAACATGGTCCTCAGGTCTTTTGCTTTTGACGATCGAATCGTCGACATAGACTTCCATGTTTCGGCCCTTTTGACCGGAAAAAACTTGATCCACCAGCCTTTGATAGGTTGCCCCCACATTTTTCAATCCGAAGGGCATCATTTTGTAATTGTACACCCAGCGTTCGTGACGAATGCTGTCTTTGCTCGATCGTCGGGGTGCATGAAGATCTGATGATACCCCGAGAATGCGTCCATGAAACTAAGCAAGGCATGGCCACTTATCGAATCGACTAGTTGATCGATCCTCGGCAAGGGATAGAAATCCTTCGGACAAGCCTTATTTAGGTCCGTGAAGTCAACGCACATCCTCCAGGTTACATTGGCCTTCTGAACCATCACCACATTTGCCAGCCATTCTGGATATTGGCAAGGCTCGATGAAGCCTGCCTCCAGCAATTTTTTGACCTCGGCTGCGATGTCTCGGTTCTTATTAGCGGAGTAATTCCGCTTCTTTTGCTTAATTGGTCGACACGTTGGGTCAACATTAAGCCTATGGGAGATGAGGTCTGGACTTATCCCGGGCATATCAGTTGCCGAGAAAGCAAACACATCTCTGTTGTCCCGAAGGAGCTAAATAAGTTCACAACGGGTGTTCGGATCAAGGTCCATCCCGATTGTTACACATTTCTCAACGTCTCCTTCGGCCAACTCAACTGTTTCAGTCTGTTGGTCCATGTCCATTGCTGATGGACTGGACTCTTCATAATCTGGCCTGCTGCCTATGTCAGCAGGTGTCCCAGTCTTTTTGTTTTTCGGCTGGCTCTCTGAGTCCTGCTGCTCAGCTGAAGAGCTAGCCTTTTCCTTTTCGGGCCCTTTACCTCTGGGTTCAGATCCTTGGGCCGAAGCACTTAGGCCTTTTGGCTTTTTTGTGCTTGGCTCTCTTTCTTTTTCTTTCTCCTCCTCATCCTTGTCGTCATCTGGGCGACTAATGGATGGCTTGAGGTAGTTGCACCTTCGGGCGTCCTTTTGGTTGCCCTGTATCCTTTCGGGGAAGCCGGCGTCTGAGACGTAAATCATCAGCTGATGATAAGTTGAGACGACCCCTTGGATCTCATGAATTATGGGTCTCCCCAAAATCACGTTGTACACTGAAGGAGCGTCAATGACCAAAAATTCAATCATGACGTTCCTGGCTGCCTCATCGCAGCCGATGGTGATAGGAAGTGTCACCTTCCCATCTGGATAAGTTGAAGCCCCGTTGAACCCGGATACCGGGTAGGGTACCGGCGTAAGGTGCTTGGGCTTCAGCTTGATTTGATTGTAGGCCTTTCGGAACAGAATGTTTGCTCCGCTGCCACCGTCAACAAGGACCTTACTGACGTCGTGGTTGGCCACCGTGGCGATGATCACCAACGGATCCTCGTGAGGGAACGTTATCCCCCGGCAGTCGGCGGCTGTGAACGTCATGTTCGGCACCGGCGATTGGGGAGACTGAATGTCAGCGTTGTTCACCTGGTGAGTCAAAGCCCTAAGGTGTCGCTTGTGCTCCCTCCGAGAGCATATTCCTCCCGAGATAACATTGATCGGAGAGAATTTCCCCTCCGGTTTTTTACTGATCTTCCGAGGGAATTCGAGGTCTTGCCGAGAGTCCTTTGCTGACTTCTCGGACTCTTTTTTCTCGCGGTGATCCGCGATGTATTTTTTCAAGTATCCCTTGCGGACCATGTCCTCTATCTGGTCCTTCAGTTGGATACACTCCTCAGTGTTATGTCCCGGAGACTCGTGGAACTCGCACCACTGATTTTTATTTTTTCGTTGATACCACTCTAGGAGTGGTCTCGGCTTTCGGTAACTCTGCTCCTCCTTCGTCACGCTGTAAATTTTGGCGCGTGGAAAAGAGAGAAGAGTGTAGGACTCGTATCTGCCTGTGTATGAGGCAGATTTTTCCTTCTTTGGGTCGCTGGCCGAAGATTGCTCCGAGGCCTTTGACTTTCCCTTTGCCTTATGGCCTTGGCCTTCAGACATTGGTATTTGTCTTTGTTTCCCTCCCCCGAATTGAGGTTGGGTTTTTGCTTTGTTCCATTCTTCGGCTCGGATGAACTTATCCGAGGCATTCAGAGCTTCCTCCAAGGTCTGCGGGGTATGCATGACCATAAAGTCTAGGAACTTCCCGGGCTGAAGGCCATTCTGCATTGCAAAAACGGCTAGCCCCTAGTCCAGCCGAGAGACGCTGGATGACTCGTTACTGAAACGGGTCAGATAGTCTCGGAGGCTTTCGGTTTCCCCCTGTTGCAGACTCATGAGTTCTGCAGTAGTCTTCTCTCGGCGGTTTGCCGTGGAAAACTTGCTCCTAAACTTGGAGGACAGATCATCCCACCATGTTATGGAGCCTTGCTTTACTCCCTTGGAGATCCACGCTTGTGCGACCCCCTTGAGAGTGGTTGGGAAATATTTGCACCAAGTCGCTTTGGATCTGGGGCAAAGATGCATATGAGTCTCATACGAGGCCACGTGATCCTTCGGATCCGAGGTCCCGTCATATGTGATGTGCGACGGTATTTTAACCGTGGGCACGTGCTCTTCCAGTATCCATTGCTCGAATGGCGAACTGGCAGGTAGCATAACGGCCTTGCCCTTGTTCCTGGCCGAAGGGACCGCGCTCCGCCCTCTTAGAGAGGTAGGAGTGGTTTTCGTCCCTGGCTGGGAAGTCTGGGCCTCGGCCGCAGGGAACGAGAGGCGACTGTGCACGCTCGGTTCCTTGCCGCCGAGTCGGTCGAGGACGCTTCGGCGAACAGTCTCAGGTCGTTCTCGGTGAGTAGATTCTGGCCGAGAAGCTGAGTTGCTGCTCTTATGCGTTTCTGGTCGGGAGGATGAGGATACTTTTAAAAATTGAGGGTTCTTTTTCCTCTCTTTTTCATTTTTCCAGGTATCCTCTTCCCACTCTTCCAGTTCCCGGAAGGAAGGAAGCTTCCCACCATCATGGTCTAGCTTCCTCCGCTGATGCCGGGTATGCGGAGGAGTTCGATCACGAGGTGGTGGCATATTTTGTGCCCTCATCGCCTCCATGAGCACTGCCAGCGCTCTTGCCACCTCCTTCGAGCTGGGCCCCGTCAAAGGGGTCCTCGGCCGAGTATGGGAATGAGGGCGCACAGTCGATGGTTGGCTTTGGGGCACTGAATGTGTCCTATGATCGGACTCACCCCTGCTAGACCGAGAGTGACTCGGCCTATGATGAGAGTCATGAATTACGGGAGAAAGGGAATACTCCCTGTATGATCCTCCCCCCGAGCTGGCACCCTTGGGAGAGTTCCGGTCCGGCGAGGGTGATGGTGTAGGGGTTTTAGGCTTTTCTCCCGCTCCTTGACGGAGGCCTTTGCTCTTGCGGTTCTTAGCCATTGCTACTAAGATAATTGCAAGATGATCTTGGTTAGAAATTTGGCTTAAAGATTTTTGAAAGTCTTCCCCACAGACGGCGCCAAATTGTTTCGGGTGAAAACAATGGGACCTTGCCGAAGGTCCGATGAAGTGGTGAAGACTAGATTCGATCCAAGTAATGTTGGGCCGAAGGTTTCCTGCACGGTAAACACACGTAAACTAGCCTCGGGGGTGTTGCCGAGGAAGGCCCCTCCGATGCTAAAGTCAGTACAGTGCGTAGAAAGAGAACACTATGCAAGAGAATTAGTTGCTTGAGGCTTTGCTTGAATGAATGTACAAATGTAATACTGATGGCTTTTATACCTCTTCATACATGGAGAAGTTGGGCCTTAGCCCAATTGGCTTGCCTTGAGGACTGATCTTTGACTTTAGCACAATTGGAGGGATGAACCTTGACCTTGAGCTTTTAATTGGATCATTTAATGCCTAAACCCAATTGGACTAAATTAGACCCAAACAGTTAGTAACATGAGTCATTAACCTAATCAAAGAGACAGCTGTCTGTCATTCTTACTTATTTGTTTTGTTGAGCTTTTGACTTCATAGTATAGACAGTATAGTATGAGTACGATACACTTTGTTTGTAGCATGCATTGATAATTTGAAGCATATGATTATATTGATAAGTGCGCTGATAAGTCTTTACTCCGTATGTTACCATTTATTCTTGTAGGACCACTAGTACGTTACATGTTTTTTGTTGATCATTTTTGGTACCACTAGTACGTTACTGCACTCCTCCAGGTGCCCTCCAGGTGCAAGTGCCCCTAGATGAGAGCGTAGTTGGGCACGATAATTAAATGGTGACGGTGGAATGGGCTGGGTAGGTAGTGGACGGACCTAGTGGTGCACTGTGATATAAGGGTGTTTATTGTGGTGGTCAAAATTGGTCAAAGGTAGTCGGGTGTAGAGGAGTTTGACGGTAGGTAGAAGAAAATTATATACGGGCTCTCAAGGGATTGATTAAATGAAACTAACAAACATCATAAAGGGAATTAAGGTACTGCATAGTTGATCGGATGATTCTACGATAGTCATCTTTTTATTAATTTTTTATTAGCTGATTTAGATTTATTTTTTAATGTCAAAATTAATTATAAATAATTCATCTAATTTTTGAAATAATTTTTTTTAATTTTTTTTTATAATTTTCCTAATTAATTTCAAAATTTTGTTTTTATTATTACTGAAATTAAAAAATAATTCATAAATTAATTTAAAAAATATAAAAAAATTAATTTAAAAAATATGAATTAACATTTATAATTAATTTTGACATAAAAAGTTAACTAAAAATTAGCCGACAATAAATTAGTATAATGATAGTCATTTTAAGGATGACTACCATAAAATTTTCAGTAGTTAATCACTTTTTCCGTGAAAAATTTTACAGTAGTCGTTTGAAATATGACTACCATAATATTTTAATGATATATAGTTTATAATTGACATATTTTTTCCAAGTAATTAATTATATTACTTTTTTAATGGTATTAAATATTATTATCAACATTTTTTTGATTTATCAAATTTTTAATTTCATTTATGTAATTTTTATTCTTATTTTATAGTTTCTCAAAATATATTTATTTTATGTTGGATTAAAATTTCAAAATTTATATTTACATTGTATATATTATAAGACTAATTTTGGCCATTTTATAACATAAAAAAAATGAACCGATCATATTACATATTATTAAAATAAATATATTCATCATTTTTCAAATGAATGTTGTAAAATCATTGTTTGGTAAAAAAAAAGGATGTTTTTCGTGACTTACCCGAGTTGCAATATGAAGTAAACATTGATAACTTTTTCTTTTAGGGAATCCCAAGCAAGTACAATTATGTATAATTTGTATTAAATGGATTAAAATAAGTATTATAATTTGTATTATAATTAATGTCCATTCACGTTAAAAATGAAAATTGATTAAAATAAGCATTATAATTTGTATTAAATTTTAACAATTATGTATATAAGTGGGTACCCGAAATCGGTACCCGGTGGGTCCAATTCCTTTTCCTAAGTTTTAGGATCCGGTTGAAGTGGTTCAAATTCCAATTTCGGATTTTAGGACCCGGTCTTAACCAATTCCAGGTCCGGTTTCTAAAATTTTGATCGGGTACCCGATTTGCTCACCCCTAGTTAATATCAGATATTGAAATATTGGTATCAAGTATTAATAACAGATTTAAAATTAGAATGTCTGAATGTCAATCTGATATAAAAATATCTAAATCTAATATGAAAAAAATCAAAATCTGATATACAAAAATCAAAATATAATACAAAAAATTAAAATCAGATATAAATAAGACAAAATTTGATATATAAATGTCAAAATTTAATATACAAAATTCAAAATCTAATGTACAAAAGTTAAAATATGGTGTTATTAGAAACTGAACTTCCGGTCTCACACAAAACTTTTTGAATTGTAAATGGCTTCAAAAATCAATATACAGTAATTATTTGGAGTACATAACCTTCAGTCTTTTTCTTGACAGCTTGCATCATCTAGCAAAATTTTGGAATCAATTTTTTGACCCAACCCAACAGCACCATCAGCAAGACAGCAACAATATTAACAATCAAATTTGCCTACGAAGTACTAGGACAAAGTATTAATATGACACTATATCATGATTCATGGATGATTATTGATTGGCCAATCAAAGAAAATATAATTATTGGTTGACCAAAACGTAACCATAAAGATATTACACCATACAAGTATAATTCAAATACTCTTTCTATTTTGTAATAATCTCAACACTTAGTGTTGCATAAAGTATAAGGTAAATCATAAATTGGGGACAAAAGGGTGAATTTTATAATACGTAGTATAAAGTATAGTTAGTGGGATATATTTCATTGTTATGAGAGAGAAATAATAATAAAAAAAATTAGTGTAAGTGGGATTGGTTGGACAGAGAAATAATATGAAGTAAAATAGTAGTGAGTCCTTACTAAATAAGGAAGTGTTGCAATTATTATGAAACGGACGTAAAACGAAAGTGTTGCGATTATTACGAAACGGAGGGAGTACAATTATTTTTTTTGTTCTACCCATATATATTCAATATTCATGGGAGTATTGTTGAAATATGCCTTGAATTTGATTTAGGAGCAGCAAGCTATAGCTCATGAGGTAGCTCGATCAATAGTTTAGAAGCAATTTGGAGTTGTGACGAATATGGAGCTATAGCTCCTATGCGAGTGAGCTATAGCTCATGAGGATAGTAGATGCGCAAGGAGTAAGCAAGAGCTCGCTCGATAGCTCACGGAGGACCAAAGGTGCGCTAGGGGTGAGCGAGAGTTTGCTCGACGGTGAGCGATAGCTCTGCTATGGGTCGAGCGAGAGCTCGATTATCAATTTGCACGTGGTGGAGCCCACACAACACCTTAGGGTTGCACGAGTCTTTTAATGTATCTATCTATCTTATTTGGGATAGCTATAAATAAACCTAATTAAGGTTTATTCATAGTTTAGTCTGGTGAGACATTATCAATATGTGATATGGAATTCCTCAAGTTAATAATTAAAGCTTTTTTCTCACCTGCTTGTGGACGTAGCCAACGCATTGATGGTGAACCATGTAATATGTGTGTTATTTATTTATTTATTTTGCATTCGTTTATTTGTTCTTTCACACATCCATTATAACAAATTGGTATCAAAAGCAAAGGTTCAATCTGAGTGGGAGAGATGTCTGGGATGAATATGAAAATTGATAAATTCACTAGTAAGAACAATTTTAGTCTATGGCAGATCAAGATGCTTAGATGCAGGCATTATTAAAGCAACAAGGGTTGTGGGCTAAAGGTTTTATGACTTCGTCAAGTGCAATTACTAGATATATATATATATATATATATATATATATATATATATATATATATATATATATATATATATATATGGATCAAATTATGGAGATAATTAAGTTCATTCATTGGGTCGTCGTTTTATCATAGCTAGAGGTACTAACGATCTTTGGGCTAGTAAAATAGGCCAAAGCCCAATTGAACGGATCTTATAAGGTCATACAAAGGGGCTAGATTGAGCGTAAGAGGAAGATGTCCATGATGGGATTTCTCCCTATAGGTGGCCGGCCATATGGATAGCATTGGAGGGTTTCGGGCTTTCTAACCTAGTCTAATTATAATTTGATTATAAATAGACTAGGTGCTTAGGGTTTTACATAACACAGTTTATGGTTAATTAAACCCGAGTTAGCAATCACGAAACCTAGCCCTCTTAAACTCCCTCTCTCACGTCTCTCTCTCCTCCTTGCGCTGGTGGTTGTGCACGATGGTGGTGGTGGTTCGTGGTGGTGGCCAGTTGTCCAAAAAGGTGGTGATCGTGGTAAATTCCTCCTTCATCCGACCAATATAGCATTGGTGGACGGCTCATTTGAATCCCGTGTACCAAGTAGAGGAGCAACGCTTGGGGCTCTATTCTCTCCCTATTTGACAATCAATCGCAACGTGAAAATCACGCTTCAAAGGCATAATTATGTCACTACTAGAAAACAGGCCATTTCCGACGGAATTTTTCCGTTGGAATCACCCTGAATTCCGTCGGAACTGGTTGTCGGAAAACCTTTTGTAGGAAAAACGACCTTTTTGACGGAATTTCCATCGGAACAGTTTTTCCGACGGAATTTCCGTCGGAACAGTTTTTCCGACGGAATTTTTTCGTCGGAAGAGGTTTTCACCGGAAAGTCCGTCGGAATTTTCCGACGGAATACAAATCCGTCGGAAAATTCCGACGAAAATTCAGTCAGAAATTGCTGCAAAAAAAAAATAAAATAAAAACCCAGCCCCAACCACCCTAACCCACCCTGTCGAGCCACCAGTTCCCCACCTAACCAACCCCCTAACCTACTCAGACCCCCCTCCCCCACACACTAACCACCACGCCTAACCACCTGTAACCCACCCACACCAGACACCCCACCCCACACCACCCATACCCAGACCCCCTATCACCCAGACCACAAAACCCCGTAACCAACCCAGAACCACCAAAAAAACCTCGTAACCAACCCATAACCACCACAAAAACCCCGTATCCCACCTTGATCCACCACCAAACATTAACCCCAACTTCCTAAACAACCACCGACACCAACCTTAAACCCCTATACCACCTTCACACACCACCACCGACACCACCACACCAAAAACTCAAAAACTCGATAAATAACCCCAAAAAAACTAAAATTAGCCCAAAAATATGAAAATTAACAGAACAAAATCGACAACCACAAAAAAAAAATCAAAACAGAATTTCATAGAAAAATTAAAAAAAAAAATGATAATTAGACAACAAAAATTAAACGAAATATATAAATATACAATTATCTAATGAAATTTATAAATTAACATTACAATTACATAAAAAATGAATTAGATCTACAATTAGCCCAAAAATTAAAAAATTAACGGTGGTTTCGGTTTATTGTTGTTGCGCCGTTGTTCGATGTTGCACCGTTGTTGTTGGTGCTGATGTTGGTGGTTGACGTTGGTGGTTGACATTGTTGTTGGTGCTGATGTTGCGGTGGTTGACGTTGGTGGCTACGCTTGAGAAACAGAGAGGAGAGTGAAAGGGGAGAAGAAATCGAAGAGGAGTGAAAGGGAGAAGAAAACGAAGGGGAGAGTGAAAGGATTCCGAAGAGAACATGAAAGGAGAGAGTGAGACTAAGAAGAGGAGAGGGAAATGGAGGAGAAGAGAAGAGCAACAGGGAGGAGAGGAGTGAGAAGTCTGAGAGGAGAGGAGAGAGAAAGGGAAGAGAAGAAGAGAGAGTGGGAATAAGGGAGTTGTGGCTGAGGGGGAAATAAGGGGAAAATAGGGTTATGCTTTTTTTTTTTTTATTATTATTATTTTTTAATAGTTCCAACGGAAATTCCGTCGGAATTTTCCGACGGAACTAAATTCTTTCGGAAATTTAGATTTCCGACTGAAAAAATCCGTCGGAACTTTCCGATGGAATTAAAATCCGTCGGAAATTACTTATTTTCAGACGGATTTTTATTTCCGTCGGAACTTATTTGAATTCGTCGGAAATTCCGACGAAATTTAATTTCGTCCGAAATTCCGACGAAATTTAATTTCGTCCGAAATTCCGACGAAATTTAATTTCGTCCGAAATTCCGACGAAATTTAATTTCGTCGGAAATTTCGGTTTTTCCGACGGAAATACGTGTCCGTCGAAACGTTTCCGTCGGAAATCGACTTTTTTCTAGTAGTGTGTGATTCTTGTGTGTTATGCATGTGCTCCTGTTTTAGGTGCGTAGTTCATGAAATTCCGCTTAGAGTAACTAAATCCCTACAAGGGTATCAGAGCTAGGTTCTTGCATGAACATATTTCATCATAATAATACAATTATTTTGAGATCCATGTCCATAATTTTATAATCAATTAAAAAGGAGAATTAATTTAATTATGAGTCAATTATTATTTTAAATGTGATTTAAAGTTTAAAATTGATTAAATGTGATTTAATATTACTCAAATTACTCTAGGAAGGACCGAAAATTTTCCCTAAATTGTTTTAAACTTTCGAACCCCTAACCCTAATTTTCAAATTTTTCAAAACTCTAGCCCTAAATTTTGATTTTGTGCTTGTGTTTTGGTTAAAATTCGATTTGATTCATGTTTCATAATTTTAATTGGGTTGAATTATACATAAAAATGTTTTGTGTATGATCAACAATTTAATTTTAAGAGTCAGAATTAAATTAGAATTAATTTTATGATGAATCCTAATTTAAAATTGAATTGGGATTCAATTTTAATTCTTGGACTGATTTAATTGAATTTTTACAAAAGTTGTTTTAATTAAATTAAAAACATTAAATCACATACCAAATTAAATAAGATTTATCTTTCCAGATTAAATCTGATTTGATTCTATCTCATACCAAATTTAAAATATATGATATTTTATAGATGAAAATGAATAATATACGACGTTATCTAGTTACGAATTTAAAATATGAGATATTTTTGGAATTGCGTTGCTTTAATTAAGAATATTCGATATTTTAGTTTGGGCATGCATATTGAGTGATTTTATTATGTGACAATTTTATAATATATGAAATTATTATGCTATATTTAGACTAGTTTGACCCATAGATTCTAAATGCGATCCGGGCATCGTGATGCATTTTTGTAATCTAAATACGATCTGCGTACTGTTAAGTATTTTTGTAACCTTTTATTTAAGCAGTAAATAGATAGTTATTTAAATAGTTTAGGCCAGAGAAGCCCATAAAGTGAAGGCCCAAAGGAGTAAGATGGATGGATATCCATGATGGTTCAAGTAGGAGCATTTCAAGTCTAGTTTCTTAAGACTAAGGGGCCATACTATGTCATGCTTTATTTTATGCATTAGTAGATTATGCATGCTAGGTTTATTTATGTTGATGATGATGCGCTAGAGTTCACTAAATTAATCACAACATGATAAATCTAGGTCCCGGTATTATTGAGATTACTTTCCCAATTAAAAACCCAACAACCTTTTGATCATTAATGATGGGTCATGCCAAAGTTGGGCGTCATTTTTTATCTTAGGTTACTTAGGGTAAATCAAGTTTTACAATTTTCATTGGTTGTACTCAACAAGATTGCCTAAAGAGTTTAGAATCTTGAAGCAAAGGGTAATAATTGAACATGAGATGGTTAATTATTCAACCAAGAGTTGCAATTAGTAAAGAGTTTACTTACCTTGAAAATGTAATGGTTGATGGCAGGGCCGAATTCCGGTCAATTATTACTCAAATAAAGGATCTTGGAATCACTTAATTCAATTGGGACAATTTAACATTGAATAAAGTCTTTAAAGAAACCTATTTAATTTATTTATGGTGCTTTAATGTTTATTAAACATAACTATTGAACTTTTCCTTATTCAGTCGTAGATGGGTAGCTGTAACAATGACAACAGTTTTATTTACAATCTTCGACCTTTCTTTGAGAAGGGTAGGTTGACAGGAGACAAGTTTTCCAACTAGGAAAGAATGCTCAGACTTGTTCTAAAATCTGAAGGTAGGGAGTGTTTCGGGGTCTTTTGATGTGTCCTGCGGGAGGGTTACAACTCTAAGACTACATCTTCGGGTGTTGTACCTGCAACAAACGGAAGCTCCGGTTTTTCGGAGTTCCGCCTCCGACGATCATGTTAGTAACTGTCGAAGTTGAGTAAAATGCGGAAAGTAAAGTAGATCTTGTCGGATCCCGAGATCAGGTGATTTCTATGTTGTAAGAGAATAATGTAATAATTGTAAGATGTAAAAAGTGTCCCTCCTAAGGTAATAAATGTCCCTATTTATAAGGTATGAGAGTGTGTGCCCTTACCTTAAGTCATTTAACCTAGGTAATTAGGTTGCGCCGTTTTTACGGCACCTCGGGATTTGAGCCCATGAAGGCCGCCATTTCCCTATTGATGGATGTAACACGTGCCTTATCCTGATTGGCCCATTTTGGGTGTTACCTAGGGTGACACCTGTCACGACCTGATTGGTCCACGTGTTTAGGGTATTTTTACACTAAACATTTTCCCCTCATAGGTGTGACGTGGTAGGCCACGTGGCCCATGTGACACTTGTCAGGCATGCATAGGTGACGGTTAATTTAACCGTTTCACCTTCCTGGGGAAATTACAGGGATGCCCCTGAATTTACCCCTATATAAATAGTTTTTTACCCCTCCCCATTTTCGCACTTTTATTAAAAATCTTAGAGAGAGATTTTGCGATTTTTTAGAGAAAATTATTGTTTCCGCTTGTGTCCAGTACGCCTGTATCACAATCGTCTCACAAACTTCAGCTGTTTCAATTGTTCCTTTTCTTTTCCAAGGTAACCGCCTGTTTCTCTCCTCTTCCTTGCTTTATTTACCACATGTGTTTGCTTTTCTTTTTTCTTTTCAAAAATGGTTTCACAAACACACACGGCACGGCCTAAGTTAACTGTCAGTTGGTCACCTGGTGCGGCTGAATCTAGGACTAGGAGTGTCGTCTGCCCCTACTTGGACTCTCCTCTATGAACATCCCAGAATCCGGATGTCTCTGTGTCTGTGCAGGACACTATGGCTCAAAATAAAAGGATGGCTAAGGGCCCCATAGATAGTGACGACGGAGACGGCACCATTGCAATACCAAGGAATGCAGTTTCTGATTACCCACCCGGCCCTCCAAGCACGTCGAGTGACTCTATTTTAGATGGGTCAGAAGAAGGGTCCGGAGGTAGTGCATCTCGCTCTGTATAAGGGTCCCTTCGCTCAGGAAGCGAAGAGAGTGCATCCGGCCCTGAGCATGGTTCAGTTCGGCCGGATGAGGAGTCAGACGGTTCTAAGGTTGTGTCAGAGCCGTTTATATCGACTGAAGAGGCCGACTCTAAAGAGAGAGGAGAAGGAGAGACCTCCACCTCGAATAAGGGAGAGTTTGCGCTTACTATCACCACAATTCTGCACACACACATAAATACATGCTCTAAAAGATGGACAAATTCAAGGCCCCCCATGTAATGGGAGGCGGCTATGAGATGCATGTGCCGGATCTGGGTGACATAGTCGTCTGGCCGCATGGGTCCAACTACGGGGAAAAATGCTTCGATTGTTACGAAGCGTCCATACAAGCGGACCTTAGATTCCCTCTCCATCCGGCCGTGGAGAAGATTCTGGACAGATACCGCCTGGGTATCTGGCAACTTGCCCCCAATGCTAGGCTGAATATACTGGGGTATGTTGCCGCATATGAAATGCTCGAGGTAGAGCCTGGCTTCGAGGCCTTTGCCAAAATGCACTGCCTCAGCAAGGCTCCAAAGGTAGGCGACTAGTACACCTTGACTACTTACAAGGGGTACAAGATGACTGTCTGCAAGGAGTCTAAGTGGAAGGATTGGCGAAACAAGTTCGTCATAATTTCTTCGCCGCATGCCAAGAGGACTCATAAGTACAACTCTTGGAATTAAAACCCTTATCTTTTAGGACAGAAGGCACCTCTGCGGCCTGTCCCTGATGAGGCTTGGGACCAGATACTCACACTCGGCCTTTTCAAAGTTAGCACCAAAAACCGAGGGGGACAAAAAGGATAATCCCCAACAGTTACATCCCAAGATTTGAGTGGCTGCCAGAAGACACTTTTTTGGCTGCCTGTGGCCTTAGTATTGAGCTTAGTAGAGGTAGTTGGCCGGATGTGCAATTTTAACTTGACAAATTTGTCTAAGTGTCGTGTGTGTGTGTTTTCTGGTTTGCTAACATCCGACTATTCTGTGCAGACGAGGCAATGGAGCAAGTGGCGAAGAACAAGAAACCCTCCAGCTCTGCGGCCGCCTACCGCATGATTAACAAGCGGAAGGCGAAGGAATTCAAGAGAGATCAGTTGGACCATGTAAAACCTCAACCCTTCAATTGCTTTGGTTTAGTATACAAACGACTTATACCTCCTGGCACTAACATGTCTTGACTTTAATTTTGCAGGAGGGGCCAATCAAACAGCCTGTGCCTCCTCCCTCTACCCAGAAGCAGCACAAGCATCCGACAGCTGATGAACGGATGCCCTCTAAGTCTAGAAAGACTGTTGCTGGGCAGACGCCTTCGTCCGTCAAAACTAGGGATGACTCTCACCCCACCACAGCAGGCAGATCTCCCGCCTCCCTAGAAACTCTATCGTCAAGTGCAATTACTATATATATATATATGAATCAAATTATGGAGATAATTAAGTTCGTTCATTTGGGTCGTCGTTTTATCATAGCTAGAGGTACTAACGATATTAGGGCTAGTAAAATAGGCTAAAGCCTAATTGAACAGATCATATAAGGTCACACAAAGGGGCTATATTGAGCATAAGAAGAAGAGGCCCATGATGGGCCTTCTCCTTCTAGGTGGCCGGCCACATGGGTAGCATTGGAGGGTTTCGGGCTTTCTAACCTAGTCTAATTATAATATGATTATAAATAGACTAGGTGCCTGGGGTTTTACATAACACAGTTTATTGTTAATCAAATATGAGTTAGCAAACACGAAACCTAGCCCTCTCAAGCTCTCTCTCTCACGTCTTTCTCTCCTCCTTGCACTGGTGGTTGTGCACGATGGTGGTGGTGGTTCGTGGTGGTGGCTGGTTGTCCAAAAAGGTGGTGATCGTGGTGAATTCCTCCTTCATCCGACCAATATAGCATTGGTGGACGGCTCATTCGAATCTTGTGGACTAAGTTGAGGAGCAATGCTTGGGGCTCTATTCTCTCCCTAATTGACAGTCAATCACAACGTGGAAATCACGCTTCAAAGGTATAATTATGTGATTCTTATGTGTTATGCATGTGATATTGATTTAGGTGCATATGAATGAGATTCATGAAATTCCATTAAGAGTACCTAAATCCCTATATGGGCATCATTGACAAAGAAGTCACCGGTTCCGAATACCGCTAAGATGACCATTCGAGAGGAGATCAAAGGCACGCATTCAATGATCATGGTGTGTCTTGTAGACAATATCATTGCCTAGGTCGTGGATGAGGATATCACATCGGCTCTGTGGTTGAAATTGGAGAGTTTCTACTTGACAAAGTCTCTAACCAACAAGTTGCTATTGAAGCAACATCTGTTCAATCTGCGATGAATTAAGGTACACCTCTTAGAGATCACCTAGATAAATTAAATACAATTTTTCTAGAATTGCATAACATTGATGTTAAGGTTGAGGATGAGGATGTTGCTTAAATTTTGCTAGTTTCTTGCGTTTATCATATGAAAATTTTGTGTAATTTTTCATAGTTGGTAAAGATATTATGTCAAAAGAAGTTAGATCATCTCTTCATACTAGTGAATTGCGCATTAAGACATCTTGTAGTACATACAATCAAGCCTTTAGATTAGTGGTCAGTGGTGGTAAGGGGCATGGAAATTCAGGGAAGAGGAAGGCTAAGAAGCCCGGAAATTCCACAGGGGGTCTTGTAATTGCTGTAAGGAGAAGGGGCATTGGAAGAAAGAATATCCTAAGAAGAAACAGTAGGATAAATCTGGCTTTGCTGCTTTAGCAGAAGAGAACTCGAATTCTGAGGATGACATTGCTTTAGTTGCAGGTGAACATACACATCATAATGATGTGTAGGTTCTCGATTCTGGGGAATTTTATCATATGTGTCCACGTAGGGAGTGGTTACTACCTATGAGCAAATAGATGGAGGTAATATTTCAATGCCTAATAGTAGGTGCAGTCTACAAGGCAATTGAGATTGGCTCTATCAATGGTACATTCTACACATTGAACAATGTTGGACATGTTCCATTAATGACTTAGAATTTGATTTCACTTAGTCTATTAGACAACAAAGGGTTCAATTTCAAGGGTAAAGGTGGAGTTTTGAAAGTTTACAAGCTAAGGGTTCGAATGTGGTGCTTTAGGGTTTCAATCGTGGTACTTTGTACTTTCTACAGGGCTCCACTCTATCAAGTTCAGTTGCCAATGCTTTGTTTAAGGTCCGGAAGGATGATATGATCGACCACGCTATGGCACATGAGGCTTGGGCATATGAGTGAAAGAAGAATGCAAAATCTCTCCAAGGCAGATCTTCTAGGTGGCCACAAGGTCATAGACCTTAAAATTTGTGAGTATTGTGTCTTTGGGAAATTACATCATAGCAAGTTCCCTAAAGACGTTCATTGGGAGGTCACATGTATTATGTATCCACTCCAATTGTACGTTGAGGTCCTTCACGTGTTAGAGTCATTGGGAGGTCACATGTATTTTGTATCATTAATTGGGAGGAAGATAAAATGGCTACAAACTGATAATGGTCTGGAATTTTGTTAGTCTAAAGTCGATGAGTTTTGCATGAATGAGGGGATTGCTAAGCGTCATACCATTAGAGATACACCACAACAAAATTCTGTGATAGAACGAATAAAGCAAAAACTTTTGGAGAGAGCTCGGTGCATTCTCTCTAATGTTGTACTGACTAGAAGGTTCTCGGAAAAATTAGTTAGTACGACATACTATCTGATCAACCGTGGACTGTACTCTGGAATTAACCTCAAAACACCTTATGAGACGTGGTCTGACATGGGCTTTGGCTAGGCGGGGGTGGGCGATGGAGAGGGTGGTTAGGTCGGTGGGGAAGGGGTGGTGGGTTTTTAAGTAATTAATTATTTTTTTATTTTAATTTTTTAAAATTGTTTTTACCAATTACGTGCCGACATATGTTTAAGTAACTTGTTATAACAAGTTAGATGACCGGTTGAAACCATTTGAAGCAGATTCCCATTAAAGTTTGGATTATTAAAAAATAAACGAAAGTTGGGATTATTTTTAGCGGATGAGGCAACATGCAGATTATTCTGGACAATTTTTCCTAAAGATAATAACAATATTTATTACTCCCTCCGTCCCTTATCTACATGCCTATTTTCCATTTTTCATGGGAATTAAGAATTTTAGACATTTTTTAAAATCCATGATTGAAAAATACAAATATACATGTGGGGTTAGCGAGGGATAGGCAGAAAAAAAATTATTGAAGAGATAGAGAGAAAAAATATTGAAAAATGATTGTCAAAAGTGAAAAAAAAAAAAAAAAAAAATGATGACAACTCATAAAAAAAACAAAATCTAAGACCCTCAGACCCTCAGTCCAAGCTAATTTGCTTCCTAACTCTCTCTCGTCTTCCTTTTCCTTTGTTTTTCATTTTATTTCTGCTTTTTACCAGAAATTGCTCACATCCTCTCAATTCTAGCATCCTCTCTCCTCTTTCTCCCTTAATTTCCTCCCCTCCATATCTCCAATTCTCAATTGCATGATGAAAATCAGAATTTCTGGCGGTGGTAATTCTCTCACTTCACTCCATTGTAGGAACTTCTGAGCTTTTCCCTCCATTGAAGCAGCTTCCGAGGTAATTTGTTTTTCAATTATCGAATTTCGCATTTCAAAAGCTAGGGTTTATCGTTAATTAATGTGTCATTATATTCAATTTCCCCTCTCTTAAATTCATACAAGTAATAGATTATCCTGTAAACCCTAATGTACTCGAATTTATCAGATAAGGCATTGGGTTTGTGGAATTTGGGGGTAATTTCTCTCGCTCCATTGAAGGCATGAAGCACATACTCTGAATTCTCCATTGATGCGGCTTCTGAGCTGTCCATCAGTTGAAGCAACTTCTGAGGTAAGATCTTTCTTCTTCTATGTCTGTCTCTTCCAATTCTGTGCATACTTTGATTTCTCCATTGAAGATTCTTTAGAACACTATTTTATTTTTTTCACAATGTTAGCAAATTAGTTGTTGTCAAGTTAGGGTATTAGTTGTCTGCGATTTAGGCTTATTGCTTGAAGTTAGTATTGCGGCATTCTCTTGAAAACTCTTACAAAGTTTCAACTTTTACATCGATTCCTAGATCATCCTTCTTCTCATTCCCATCACCATGGCATTCCCCTATTTCTATTTCACATTCGCTGTTTTTGTTTTGATTTTCTGATTGTTATTATTTTTTTTCGTTTTATTGAATTAATTAAAAAATTTGGGGCATTGTTGAACAGATTATCACTGAGAAGAACCACTGTGAGATCAGCAAGTACCTCTTCCAAGGTCATCTCTCTATTCTAATTTTTCTTTTTCACTTTTTTCATATTGTAGATGTAATTTTATATGAGCAGACTGTATTTTTCCCATATTTTCCATTTTTGATGGTAAATTAGCTGTTTAGAATATGGAAGGAGGATAAAATCAACTGGGTTTTTGCAAATATAGCTTATGGTTGATTATCAATTTAACAACTGAAATGTGTAATATTGTTATTTTAATGGGTTTTTGTATGTAAAAATTACCATGAGGTTGCTTTAGCTTTAATTTGTTTTGCTATTGGATTATTGAGATTTTTAGGAATTGATGAACCTGGGTTTCATTTAGTGTTTATTTTGTATGGTAAATGGGATAGTTACAACATTAGCTAAATACAGAGTATTACTATTTTTTTTTTTTTTTTATGAAATATTCAGCTCCAACTTTGCTGGTAGAATGTAAATTGCATTTATAATGACTTTTTTTTTTCAAGAATTGCACTCTCTATCGTGTTTTGATTTAAAAATATTGTAGCAATCATAAGAATTGTTTTAGCAAGGTGATTAGATTATGATTTTTATTGTCATAAAAGTATAGAAAATAATCCTCTAAGCTGACTTGGTCGAATCACAAATGTCAAATGTGGTGAGGAGTAGTGTTAAGTTATTACTTTGTATTATGAATTAATTCAGCAACATACAGCTTGTGCTACTTTGTTTACAGTGTCTCATAATGGCATTGCTTCTTATATACTGAGTATTAATTGTCGAGCTTTCCTTCTGTTGTTGACTTGTTGCTTGTCATGTGCTATTGACTGTTTAGACGGTTTCAGTAAGACCAGGACATCAAGGATCATTCTTTTATCAAAATGTCTTTGAGATGTTAGTTTGTTGTTGTTATGACTTACACGTTATTTCAGAGCCCATGTGGTTTTATTTTTTCCTAAATTAGCTTTTGATACAATTTTTTGCACATTATTTAGGTTGTTGTATGACTATGAATTTATTGAGTTATTTTTTTGTTTCTTATCAGGATGATAATTTAATGTTACTGAGGGAGATTTTTCTCTTTCCTCTTTCTTTCTCTTTCTCTCTCTGATTTCGTCGATTGTGGCTTTGAGCTGTGCTCTATTCAAAGCAGCGTATTGGGGTGAGATGATTCCACTACTTTTCACCCTTTTCACAGTTTAGAGTCAATTTCACAATGTTAGCAAATTTCTTGTCGTCAAGTTAGAGTACCAACTCTTCTGCCATGCTCCCCCCTCCCTCTTATTTTATAAACAAGCATACACTGTGCTTGTTACACTCTAAAATTCATGCAAAGATATTGAGGTTTAGGATTATCTTTGCATGACTGCTATTTCGTGAAAAAAATTCAATGATTTTGAACTAAACTGAAGTGTCAAAGTGTCATACGCTCATACCCATGTCCGACTATCGAGAGTCCGACGTGGATACTTGAGATAAAATGAAAGAGTCCGAGTAACACAGGTTCTTTGACGTATTGTACCCTCAGATGAGTACCTGTATAAAATGCCCTTAAGAATAGATGGGGTGTAAGATAGGATTTATTGCTTTTTAAAACATTTTTGTCTGTAAATGACTTATATTGTGAATTGTAAACAATTGGTTAAATATCCTATATTATAGAATGGTTGGATTTATTAATATATAGGTTCTTTGATGTATTCAACATGGCTTAAATTGAAAGTATTATTTACATCAAATAAGACATTGGTGTGATTTTGCTTCACTTGATTTTTGTGCAGAAATCTACTATATGATACTGATGAGTAATTGTCTGATGTGGACGATGAACTTTTGAAGCTGCAAACTCAATTTGACAATGCAGACTTGCCCCTTAGTGTTGAGGTATCAGTTCCCTGGTTGCAGGTTCCTTCTTCAAGTGAGAAGCCTTCTGCTGCTGGAACATCAACTTTTCCAGTCCAGGAAGAGAAAGTCTTGGCGCCTAGCAGCTCTAAAGCCGAGTCAAGTTCAATTGTTATGGACCAGCAGTTGGTTAAGCATTTACTATAGGAAGTTTCTAGATTGGAAGCTGAGATCAAAAGTCGAGAACCTTCATCTTCATCAACTTTAAAGGCACTTCTGATTGAGAAAAACGTACAAATCCAGAAGGTATGTTTTCTTAGCTCGTGTATAACTTTACACACTGGGATTACTTTTGCTCAAACCCAGAGCCATTTCATCCTTTTTTCTGTGTTGAAAATCCTAAATTTATTAAAGGTATGTTCTGATTTTTTTAAGTAGAAGTCAGAAGTTTGGAGTAGTTTCATGCTTTTATTCATCAATTGGTCAGGAATATGTTCAATTCCCTTCACCATGTCTTTTAGGTTTTGGGGTTGGTTCGTTTGGGTCAGTCTCATTTCGAGTAATGAAGGGAATTCAATATAGGCTACCAATGCCGATGCCGTCATGTCCACCACTCAAGGTTCTCTTCTTCTGTTTTGGGGTTGGTTCGTTTGGGTCAGTCTCATTTCGAGTAATGAAGGGAATTCAATATAGGCTACCAATGCCGATGCCGTCATGTCCACCACTCAAGGTTCTCTTCTTCTTGATTGTTTCCAATTTCCTCTTGTATTTTGTATTTAGTTTTTGGATTATTGTTAATTAAAATGTTATCATATCAAAGGATAAAATCATACTGATGAGAGTTTAAACACCGAAATCATTTCTCGACTTTAAAATACTTATTTAAGACGAGAAAATGTGAGCCACTACTTTTAAACATTAACTGATCGTATATGTAATTTTTCGCATGAATATTCTGCCCAAATATCAGTTCTAACCAATCTTGGACTTGTGACCACTTAATGTTTGTTCTGATTGTGAAACTATGATTATTTTTAATGTCTATTAATTAAATTTGCTACTGATATATCCTATTCTTATTTACTTATGTGGCCTTGGTTTAAGGAATGTCTTATTGGTTTCAAAAAAAAAAGGAATCTCTTATTATGTATTTTGGGGACTGATTATATCGTGATTACTAGTAGAAAAAATGCTATTTGTAACTAGCGAAATTGACTTTTAGTAACTGGCATTGTTGGTTGCTATTGCCACCGTTACTGATTAGGGGATTTTTATCCACCAAGCACCGTTTGACAAGTGGACCAACCAGGTTCCGCCACGCGTCCTCCACGGACCACTTAAGACATGCCACGTGTCCACCCATGCCAAATGGGACAACCGGCCATCAAGGCCCATTTCAGTCTAGAAGCCCGATCGGCCCTAGGTTTACCTTAAACCTAGAGAGTTGCACGCTTCCCAAGGCTATAAATACTCGATTAATCCTCATTAATCAGGGACCGAATACATTACGGAACACACTAATAACCGGCTGATCTCGCTAGCAAAGCAGATTACCTACATTAAATACTCTCACCTAGAGAGACCTTATTACTTTAATTTCTGTATTAATTACTCCTTAATCAGGTACTAACTTGACCGTTGGAGGCGGAGCTCTCAGGAGTCTCCGTTATTTTGCAGGTACAGGCGTCCGGTTCCAGTCTCGGAATTGTAACTCTCCCGCAGGACATCAGAAAACCCCGAAACATTTGGCGCCGTCTGTGGGGAGAGTACTTCAGAGATGGCATCCAAGTCTGTACCGACACCAGAAGAGAGGCGTCCCCTAGACGACCCTCAAGTTCAGTCGGACCATGATACCGAAAGTGAATTTGAAGTTGAAACTCATACAGCTCCAGACGGGACCCTAAGGGCCCGCCGTACCCGTCATACTGAAATAAGGGAACGGGAGTATCTTCAAACAGGAAGCGAGCCAGCAGGTGCACCGCTTGCTCGGCAACAGCCGACTGATGGGTCTGCTCCGATCACAAGGAACGAACTCATGACCTTCATGAGGGGATTCAAGGGAGAGATCCAAGAGTTGATCAACAAAAAACCGCCTGCTTCAGTCAAAGAGCAGGCGGCCAAAAAACCTTCCACTTCACTGAAGAGGAAGCCAGTTCAAGGGCGAGAGGCGACTCCCCATCCTAAATCTAAGAAGCGGGAGCCGTCTGCTCTTGATTTCACAAAACTCCATTATCCTACGGGAAATAGGAAACCGGTTCGTCATATTCAGGCGGACGGGTCAAAGCAAACGTTCACAGATGCTCGGCACCTGCTAGAGCAGAAGAGGAGTGACCGATTATCAGAGTCGGCTTCTACTTCAAATTTTCAGGACAGTTTGCGAAATGCCTCGATGAGGCCAACTCAGTCGTACCATGAGAGTCAGTCAGGCGGCACCTCCCGTCAGTCTGGCTTTCATAGTGCGCAGGCGGTACCAAATTTGCCATTTGTGCCGCAACAACAATATTTTATGCAGCCACCTCCATTTGGTGGACCTGCAGCAAAAAACGTCCAACCTATGGACTGGCAGCTACGGCTGCTTAGACTTGGTGAACAGCCGTCGGCCTTCTCCAAGGAAGTTACTGAAGCCGCTCAGCCGGCCAAAGTAAAAAATGTTTTAGTAGGCGCCTATGATGGCACTACTAACCCGGAAGACCATCTGATGGCATTCACCAACCTGATGTACCTTCAAGGGTTGGATGATCCCACTTGGTGCAAGTGTTTCCCAGCAACTCTCAAGGGAATTGCACAGCAATGGTTCGGCAACCTGCCGACTGGTTGTGTAAACAGTTTCAGGACGCTTGCTTACTTATTTGCCTCCAACTTTGCAATGAACATCCCTGCGAAGAAAACGACCCTTGATTTGGGAACAATTCAGCAGGGTGAAAAGGAGGGGCTTCGTTCCTACATCAGGCGGTTCAACCTGATGAGAATTCAGATTCAAGGGTTACCGGATGAGGTAGCTTATACTGACTTTTTTAGAGGTCTCAAAGACGGGTCTACCTTCAAATTTGATTTAGTTCGAAAAAGGGTGGCGACTCTTCAAGAGGCCTTGATTGAAGCAGAAGCCTATATACAGGCGACTGATCTGTGTACAATGAAACAGTCGGACGGGAAGAGGTTCGACAATAGAGAAGGACGACAGAAACAGTCGTCCAACAAAGATGAAAAAAGAAAAGGGGTCTGGGCGGCTGATTCCTCTAAACAGCCGGCCAAGAAGAAAAAGGAATTCAAACCATACTCCCCAAAGTATGTGTTTAACAAGGATAACCAGTTTATCCTAAAAGAAATAAAGGGACGGCTCTCAATTGAGAAACCGCTCCCCATGAAGGGTTCTGCGAGCAACCGGAACCAAGACAAAATCTGTGCTTATCATGATGACATTGGTCATCACACCAACGACTGCATTAGTCTCATGCGGTACCTAGACCGCTTGGCTGATCAAGGTGATCTTGACACTTATGTCAAGAAATCTACGGGGAATACTTCCTCAAAAAAGCAGTCGGCCAAAAAGAATCAACAGGCCGACAGTTCCGATACAGATGATGCAGTCGTCTACACCATTGCAGGCGGCTTCTCAGGAGGCGGCCCCACTATTAGGGGCAACAAAGATAATATAAGGCGGTTAGATGTAAATTCCGTTCACCAAGAACGACCGTCCAAATATACATTTCCTGAGATTGTCATCACTGAAGAGGATCTAGGAGGAATAAGGGGGCCGCATGACGACCCTCTCGTTATTGAATGTAAAGTGGCCAACCAGAGAGTTGGTCGAATCCTCATAGATACTGGGAGCTCTTCAGATCTCATCAGCAGCAAATGTCTGTCAAAACTGAAATATCAGACGGACTGCATACATCCGGCCTCCCACCCTTTAATAGGGTTTGGAGGAGGAGTCGTCCACCCACTGGGACGAGTTGATCTACCCGTCCGCCTGGGCGAAAAAGGGGAAGGACGACACATGGTAGTCCGATTCCTAGTTGTAGAGGAACTCTCTGCCTACAACATGATTCTGGGTCGCCCAACCCTGAATAGTGCCAAGGCTGTTATAATCCCGTCACTTATGCTGCTTAAGTTTGAAAGGGACAATGGAACAGTCGGCTCCCTAAGGGGAGATCAGAGGATGGCCCGAGAGTGCTATCTCTCGGATGTCAAACCCACTGCTAAGGCCACTGGGTCAAGTGGAGAAAAAACAGACCTTGACAATGTCAAGGAAAGTGCGCCTGTTCAAGAAACAGGCGACAGAAAAAGAAAGGCGTCCCAGACAGAGTCCGCCAGAAAGGCAAGGAAAATAGACGCCTGTTCTGATTCACAACTGATAGTCAGTACAATGGCGAATACGAAGCAACACATCCGGCCATGATCAAATATTTACAGGCGGTCCGACAAGCAGTCGGCTCCCTTGAGAATTTCCATCTGATCCAAGTACCGAGATCAGAAAACAACCAGGCAGATGCACTCTCGAAATTAGCATCATCCGCCTCCTCCGATACTCCTCGAACTGTGTTTTGGGAAGTAATGGAGAAGAGAAGCATCGAGGAAAATCCTATTGGAATTCTAGACAGAAGCTCAACCTGGATGGATTCAATCAGGGCATATCTGACAAACGGTACACTGCCGGATGATTCTCAACAGGCGGCATCACTGAAAAAACGAGCCTCCTGTTTTGAAATGATACAGGGGGAACTGCACAAGAGGGGGCACCTTCAACCCTTCTTAAAGTGTGTTACTCCTGAAAAGGGACGAGAGATACTAGATGATCTTCACTCTGGTTTCTGTGCTTCCCATATAGGTGGTAGGATGCTTGCTCAAAGGGCAAGGCGGCAGGGCTACTTTTGGCCTACTTTGGAAGCAGATGCAATGGAGATGGTGAAAAAATGTGACAAGTGCCAAAGGTTTGGCAAATTAATTCACCGTCCGGCTACTGACCTCACTACCATTCACAGCCCACTACCGTTTGCTAAGTGGGGCATGGACATTCTGGGTCCATATACGCCTGCTACAGGCGGCAGAAGGTATATACTTGTTGCCGTTGACTACTTCACTAAATGGGTAGAGGCGGAGGCTGTAAAGGGAATCAAGACGAAAGATGTAATTTCATTCATTTGGAAAAACGTCATCACTCGGTTCGGGGTTCCCATGTCTATGGTTTTTGATAATGGTCCCCAATTTGAGACGCCTGTTCTCAAAAGCTGGTTGGGAGACCAAGGAATTGGACATTACTTTGCATCTGTCGGCCGTCCACAAGCAAACGGCCAGGTAGAAGCCTTTAATAAAATCATCTCAGACGGTCTCAAGAAAAAAGTTGAACGAGCAGGCGGCCTATGGGCAGATGAACTACCACATGTTCTTTGGGCCATTAGGACGACTGAAAAAGGGGCGACTGGAGAAACTCCATTCCTCCTAACTTATGGTGCAGAAGCTGTTCTTCCAATAGAACACTACGAGCCGACTCTTCGAGTAATGCTATATGACGAAGAGGCAAACTGGGAAGCTATGCGCCTGGCATTAGACTCACTTCCTGAAAAGAGGGGCAATGCTGTTTTGCGCCATGAAATCTACCGCCTGAGAATGACTAGATCATACAACAAAAAAGTGCACAGGCGTCCACTCAAAGTAGGGGACTTTGTACTTAGAAAAATGGAAGCAGTTGGTAGGGCTAACGAGTCTGGCAAACTAACTCCCAACTGGGAAGGACCCTACCGAATCTATGCGGAAGTCAGGGACGGTACCTACCGTCTGGAAACACCAGACGGACAACCGTTGCCTCGAACTTGGAATGTAGATAACCTTAAGAAATATTTCTTTTGAATGATGTAAAGTAAAGAGCTACTTAATAAAGTTGGCACTTACTATTCAATTTTGTATTACGAGGGGCATGCCGTCTGTACCTTTACAGTCGGCTACTCTCCATTGAGTTTTTTCACTCTATCTTCAGAGGGGCATGCCGTCTGTACCTTTACAGTCGGCTACTCTCCATTGAGTTTTTTCACTCTATCTTCAGAGGGGCATGCCGTCTGTACCTTTACAGTCGGCTACTCTCCATTGAGTTTTTTCACTCTATCTTCAGAGGGGCATGCCGTCTGTACCTTTACAGTCGGCTACTCTCCATTGAGTTTTTTCACTCTATCTTCAGAGGGGCATGCCGTCTGTTCCTTTACAGTCGGCTACTCTCCATTGAGTTTTTTCACTCTATCATCAGAGGGGCATGCCGTCTGTACCTTTACAGTCGGCTACTCTCCATTGAGTATTTTACTCACAATACTTAGCTAAAAAGATTAGGGCCTGGCCGACCCTGTGCCTAACAGGCGGCTACCCTTCTTTGACTTAGCACCTACGTTCACCAAGAACTTACCAAGGCCACCGGCCGAATGATCAGACCAGGCGCCTAGTCAACTGATCTAACTTTTAAAAACTAATCCGACCTGTCCCAACATTATAGCAGGCGTCCGGCGGCATCCATTCGGATGAAATTCGTCGCAGAGAGCAGCTCCCTTTTGGGTGGAACATTGTTCTATAAACTAATTACACGGCACCTATACGACTGTCCCAAAGGGCAACCACGTAGCCGTTTTTGAGACAAGGATAACTCTATCACTAACCAAACCAGTGGTAGCAGTTGACATCTGAGTCAGATGACCGCCTGTATTACTTGGGATAAATGCAGGGGGTACCTATTGAGTTAATAGCCAACAAACATTGGCGAATCAAGGGGTCTAGCCGGTCTACGCCGCCTGGTACCTCTACTTCTCAAACAAAAGTGACGGCGACTGAGTAACTCCAAAGTTAACTCATAGTCACTCCTTCAAATTTGGTATGGAACCTAAAAAGTTTGAGTCGTCCGCCTGTTTTATACAAACAAGGGCACTCGAACCCCTATTCCTACTGGATAACCTATTGAGTAAATAGCCAACAAACATTGGTAAATCAAGGGGTCTAGCCGGCCTACGCCGCCTGATACCTTTACTACTCAATCAAGATTGTGACGAAGACTAAGTAACTCCTATGTTAACTTAATAGTCACTCAAACTTAGTACTGAGCCTAAAAGGTACGAGTCGTCCACTTGTTTTTAATAAACAAAGGCTCTCAACCAATACTCTTGCTAGGTTAACAAATAACAAATTAGAGGCCAACATTGGCAATGAAGGGAAACAACCGGTACCCGCCGCTTGTTTTCCTACTTAAATTCCTTGGCTACTTGGTAATTCTATTTACTTGGTCAAATTGAATAAAGAGTTCGAATACCGATTGATTAAATGGCCGACTGATCATCTATCCTGGAAACAGACAACCAGTCGTCCAGGGGCATAGGCGGCATACTTACTATTTGTACCTGTCTTAACGTTCGGCCATACACAACAGTCTGTCTAGTGAGCAAATTTCAAATACTTAGACAAATTTGAACAAAAACAAAAAGTTTGATTAAAATGAGCCGGCCATAAAAGACCAGCAGAATATTCAAAACCCCGGCCCCCTGGCCGGGTAATTACAAAGCAAACGGCACGCAGGCCGTGAAAAGAAAAAATATACTTAAAGCTTAAGAAGGGGGCAGTTCAGTATCAGCAGCAGCCGCCTGGTCAGCACTCTTCTTGCTGGACTCGGCCTTCGCTGCATCATCTTTTGATGCCTTTCCCCCAAGTGGCACAAGCGCCACAACCGGCTCTTCCTCCTCCAACGCAACGTCCATCGCCTCTTCTTCAGCAGCCGCCAGGATCTGTTGATTATATATTTCCGAACACTGGCGGTACGTTCTTTCCCATGAGGCAAAGTCGGCACTGGGGAACAGTCGTTCCCAGGTCATGCGTTGGATTTGGGCGGAGTCTTCCACCATCTCCCGGACGAGCTCTTGTTTCTCTTGCTCGGCCTTGTCCGAGAGCTCTTGGGTAAGACTCTTCTCCTGGTTCACCAGGCGTTCTTTTACGTTAGCCAAAGATTTCTCCATGGCTTCGTAAGAGTGCATTTTCTGACGAAGGGGCTTCAGCTCGGCTTTAAGTTTGGTGACGGTCCCCTCCAGCTCGTCAACCTTCTTTTGGGCCGCCTCTAGCTGAGCCCGAACAGCGGCGGTCGCCTGCGCCTGATAATAAAGAAGATCAATGGTCAGTACTTCATTTTGGGCAATTTGAAACATTGCTTTATCACAGCTGGAGGCGGCCATAGCCTTTGCGGCCTTTACCTCTTTGTCTTTCCGATCAATCGGCTTGCGAAGGCTGTTGACTCGGAGCAGGGCCTAAGTACAAAGAAAAACAGGCGTCAGTTTCCAATCATAAGGGTTAACAGGCGTCCTGGAACTTCAAAAGGGTATACCTCAGCTAGGATCCCCGAAATTCCATCGAGGTCAAGGGTGCCGGCACCCTTGACCGCCTCCCTGTCAGAGGGAGGAACTACTTTAACCATTGACTTGGCTATCTCAACCAAGTCAAGTCCCTGGGGGCCGGCTGCATTAAGCAAAAGGAAAAACAAGTTAGACCTAATCAAGAAGGAAGCAAGAGTGAGTTTCTACAAGCAAGTGTCCATACATCTAGGCGGCCCCGCCTGGGTTTTTGAAGAAGTGGCCGGCTGCTTCTCAGCCGCCACCGTTTTCCTGGAAGACCCAGGAGAGCTTGCAACAGTCGTTCTCCGGGCCTTGGGGTCCGGCTGTTGCGAGGAAGAAGCCCTTGGAGTGCCAGACTGAAAACAAAAAGAGTTAGTATATGCATAATACAACTTAAAGGGGAAGAGTTTTCAAAGCTTACCAAGGGTGCCTCCTTGCTGGGGGAGTCGGCGTACGACTGCTTCATTAGTGAAACCCGCAGCATGGCCGCCGCAGTCTTAGATGCTGTTATTTTACTCATGGCGTCGGCTGAAAGAAATAAACAGCAAAGTTAGTAAAAATCCCAAGTAAACAAGGCGTGAGAAAACAGAGTATTCGTCAGGCCGGCTACCTCTAGAGCACCGACTGCCGAGGCCACAGGCGGCCAAGAAGTACTCATCATAGAGCCACTTGAAGCTCGGGACGCAGTGTAGGGGTACTTGCTCTCGTACCCCTGAAGTAGAGTTCACCCTAGTCTCTACTTTGAAGAGTCCTTTGTCTAGGATCTCTCTTTTAGCCTTTGGGGGAACAGGCGGCATGCTGCGGCCGCCTGAAAGAAGAGGCGGATCTCTGTTCCACTTGTTAAAACGTTTGTTCAGCTCCGTGTCTGAACTCTCGATAATAAGGAAGGTGTTCCGCCAATCCTTCCATTTGTTTGCCTTACCTCTCGTCATGAGGTAACCCCTGTGGCTTGTTAGTTGATACCAGCCGGTACCTCCCGACTTAGGGGTCCGGCTGAGATAGTTCATGTGGGCGAAAGCCTCAAAACTTGGCTCCACCCCGTTCAGTTCGCACCCGGCCACATAGCCGAGTACGTTTACCCAAGAGTTGGGGGCTAACTGCCATAACCCCAGATCATACCCATCTAAAATCCGCTGAACAGCCGGATGTAATGGGAAGCGCAGACCAGCTTTGATGGCCGCCACATAGCAGCCAAAACAGCCGTCACCATAGCTGGTACCAGCCGGCCAGACGACAGTATCTTCTGGATCCGGCACAAACAGTAAATACTCCGGGCCCATTTTGTGGTTAGCAATAAAGCTCGCCACGTTGTCTCGCATGGTTGCGATCCGGCCCCGGGGCACCCTGCAGTAGTAGGGGGTGTTTTCCTCTCTGTAAGAGGCGGACGGCTCTGCCCAATTATCCCCCTTCTCCACTGCATGGGAACTTCTCGCCTCTTGTAGGCGGTTATGTTTTTCTTCTGAGTCAGAAGAACTATGCTCAGAAGAGCTGGAATCGGACTCGTCCCCTGACGAGTCCGAAGAGGACGACTCCTCCCCTCTCCTAGAGGGGCCCGCCTCCTCTCCCTTAGAAGGAGCAGAAGGTAAATTAGACATGTCCACGGTTAGATGAGAAGGGAACACCTTGGTCCCTCTCTCAGAACTGTCAGCTTGACAGTCGCCTCGTTCCACATCTGGCGCCTGGTCAGATGTTTCGCTAAGGAGTACCCTTTGGGAGGAGCCGTCTGAGTTTGATATTCTAGCAGTCTTTTTTGTTCTGGCCATCACGTTCTGCATAGACACAGATTCAGTCGGACTTTGTATAAAGGGCAAAGATGGGTCCAGAAAAGGGCAGGCGGCACTCCTAGTCCTAGATTCAGCCGTCCCCGGTGACCGGCTGATCACTAACTTAGGGCGTGTCGTGTGCTTCCATGGTGCCATTTCAAAAAATAAAAAGAAAATTAAGAGTAAGAGAATTGAGTTACCTGAACGGATGACAGTTGTTGAAGTCCTGAAAGTTCGGGTCAGTCGGCTTGACAGAACAGGCGGTAGGCAGAAAAAGTCCGAAAATGTCAGAGCAAGTTCAGGGGTCCGAATGTTCTCGCAAAAATTCTCAAATGTGAAAATGACCGAAGTCAGCACTTCCTTTTATAGGCAAAATGAGAAGGCGAAGGGTCGCTTCCGAATTCAAATTTGGGCGGGAGAATCTCCCGGCCGTCTGCAAGGTGACACCTGTAACGGGCCGTCGCCTGTCACCGTGCGACGCTTGTCACAGGCGACACGTGACCAGTCGCGTGCCACCTGTGAGGGGCAAATGATTAGGGGATTTTTATCCACCAAGCACCGTTTGACAAGTGGACCAACCAGGTTCCGCCACGCGTCCTCCACGGACCACTTAAGACATGCCACGTGTCCACCCATGCCAAATGGGACAACCGGCCATCAAGGCCCATTTCAGTCTAGAAGCCCGATCGGCCCTAGGTTTACCTTAAACCTAGAGAGTTGCACGCTTCCCAAGGCTATAAATACTCGATTAATCCTCATTAATCAGGGACCGAATACATTACGGAACACACTAATAACCGGCTGATCTCGCTAGCAAAGCAGATTACCTACATTAAATACTCTCACCTAGAGAGACCTTATTACTTTAATTTCTGTATTAATTACTCCTTAATCAGGTACTAACTTGACCGTTGGAGGCGGAGCTCTCAGGAGTCTCCGTTATTTTGCAGGTACAGGCGTCCGGTTCCAGTCTCGGAATTGTAACTCTCCCGCAGGACATCAGAAAACCCCGAAACAGTTACAACTAGTGAAAATTATTCGTAACTGGCTAATGTTAGTTACTAATAATGTACTATTTGTAACTGGCTTAACCTATTGCCAGTTACAAATAGTCTATTTTCCAAGTCAGAAAGCATACTATTCGTAACTAGCGTTACGTTACGCCGGTTACAAATAGGATATTATTTGTAACTAGCATAGCCTAACGCCAGTTACGGTTATTTTAAAAAAAAAAAAAATCTATTAGTAACTAGCATTAGATTACGCCAATTACTAATAAATATATAATTTTTTTATATAAATATTTGATTCGAATACAACAAGCTTGGTAGTATATCCTACCAAACGACCTATCGTCAAATGGGTTAAACCAACAAATCACGTACCCCAAATAATTCCACATAACTTGAATTTACCCGCAACATACAATACAACCAAACACCAAATAATTCCACACAACTTGAATTCATCCACAACAATACAACAAAATAAACTATACTTTCAACAAAACAATTAACTTAATAAAAATTATTATTTTATCATTTAGGAATGTAATAACAATAACGGGAAATCTCGTATAGGCAGGCTCGAAATCCGTTACGTCTCGGCCGCATCGCGATGTAACATGCGAGTTTTATACCATGGCCAAAATACGTGTATTAAGCATTTTAACTAGCAAAGAAGAGGCAAATTCACTAACCTCTTGCAAGTTACCCTTGCAATTGCTATGGAAAGAAACATTTATTTTGATAAAAGCATTTATGTTGAAATCTGGATCCCTACAATCTCAGCAGCACTTCAGCCAAAATCGATGTAGCACACTATATAAAGTAAGATAGTATTTGTTTACGTTAGATATTTGCACCTTAAGCCCAACCTAAGAGTCCTAGAATCGGGAGACATTTATTCAACATACCATGAGTTTTCATGTAGTATATACGATATATTTATCATGGTTGCTTCTTCATAAATCAAATGCAGTTATTTCTAGCTTTGTGCACCTATTTGAACAATGTCATTTGTCTGCAGGGATTTGTATCAATAGCAGAGGTGAATACCAAAGGTATAGTCCGTTGTTGTCCTATCAAATATACGTTCAACACTCATGGTTGCTCATCTAAATGAGAATCTCCATGATATTGGGGCTTATTCGGTTGGACTCAGCCAAGAAGTCAACCTCAGCAATTTTGATAGAGTTTCAAGGTTATTGAGGAGGTTCTCCAGCATTAGCAAATGAGAATGGCCAAGAAAATCTGCAACTAGAGCCAATTGGTGAGTTTTAGAGACAAATATTTATTTATGTCATGCTTCAAGTTGTGACTCATGCCTCATGCCTGCTCAACCTCTCCCCCCCCCCCCCAAATGTGTAGATAAATATATTTTTCTGGCATTATATTGTTTTTGGAATGCAGTTTCTAGTGACTATATGTATCCTGTGTCGTGTATTCGATACATCTCATCTTTTAGAGAAATAAAAAAAACAATTAAAATCTCACCCGAGTGGTGTTGCATGAAGGGATTCCTCTACCTTTAGGAGTGGGCTTGTTACAAAGACTTATTATAAAGTATAGTATTTCGAGCACAAGGGAGGTTGTTACAGTGCACAAGGTGATTCAAAGGGATTCCTCTACCTTTAGGAGATCTTTGTTAGAGATTTGTTTACAAAACTGGTGGGATAGTTATTGTTACATAGGTGATGCTTGATCATGATTAGTCTCTCCGACTTGATTACCTTTGATGAATGTCTAAGTAAAGCATTATGTGATTTTTGGGCCCTTTTGTTACATGAAATCGGTTTACTAGGCGAGTACTTTAAATAAAGATAGTTCTGGGATTTCTATTGTTGGGGTTAATGGTAAAAAGTATTATTGCCAAACTGGAGTGTAATAGAAATTATAATTTCATTTAGCTTTGTTTGTGCTGTTGATATTGATTCATTTTAGAGACAATCACAGAGGAGAGGTTTAAAGTTCTCTCTTTTGTATGAAAATTAATCTATCAATCAGTCAAATAAACATATAGTTTTAGATTCAGAGTCTTTTACTTATGTATTCTAATTTGGGTGAATGGCGAGTCGCTGAAGGAATAGTGTGGTCTTATGTGGCAAAAAAAGTTAGGATTTGGGAATGTTGCCATGCATTAATGCCTTTTGGATGGAAGACAAAACTTGTGTAACTAATTTATCCAGTAATTCCAGGAAGTTCTTATATGTTGTCTGTTTAGTGTCAAAACTGCATTTCTTGTATGAAAATTTTATGTCTAGGGTAGCGGTTTGGTGTGTGTGTGGGGTCTATACCTTAGCATTATTGTCTGATTCTTTGGCTTTCGTGTATGAAAAGTTTATGTCTAGGGTAGTGACTGTAAAGAAATGACATAATGTTTCACTTGATGTGAATTGTTTGGTAGCTAACAATTATGTTATTATTTTGTTATAGGATAAGGATTACAAGCAAAGGTGCAGTGAAGGATGAAGCTGTTGAAATATCTGAGGAGAACTGACTGGGAGTCCTGTTGCTTTGTTCTTTCAAAACTTGGCCTTTGTGACAACCCTGATTACATGAATTATGATTTTATACAGATTACTAAGTTTTCATTGCAGTAATGAATGTTTTGCCTTTAATTTTCTTGCTCCTATATTCAGTTCAAGAAGTCCTTTGTTGATTTAAAATCAAAGGTGCTAATGGTAGCTGAGATTAGAAATATTAATGTATCCTTCCATTTTGTCTTAATTTTGTATACCACAAGGTGATTCAAAGTTCCCATGTAATAAAGCTTAGTGTAGCAATCAGGCCGACAAATGTTTGATTTTTTGGGGGAGAAATGCCCTTTTGTTAACATAGCATTTGCTTTGGCTACTTTATCTTACATTGTTAAGGAAAGAGGATGTAATACAGAGTTATTTTCCACTAGAATGGTACTTCATCTTACATGTCTCTTCCATTGTGGAGAATAGCTTATCTCAATTTTTCAAAGGTTGATGATAAGTTGATAACGACACAGACCGTATTATCAGAGGGGTAGGCAATAGGTTTCTTGGCTACTAGTGGAGATTTTTGTAGATAAAATAGTCAATTGATACTTCAATTAGGCATAGCCAAGCACAAAAACTATGCAAATAAGTCGATTTTCTATTTTATTAATTGATGCCCCAATTTGTTTTTTGCATTACAATCTTCCATCACATGAATTGGTATTGATGTCCAATTGTTTTAGGCATTTACATTGAAATATGTTGTATGTATGGGCAGCCTATGCAACTTCTCTTTGTAAAATATTTCCAATCTCAAATCTCAATGTCTATGTAAAATGTAAATCAAATGCGTACAAGCTAATGTACTGACCATGATTTTCAGATGTGATTTGCATGTACGTAGATATGAGTGATTTCATTCTTTTGAAATAAAAAAAAAAAACATTCTGTTGCTATAGTTAATTGGGAATTCGAATTAAAATGATAATATTTTACATAGTTAACTCCTTGGAGCTTCATTTTTAAGAAAAGTTTAATTCCTACAAATCGGAAAATATTTGGGGTTGATGGTTGAGCAAACATTACTCGATCAGTTGATTTTTTAAATTATAATTGTATATATGCTAATCAACTTATTAAAAAAATTCATAAACAATACATTAAAAACGTTTTTCGCTAATATCTTTTGTAAAATTAGGGGGGTGCGCGCGTGGCGCATACAATAACAACTAGTATTGTCAAAAAGTTCATTCTGTAAATAAAAATAGACATGTAGTTTTGAAATCCCCAAAAAGAAAAGTAGGTATGTAGATAAGGGATGGAGGAAGTAGTTATATTGAATGACATTTATATACTTTGTATATTACAAGAAACTGATTGAGTTACATAGGCGAAATTGTCTATTAAAATTTTCAAGATCTATTATGAAACAGATCTAAACCGATCAAGTCCTAATTTAATCGGTCCAGTTTTCAATTCAATTCTTAAAATATACAAGTAGATTTTCGATCTATGATTCGGTTCGATCTTGGATCGGTGAACAACCCGTGTCATAAATTTTTCCCCTAACCCAGATCTATAGTAGTAGTAGTACGTATTTTTAATTTCCCCTTTCGAAGTTTTTTTCACTTCACTGTTCACACCCCTCCCTCCCTCTCTCTCCCCTCCATTGAAGCGTTCGCTGAATTCTACATTGAATCTTACTCTGAATTCTCCATTGAAGCGGCTTATGAGCTTTTTCTCCTCTATTAAAGCAGCTTCAGAGGTATTATTGTTTTTCAATCAATCGAATATCAATTTTACAATTTTAATCATTAATTTAATTGTCAACATAGTAAAATTAGGGTTTTACGGTGGATTATTCAATTATTGATTATAATTACTGAAGTTATGATAGATTGTATCGAACTATTTTTCTGCTAGAATTTTGTTATTTAGAATTTAACTTAATTTCGAGCCTAATTTGATAATTGAGTCAACTTTGGTTGTTAATTTGTTGCAGGCTTTGGTTTATATAACCCTTTAATGTCAGAACGAAACCATGAAAATGGACCTTTTCTTGCTCAGGAACAGGCATGTTTGAATGTTAGTATTTTTTCTCACCATCTTTTTCGAATTGACTTTACAACTATTGATTATTGAACAATGTTTTTGGTTATTTGAATTTGATTATGAGACATTATTTATGTTCGTGTTCATTTCAGCATTCGACGTGTTTTTAAGTTTAAAATCTTGGCTCCGGCACTTGGTTTTAGTCCACTATGAGTACTTTGTTATTGAGCAAAGGTTGAGAATGACTATGCTTTATATGAGACAATCTTCATCCTAATTCTTGTTGTATAATCAACTTAAACTCAAATCGGTCTTAAGAGTAGACCATCTTCTTTCTTAGTTGCTTTTGCTAGGATTTGTGAATTTTGGAGCCTGGAAATAAGCATTAGTTCAAGTTAAGTAGCTTGACTACTTTGTCTTACTAAATTGCTCCACCATGTGATCGCTATGAGTTGGTGGCTATAAATAAGGTTTTTCTGTAGAGTTTGCTTCTAGGAGGGATGCCGGGATATGTTTCCAAACCATGTAATAGACCATATAATTTTAAGTTTATTGGCGAGGCTACCTCGAGCAAGCAATAAACCAATGACACTTTGTTTCTGAATTGTTTATTGGCAATTTTTTGTCATATGTTTTCGTACATTTATTATTATATACAAAGAATACGACCTTAGTTCCCAATGCTTTCTGATGCAGTGAGAATTCTTTTCTTTTCACTTAATTCTTTCACTTGAAATTCTTGTTGGTAAGCTCCCTCACTGATTTACGCCATTTAAGGGGCTCTCTACGTTATAACAAGTAACAACCCCGTTACCACTCCCAAAAATATCTATATTTGTGAGAATTGAGCTGAGAAACTTCATATTGCTATAGGGATTATCTGATTGAGGTATTCAAAGGTATAGGTGGCAACCTTTTGACTAATATTACATTTTATTCGAATGGATGTTACAGCGTTCTTGGCTTCTTGCTACCATTGGGGTGAAATTTCCTGTAATTTTCTGGACCCCTAAAACTGTCAATAGTGTTTAAAATAGGCTTTGCTAAGATTCGATTGATTCTTCTCTTAACCTTTCCCGTTTTTGTGAATACTTTTGTTTTAATGGTGATTAGTGGGAATGACCTAGGTATTTCATCTGCCTGAAGCCAGTGACTTGGTTCTCTAGCCAGTGAAGATGTAAATTTAATCATGAATGTCAGAATGTAAACGATGGATTTACAAACTAGTGAAACTACAATGAATATACCTACATGGCTACATTACCAAATGATCATTATGGTTTCTACTTGCAGACAATTTTTTTTATATACTTAGAGATTCTTCTATTTATGATTAATACTAAATCTGGAGATAAATCAATGGTTAGAGAAATATGTTGAACCATATTGTTCATTAAACATATCTTCTATGTGAAAATGAAACATATCTTCCATAGTTCCATGCATGTGGATTGATATGGAATATATGGACACAATTCCATTTCTTTCCGCCTTTACTATATATTTTTGCATTTACAATCTTGACATAAATTTTGTCCCAAGTCACTCACAACCATCTTCACCATTTTCACGTCCCAACCATTGAAATCACCATCACCATTTGCACACCGCTCCTCACAAATTCCTAAATATCCACCTTAAATCATTCCCCATCATTATCGACGCAAGGAGCATCACCACCACTTCCCCATCTCTAAACCTCTCCCATGGAACATATTATACACATTACTGCCATTTCTATGCCTTGCTACCTAAGAAAGTATATGTCAATCATGTTTCCTAACTTTAGACTGCCTCTGCTCTGCCCCTCCCCAACCTTGTACAGCTATACATATTCTGAAAGATAGCCTTAACCCACAACTGTGAATTGACCATGCTTTCTTTCAAGATCCACCACCACAACTGATGACATTATCTTCCAATTCTAATTTTACAGCTTTGTTAGGTACTTGGGCTTCTCTTTGATTTCTTAAGTAGTGCCTTGAGTCCTTGACCACCCCCTTTTATGCATTATGTCCTATAATTTTATTTTTCCTTTCCTTTGGGTAAAACTGCAAAAGGTTGTAAGCCAGGAGCATCACTGAATTTCTGGGTTGAGTGGCTTTAATGGAGTTGGACGACAAATAATGATATTTGCTGAGGTTAGTCGGTTAGATCGTGCTGACATAACTCAAAAGGATAGTGTAATGCTTTGTAATGCTTTTGTTTACTGAAGAATCAGTTTGTCCCTATGAACACTGAATCACATATGCTACTAAATTGGGCCTTTTCCCTTTTTTGGTTGGTATAGTAACTTGCTGTTTTGTCTTTGGATGTCTCTTGTTCTGTTTATGCCAAAAAAATCTGTTACTGATTTGCTCTTTTCCCCTTGAGCTCTATTCTTATTCTTTGTCATATTTACTCCTGCTATTTTATTTTATTTTATTTTGTCAGTCTGCAGAAAGGATTGGTATTGGGAATGTATTCAACAAGCTGACAAAGCAATTGGGCAATCCTGTCGAGTTTGAACTTCCAGACCGGTTAAATAAATATCAGCCTGCTCCATATGTTTTTATAAGACGCAGTATCCATCAAAATTAATAATTTCTTTCATGCATACTTGGGAAATTTATGGAATGGCATGTGATGTTATTTTGCTTCTAGAAGTAATATTTACTGTAGCTATCTTTTTTCTCAAATTCTTATAATTTTCTTAGCATTAATCTGCAAAAGATCAGTTGTAGACTTGTAGTTAGCTGGGTGTAGTTGTCTCAAGTTGAAGGTGGAGTACAGATCATTTGTGATAATTCTACTCCTGTTCTTCTGTGTCATATTTTTCTCACATTATATAGATCAACTTCTTTTTGCTGAGCATTCCTTTCTCCACTTTCTTTTGTTAATGTTAACAAACCTAGATATATATGTGACTAAGAAACCAAAGAGGCGCCATGAGGATGATGGTATATTTTGCTCTTGCGGTTCATCTACAGGATCTAATGCTTCCTGTGGTAGAGATTGCCACTGTGGGTAAGTACTTCTATCATGTATTTGTTTGTTTCTGATGAACATTAGTGAATAGATGTACATGTTTTTTAAACCTGGATATTTTATGTGCTCCTTTGTATTTCGAAAGAATGTAGAACGGTGTATTGGGCTATTTATGTCTGATGAGGATATTACATACATTTCTGTGTGCTTTCTGATGGCTCAATCCAGTTGTTGTGGATTCACCTGATAGACCTCCTACCATAATGAACAATTGGGATATTTATGTCTAATGAGGATAAACATTACGTGCATTTCTGTGTCTGATGACATAGTCCAGTTGCTGTATTGCTGTGGGCTCACCTCATAGACCTCCTACCATCATGAATGAACACTAAAAAATTAGATTGATATCATGATTGGTGTTCCTCTAGTAGTAGTAGAGTGTTAATTTGCAATGCACTACTATCTAAGCTTAACTTCAATGAATTGGGTTTACAGTTAAGGCCATGAGGAATTTGGGTTTACATGAACATATAGCACTTGATAGAAGGCAATGGAGGAAAAGGATCATGGTTGACGACCTGTAATAGACTAGATAATCTGATTTTTTTAAATTGATTGAATGAGAAGAAATAATAAAGATGGAAGCTTGAAACTTGATTGACAATAGCGCAAAGGGTTACAAATGATAGGTTTAATAGCTTTAGGCTATTACTCTCAAAACAGCTTGAAGCTATAACTCTCTAACACTCTCTAAGATTTCTCCAAAACAAATTTCTGCATATTTTCCTTCTACTCTCTACCTATTTATACTACTTAGCTAAGCAAGTACAACTTTAATTGCTACATTTACTAATTCTTGTCTTCATCCCTAAGAGACTACATGACAGCTAATTAGCCAACACAACAACTACTGCAGCTTTAAGGCAGTGCTTCCCCTTGTGGTAGTGTGTTAGCCTACCTGCCTTCTGCTGCAAGTGTGAAGAACAGGTGGTGTGTTGGCCTGATTCGTTACACGACCATAGGAGATACATTTTTGGTTCGTGTAGCCGATCCCATCCTTGAGATTAAGGCTTTGATATTGTTGTTTTGTAGACATCTGTGCCTCTTTGGATATAAGTAAACAACTTCAAATGCCATCTTATTGGTTTGAGATGAATAATTGCAACTTGAATTTCTCTTACTAGTACTATGTACTCATTCCTTGCATGTGGTTTGGGTTGGGGTATCTCCTTGGCTCAATGCACGTAAGTGTTTTAGATGATTTTAAATATTGGTTGGGACAAAAGTTTGACAATTGGGAAGTGATGATGGCTACACGACACAGGACAAACACCCACTTTTTTTTTTTGTAATAATATCTGATTATTGTCCAGTTGCATTCCGTCGAGCTACTGGGGTAGATTTATCTGCGTATATCCCGCTTGCTTACCTACAATTTATTTCTGGACATATTTTTGCTGCTGAAAATGGTTGATTTTAAATTGATGTGCTGAATTTATTCTTTTATTTTTAGGCACTTGAATGTTTCAAGATCGATAAAGAATCTGTGTTTTTGGTTTAAATACCTGCAGTTCGGCATTGCTTCTGCTTAGAGCTTGTATATTTTACTTTACATTGAGAAGAGTTTAAAAATTTTCTGCCACCACTAGTCCAATATGAAGAAACAAGTCTCGTTCCTTCTTTTCGGAGATCTATAAAAGAGGCTTGTTTTTTTAAGGATGTTAGCTCGTTTTTGAGATACTATCAGGCTTTTCAGCTGTCATAACAGTGTGATAGAATGCAGTTTGAAAATATATAGCTTTTTTGCAACTTGTAGCATTCAGATGATTTCTTCAAACAAAAAAAAAAAAAAAAGAAAAAAGAAAAAAGAGTAGCATTCAGATGGTTTATTAATTTAATTTTAAGGGAGCATTCTGTCGTATCTAATTATATTATCTCAAGGGTAAAATGTGGAAATGGAATCTATCCTGGGAATTAGGTATTCTTTCTTGTGAGGATTTTGACCGAATCTAACCTGTTACAAAACACTAACTAATTGTACTTCACAGAATGACCCTGATCATTTAATTTGTGTCTTTTTCTGCTTGAGGATTGTTATATTGGATGTCTCTTATGAAAGGAGATATCTGTGTTGATGGGGAGAGGATAACTATAATTTATGTGCTCCACAATATTTGCAATAGCATCCTGATCTATTTTCGGTTAAGAGTTTGTTTGGGTGGAGTGGTGGACATGATTGCTCTGTTATTGACTAAAAGTTCATTTGTTGGCAATGGATGTTTGTGAAATAATCAAATATTTCTTTTCTGCAGGATGTTACTCTCCACCTGCTCCTCAAACTGTAAATGTGGAGATGATTGTGTTAATAAACCATTTCAACAGCGTCCTGTGAAAAAGTTGAAGCTAGTGCAGGTTTATATCTTTTCATGGTTATTCCAGAACTTTTTATCTTTAATTTAAATTTTTAAATTTGTCAATTTTAGGAAAATTTTTGTGAGAAATCACCTTTTAAATACTTATTGGGAGGTAGCACCTTATATAAGACACAAAAATTCTAAAATGGCACCTTGTATACAGTTATCGGCCAGAAAAGTTAAATTTCGGTAATGACTTTCTTTTTCTTAATTTTCACATGAATGATTCTTTTTTATTTATTCCCCCCCCCTCCCCCCCAATTTCACCTTCTCCCCAACCCTTTTTATTCACTACACCTTCAATATCCTCCATATTCTCCTTCTTTCTTGCTTCACACTCTCACCTGAGTAATCGAGTATGAAAGCTGCAAAACAAGTACTTTTAAGGGAGAAAATTTATCATTGTGAACTTTGGTTGTCATTAAAATTAGTTGAAACTTGAGTATCTAGAAAATATTAAAAAAAAATTAATTAAATGATTAGTTTTTATAATCAACTAAATTACTTGTCCACTTAAGCCGATGTTACACATCTAAAAGGAATCTAATATATGAATTAATTAAATAAGGGGGTGGGAGGCTCAAAAAGTACAATTAAGATGGGATAAACAAAATGAATTTCCGAATATATTCAGCAAGATGTTATCGCCTAATAGTGAGGAAAGAGGACCAAGATGATATCTCAGGGAGTTGCAAAAGAAAAATATGAGAAAACAGAGTTGTAAGGTAGAAGAACAGAAGGGGGGGGGGGGGGAAAAGTAGAAATTGAGAGAAAAAAATTCTTTGCCGGAATTTTGACTAGCAGCCATAGGTGTTTTTTTGATGACTTTGCCATATAAGGTGCTTTTGACCAAAAAAAAAAAAAAAAAAAACAATAAATTATGTAAGGTGCTATCTCTCAACCTGGTAATGAAAAATACATTTTCTATCAAATTATTCTCAATTTTATTACATTAGAGCATACCCGTGCTAATGCACGGGATATATTATTCGCGAAAGAAAACAACACAAAGAGAAATTTTACTCCGTAGTAGTTATTGGAGTCCCTTGAAAAAAAGAAACAGAAAAAGAAATTAGTGGGATGGGTAGTTATTGGTTTTTTTAAATAAATTATAAAAAAAAAAAAAAAGTGAAATGCATAGAATTTTTTTTTTTTTTTTTTGACAGGAAAAAAAATGCATAGAATTTGAGTATTGGGGATTTGGAAGATTGTGGTGAAGTGTTGCAAAATTAACTCTACAATTATATAATAAATAGATTTTTATATATTCTGTGACAAGATCAATAAGTAGATGCTGAGTATCATCCGGACCTAGTAATTCTCTAAAATGACTAGAAGTCTCTGGAGTCTTTTTTTATTTTTTTTTTATTTTTTTATTATATATATATATATATATATATATATATATATATATATGGGGAGACATTATAGGGTGGGATTAATAGTGACAATAACATCATCTTTGTGGTATCCTTCAATATGCAGAGGCAGCTTTGGCCTTGTTTTCTTTTATGTGTTTGACTTTCCTGTTTCTAAGTGAATTAAAGGATGCAGACATCATCTAATCTTTATCTTGGCCATTGAATTTTACATCCTTGTACTTTTGCTTACTTATTCTGGAGGATGCTTGCAGTTGTTTTTTTTTTTAAGTTGGATCTATTGCATTTTATCGATAATATTTTTTCTGATCTCTCAAGGTGCCAATTTAAGATTATGTGTTGCTTGTAGACTGAGAAATGTGGAGCAGGCATTGTGGCTGTTGAAGATATTAGGCAAGGGGAATTTGTTATTGAATATGTTGGAGAAGGTGCTTACTTGTGCTCTTACTGTTATGCTTCCATGTTGCCACTTTTTCCAATCATTGAATGATCTTTGTCACTGGTGCAGTAATTGACGATAAATTGTGTGAAGAAAGGTTGTGGAGTATGAAAAAAACCGGGGAAACAAATTTTTATCTTTGTGAGATTAACCGGGACATGGTAATCGATGCCACAATGAAGGGGAACAAATCAAGATACATTAATCATAGTTGCTGTCCCAACACAGAGATGCAGAAATGGTTTTTATATAGATCCTTGAACTAATTTGTTAAAGCATTGATCATGATCGAAACTGACTTAGACCTGTTTTATTAGGAGTATAGACGGAGAAACAAGAATTGGTATATTTGCTACGCGTGACATTAAAAAGGGCGAGCATTTGACATATGATTATCAGTAAGTACTGAAAGACTATCTCATAGTGCATTTGCTATTGGCTTGCTTTTGTTTTGGACAATGCTAAGGGGTTATAATGCCTGCAGTTTGCAGATTTACAAGACATAATTTCTTTTCTATACAAACCAAGCTAATGAATTTGGCAGGTTTGTTCAATTTGGTGCAGATCAAGATTGCCATTGTGGTGCTGATAGCTGTAGACGTAAACTTGGTGTCAAACCTAACAAGAAGATGCCTTCATCTGATGCCGCATTAAAACTAGTTGCACGCCAGGTAGCGGCATCATCTCCCAAAGTGAAAGCAATATTGTTGGGAAAAAATGTACGTTGTGATGGTCTATTTCCTTATCAAGTGATTTTGATATGAATATGGCTTTGGTTTCTTGAAATTTAATATTGGTGAATTTTAGCTAGAGCACTAGACCAAAATTTGTGATGTTTTTCACTGATAAATCTAATATTGAGAGTGAGTTCTTGAGAAATCCATGTCTAATCTGTTGGGTGAGGTTCAACTTAAAGAAGGCTTTATGTTCTCCAATTTGCTATACCTATATGCATTCGAACCATTGTCTATGATATTCCCTGTCTTGCAATGGCAGAGATTTGGGGGCTCTATGTATGCTTCAGTCATTTAAGTTTTTACCAAAAAAATAGCTTCCCCATTATGCCTCTTGTTGCTGATACTGATGCATTGATATTGTATAGGAGTTTGTAACTGCATATAAGATTAATGTTGACTCCAAAGGTAGGTGGTCTCACTTCTCAAACAAGTGAACCGCTGAAGTCCTTTTGAACTTACAGAAAGGAAAAGTAAAAAAGAAAATTAACGGATAACTAATAGGAAGCTGGATGTTTGGGTGGTTGATTGAAAATGGATGGTTTATATACTCTTGTGCAATCTGGAATATGTGTGACAAGATCAAATAGAGCTCTGAAACAATTAGAATTTAAGTCTTATGTTTTTTTCTTTGCTAGTTTATTTTTGCAGCTTTATTTTTTGTTTTGTCACACAATTAGCTTTTTACCTGAACTAAGATGCTTCTTTTTCTCCTTTTAAGGTTTATCAGAATGGAAATTGTTACAGAGGTAAAGATCTCTGATCATTTGCTAATATTCCTTTGTTTCCAATTTTATTTTATTTTTGAAAATTTGGATAATAATGATGGTCCATGAGGAACTTGTTTCATGGTTGTGCTGTTCTATCTTGTAACAGATCAAAGACAGTGCTCCTTTAATTGCATTGGTGAGGTTGTCAGGATTCCCCGACCTGACCGTAGTAGGTACTTATTACTTAACTAACCATTTTCCTCCTTTGAAGTGCATGGACCACTTCTCCTTATTGAATGGGAACTTTTAGGGCCTGTAATTATGACTTTTCTTTGAACAAAATTTTGCTTTTTATTCAAAGAGAACTATTCTATGAAGTTTATACCATCCTTAAGGGCCCTAAGGCTATTTGTTGCAATATTTATTACACTCCAAATAGTACTCTGAGAGAACCATTGTGTGATGCATAGTGAATTGCTGACATATTAGTTATTACAGGACATTTGGTATCATAAAGCGGTTTGATAACACTACAAAGAAGCACTTGGTGAGAATTTATTCATGTCTTTTGTTGTTTGCTCACTTGCTGAGTGTACTGCCCAGTGAAAAACTCTGACAAACCACTATTGTATTGCAGATCATGTTTGCAGATGGCAGTGCTGAATTCATTGATATGTCTAAAGTAGATTGGGAGTTTTGTAATTTCTTATTGTAGTTCAGGGTGAGTACAAGTTTAATTCAGATTTTTGTTTTCTAATCTCAGTTGTGCCTTACCTTGGGTACTATATGATGGCTACTTTGTTTTTTCTTATTGTGTTTCATTAATGTTTTTCATTTTTTTCGAGCAATCACCTGTAATTAGTAAGAAAGAACTGAAGATTACAATTTTTAAATATTCATTTTCTTGCTAAAATGACATTTGTTACTGTCCCTTGTGTCCGAAGATGTAAAGCCATGGCTCTGAAGATCTTTCATTTACACCTTTAATGACTTACCTTTGACATTTGCTGTCAACTAGCTTGTGATCGACAACCTGATCAAAATTCAGTCCTCATGCATGCAGAACAACCAGAATTATACCAAATACTACTTGTATTAATTAAAAGAACAAGCTTTTGGAACTTCCTTGTTTGCTTCATTTAGAGAACAAGTAGAGTTCACTGACCATCTGGTTCTTTAGTAAACTGAATCTGGACCAGATACTTGTCCTGTATTCTGAGCACTGGCACCAGCATCTTGTGAGCAATTAAGTTCCGGAAAGTTATTAAAAAAAAATAAATAATAAATAAAAAAATATGGAAGTTGAAAATTTTATTTCAAGCTTTTAATTTTTTTTTGGGATTTGTATTTGGAAAATCTGAAACAATTAGAATTTAGAAGGCTTAGTAATAACCCTTTTGACTTGTTTCATCCCTGATACTTTAGTAATACTAGTATACAATAAGGGTTTTAATGCTTAAGATATACAAATTTTCTGGAGGCTCTCATAAGTGATGAGTTCTAAACTATATATAGTATTTTGCGGAGTGTCTGGGTTTTAGGCAGGAAATGTCTCTGCTATCTGTGTAACTGATCTGATTGCAAAACTGTGTTGAAAGACTTGAAACTTTGCTTGATCTGATTGCTTAATATTTTGCTTGATGTGTTAAGGTGTGCACTCAGTATATCTGTTCTTGTAGGATCTCTCTTGAATTTGAAAATTTTCATTACATGTTTAAATGTAGGTTTTCAATGAGGAGATAAATCCATGTAGAGTAATATGATTGTTTTTCTACATGTTTGACCTCAATCATCCAATTATTACATAAAAATTCCCATCATCTGTAATCTTTTTTCATTCTGATTTTTGTTACATGTTTTGGCGTCAATTCATAAAATCGATTGAGCTTTTTGTGGGAGTGTAGAAGAATTGAACTTGAGGTGGTTAGGAAGTGAACCAAGGCTATGGTTATACATTATGAAATATAGGAGTATCTAAGATGATATGCTGAATGCCTTTGAGCAAATTGAAAATGACTTACTTGAATGTGGTAAATGTGTTGTTGGTAAAAAAAAAATTGATTGATTGCAGGAAAAGAATTAGGTAACAATAATCTAATTAGTCTATTTACCATTCAGTTTTCTTTGGCAAATACGAGTAGTACGAAGTACTCAAGTAGGTTGGCAAATTTATAACTGTAGCTGTCATCTTCAGGAAGAAATTTAGGACCTGAATAACCTACAACTTCTGTACGTTCTTTCCTTTTTTTTTTTTTTTTTTTTTTTTTTTTTTTTTTTTTTTTCTATGGCAAATTTCTGTACTATGTTTTCGTTCATGTTTTGTTAGTGATACTGATTATACTTTTGACAATCATTGAGGAGATGTCTAAAATAGTTATGGTTGCTTCTCTCTCTCCCCCTCCCCATTTTCGTTTTAATCCTTTTGAGGTGGATTTGTGGCCATTGGAAAATTCAATTGAACCGTTCTTTCTTGTCTTTCAGAAGACGATCTGCTGTTTAACCGCAACAAAGAATGCTCCAAGATGGAAGAGGATTGAACATAATCAAAATGGCAACATTATTTTTACCAACTCCTGTATCATTATCGACCCATGTATTATTCATTCTTTTGTGTTCTTTGTTGGTAATAAAGAGTATTAACTTGTAAGTTGTAACATATGTACCCTGTTCCTCCTGAATGGATTTGTCTGAAGTTATGATCCTTTATAGTTCTCTGCTGAAGTTCTGAACCTTCATTATATTATACTTCCATAATATATTTTTCAATCATGAATACGTGTTTTTTTTTTCTTTTTCTTTTATTGTTTATATTTATTTTATCATAACTACGGAGTATGAACGGATAGTCATTTTCTAGGCCTTAGTGAGGAAGCCATGTTTCATAATTATTTGTGATTTAAAGTTAATAAATTTATGATTTAAAGTTAGATTATTTCTAATTGATATGTGTTTTATTTTTCAATTCATGTACTTGACCAATATAATAATTTAATTATCTAGCTAAATAAAAATAGAATGGAAAGATCATATTTTCAATGGTTTAACTATAATTAGCAAATTTGCATATACTAGCGATTGTATTGCATATATTGATTTGTAGGTGTTAATACCCAACCGTAGGAATTACTCGACCTACTTTGTTTATTAATTAACTGATTTGCGTTTCTTGGACCGATATAAGCATGGTGGATCAAATATATACCCAAAACATTTATTTAGCCGTAGGAATTACTTGACCTAGTTTGTTTATTAATGAATTGATTTGCGTTTCTTGGACCGATATAAGCATGGTGGATCAAATTTATGCCCTAAACAATCATTTACTAGACTAGATGTACCTATGCGATGCACAATGTTTTATATAATTTTTTGTGCAATCTTTATTTTTTTAGTTGACACATTTTAACTTTAGCATTATTCACGCATTTCTCTTTGATTGTATTTTGTAATTTATATGTAATGAAAAGTATTGTAATGTAGGATCTTATTAGATTCGTCGCAATATATATTAAAAAATATCAACTTTTTATAAGTTTTGCTTCAAATAAAGATATTAATGGTTGAATTTGTGCATTGGTAAATGCGAGTAAAGAAACGTGTTAACTAAAAACAAACGGAGGAAATATAATTTTTGTAATCTCTTAATCTCCTTTCTAATATATATATTTTAGATAATATATCTAATATAAAAGATAAAATTTTATTTTTAGAATTATTTAAACGCTAAAATTTCATTCTTTTTATTTTTATTTTTTGTTTTTTGTGAAGCAACTAAAATTTCATTCGTAGTTATGTTTATGTGGTATTTTTTTATTTTATTTTATTTTTTTGACAAAGGATACAAACAGATTACATATTAATACTAAAGCAAATAAAATTAACCGCAGCTTCTCCTGCTATTTGACGAGCTCGATGAACGCGCTGACGATCTGCCTTGTGTATGCTACAATATTGAAAAGTGGAGCCAAGAAGTTTAATCTTGCGAATGAGCCAAAGGTAAGCAATGTTACCATGACCACCCCTCCGAAGATGGGAAACAAGATTATAGGAATTAATAAAAACTGTGAGGGAATGAAACCCCCGATCAAAAGCCCACTGTAACCCATACATGCATGCTAATGCCTCCGCATGTAAAGCTGAGGTACAAACCCCGAAGTTACTTCCGCCAATGATCTGATCATCCAACGGATCATCATTATCCAGGCACCATCCCATCCCAGCTTGTTGAGAATCTTTGCACCAAGACCCATCTATTTGAAGAGAAAGTAAAGCTGTCCCTTGGGTACCTAGGCTAAGCTGAGCAATGTAAAAACTCGGCGGAGGAGAGGCACCACCATCATCCCCCACAACACAGGGTGTGTTTGCAGAAGCGTCTGCGATGACAAAGACTGTATGTGCGTCCATAACCTCCGTGAATTGTGAAGCAAACAGCCAGGAAGTAGTAGAATCCCTAAAGATTCTGGAATTCCAACATAACCACACACTCCAAAGCGTACCGACGAAGGTACCTAAGCGAGTACTAGAAGGCCCATCCCGACTAATAAAAAGTCGGATATAATCTTGGATCCAATCTGAGAGAGAAAGGTCTCCATTAAATTCTGAGCGAATACTGAGGCTTCCACCCCTCAAAACTGTTCATGCACTAAAGCACATTCTGAAGAGATGCTGTAAATCCTCTAGCTCTGAGCTACAGAGGTCACAGAACACATCTTGAATCGGAACCCCGCGATGATGGAGTTCCACCTTAACTACAAGAGCACGATATAGCAGTTTCCATAAAAATAGCTTCCATTTTGGTTGTAACTGGAGAGACCAAATAACTTTCCAGAAGGAATCAGTACTAGATTGTGTGGAGGCAGGAGAAAGTTGTTGAAGCATTGCATACCCTGTTTTCACCGAGTACCTCCCCAACGGGGTACCCGACCAAAAACGGAAGTCTTCCTGAGTCGTATTCGGTAACTCCATAGCTAAGATTGTTGAAGCATCCGTAGGAACAAACCAATCAACAACTTTATCAGTATCCCACCCCGTTGGCTGAGGGTGGATGAAAAAACTGATAGTATGAGCTGTTGTATTTTGCAAAGAAAGCCCGGGTTCGAACTCAGGAATGCTACCATTAACCCAATTAGCCGAACCAGCTAGAGTAGATCGCCAATTACCAATTTTCCAATTGCACCCCTGTTTTAAAAGAGTATCCGTCTTAAGTAAACCTCGAAGGCCATACGAATGACAACAAAAAAATCTTGGCCGACTGTTAGGGTTGTTGGAAAGAAAGGTCGTATGCGCACCGAAAACTTTAGATACTAGCAATTGTGGGATAGTATAGAGTCTCCAAACCTGTTTCATAAGCAACGCCTTATTTAAGGACGATAAGCAGCGAATGCCCAAGCCACCCAAGCCACGAGGAAGATGCATGGTATCCTTGTGAACCCAATGCATACCTTTAGTATCAGAATGCCCCTAGAAGAAGCGCATGAGTAAGGAATCAATTTTCCCTGTAACAGAGACCGGTAACTCATAGCAAGCAAGAACATGAGAAGTCATAGCTACAAGGATAGAGTTAATAAAAATTAACTTCTGCGATTGAGAAAGCCGGATAGCATTTAAATAATTAATTCTTCCAATTATTTTATCGATGATGAATTGGTAGTGGTCTTTCTTTTTTCCGACGAAATCGATTGGAGCCCCCAGATTATGATCGAACACCTGAAATTGCTTCATTTGGAATATGATTTGAAACTAGCCTGAGTAGAGGTACAAATATTTGGGCTAAACTTTATCAAGGATTTTGACAGATTTAGCTCTTCTCCAGAAATCTTAGTAAATCGTTGAATGATCTGCATAATATTAGTACAGGACGCAGAAGTTGCTCGAAAAAAGTTGATTGCGTTATCCGCAAAGAATAAATGCGAGATAGAAGGACTCGTCCTGGATAACTTGATTCCTTGAAATAACCTCAAGTCCTGTCCAAGATGCAACATTCGCGAGAAAATATCCATGCAAAAAAGGAAGATGTACGGTGAGAGAGGGTCACCTTAGCGAAGACCACACTGCGTTTAAAGGGATCCAACATCGTACCATTGATTAGAGACTTGTAAGAGACCTTGGAGAGACATTGTTGGATCATTTGCAACCAACGAGCTGGAAACCCGTAGGCCTTCAAGACCTGTAAAAGAAAGCTCCAATGAACTCGGTCATAAGCTTTGCTCATATCAATTTTGATCGCGGCTAACCAGTTAGGACCATATTTAGAAATGTTAATTTTTTCCATTAACTCATGACTCAACAAAATGTTATCCGTCATAACTCTGCCTTGAACAAAGGCATGTTGAGAATCTGAGATAAGAAGAGGCAGATACTGATGCAGTCTAGCGACCAAGCATTTCGAAGCGCATTTGTAAATCGTATTACAAAGGCTAATCGGTCGCAAATGTCCTATCTCTGTTGGAGTGCCTATCTTCGGGATCATAACAAGGAGAGATTGATTCCACTCTTTTAGAAGGAATCCTGTCTGAAAGAAACTTTGAATGCCTGAAACCACCGATTCTCCAACCACATCCCAGTGAATTTTGAAAAATTCAACAGTGATTCCATCCGGGCCGGTAGATTTACAGTTTCCCAAGGCAAACATAGCATTTCGTCTGAAGCTGAGAAGGGACGCTCCAAGTTACTGAGCTGAGAGGGAGTAAAACAAGGAATATCTAATTCCCGCAGAATCATGTCAATTTCCGGGTCATACAGAGGCATAGCATCACTCATAAAGGTCTTTTAAGCGATTGCACAATAACTCGTTGAACGTCCGTCTGACCATGTAGGATATATTTTTTGTGATTTTGATTCGTCCAATATTTAATTTTATAAAATCATAAGATTATTCTAATTTTTATGTAATTTAACTAATCAATTTATCTTTTGTTGTTTTATTAACCTACGTGGCACTTGAATTTAAAGTCTGAAATTTATATTGTTTATTTTGCTTATGTGACGATAAAAAAAATTTAATTTTAAAAAATTGCAAATCTCTTTTTTCATTGGCTAAAATATGCTATGTTCTATGTGGTGCTCTAAAATCTCTTGAAAAAATCCCCTTTAAAAAGAATAATTCATGGTTTAAAAAGAATTAATAAAAAACCAAAAATAATTCATTTTGAACTACTTTATTCATTTCGATCCTGGGACCTGTGGGTTATGGTTTTTATTAATTTAAAATGAATTATTTTAAAAATAGTTCGAAATGAATTATTTATTGTTAGGGTGTTACAAAGTGGTATCTGAGAGCTTTGGTTGAGATTTTTATTACCATTAAACCCAAAAACGTATTTTAAAGTGTTTTGTTTCAAATTTGGCCAAGTGCTTATTTAATTAAGTATTTTAAAAGAGGGTTATTTTCACTTATTTTAATTTTTGGAAATCGGAAAATTTAATTTATAATTTTTTTTTAAAAAGGTCCGAATTTTTATTTATTTTTTTATTTTAAAAATCCGAATTTTTTTTTTAATTTGGACATCCAAATTTATTTATTTAGGGCGTCCGAATTTTTTTTTTTAAGTGGCTGAATATTTTGATCTTTTTCGGGTTATTTTTGAAAATTAATTTTAAAAGAGGAGTCAAAAATATTTTTATTTGTTCATTTTGCAGGAAAGCAAGGATTGAGGTAAGTATTATGTGTTAAAAGCTTTTAAAAGCATGTTGGTGAGCTTGGGTAGGAAAGAATTTGGACGTATAAGTTAGAACTAATCATGTTCTTGTATGCATTAAATTTTAGGTTGTGATGTTTGATCATGTGAATTGATTGAAAGCATGTGATTATATGATTAGAATAAGTGAAATTGTTTGATTGAACATTGAACCTAATTCATGCAAGAACTGTATTGTTTTAATTTCTAAACCTTTTCCTTTACAGGATGCCAAATCTTCCTAGCAAACTTTCCCAAATTGGTACTCTAATCAAGAAAGACTATGAACATCCGTTTGACTATGTCAATAAAATTCAATTCTATTGTGCCCACATGAGCAATGTCTTAGGAGACAAGCATTATGATCTTCCTGATCGTGTTTCTACTATGATTATTCACTTTCTTCCAGATGAACCCCCATATCTTGCTGTTAAATCAAAGTTCTCTGATTGCTATTTACCAGGGGACATTCCAAACTACTCTAAATACAATAATTTCTATGGACAGTGGTACCTTGATTACATATACTTGATTTCTTACCTTGTTATAGTTGAGAAAGATTATTGTCAGCACTTAAACATTTCATATCCCAACTACTACTATAATATTCCGGCAGGGAATAATTCCCCTTCCACTAGTCATCAGTTAGGAAGTTCTTCTCCCATTCAGGGTAATCAAGCAGGGACAGGTGGAGGGCAAGAAGATGGAGAGATGATGGATGAGAGTAACCAGACTGTTGATAGTTCCATTATGGAAATTCCAAATCCAAATCCAAATCCACCTCCAACTCCAATTATAATTGATATTTCATCTGATAATGAGGAAGATGAAGAGTTTGTCCAAGTAGAGAAAGAACCAGAGTCACCTAAACCAATGGAGGAAGAGGATGACCCTAAATTCAATCTTGGAAGCTACAAACAATCTCCCTACAGGAGGGATAAAGTTCGAAAGGACTAGTTTTTTATAGTTTCATTTCTTTTAGGATTCTTAGATTCATTTTCGCATTTTAATTATTTCAGTTCCAGTAAAGTAATAAGTGGCATGTCCACAGTGAGTTGGTAAACTTATGTAATTGCATAAGTTATTTAAACTCATTTTATTTCAATATTCCATTCATTTTCTTACTTAGCAATAAAATTCCATTTAATTCTTTGTCAATTAGTTCATTTTATTGACAAATCATTCATTTCGTTCCCAAATCATTGATTTAGTATCACTACTCCAAGAAGCCATTTCTTACTAAAATATATTCCAATAATTTATTTCTAAACTCTGGGAATCCATGGGAATTATTTTTATTTATTAATGTGATGCTTTATTAAATGTGTGGTTGGTTGGCAATCATTATATGGTTGTAAAGCTGCAACTTTTGGGAATTTTAATTTTTGTAAATCACAATTTGTTATCTTAAATTTTAATGTGTATATGTCAAGGGTGTGAGTTAGATGGTTGAGTGTCTAACTTGAGAGCTAGCCAAGACCGTTTTAATAAAGACCTCTTTGTGTTAATTCAGGCGAAGAAAGATTGCAGGAGGGAGTGGTAACAACAATGATGGTGGAGAGTTGAGTGAAGTTGTGATGCAGTTAGCAGTTATTGCCCAAAAATTAGCCAGGAACTCAACCAATTCTGTAGATGCTTAGGGAGAGCTATTTAAGAAGGTGGCCCAGAGCAAGCCACCAATCTATCAAGGAGAGCGTGATCCAATTATACTGGAAAACTGGTTGAGGGAGTTTGAGAAACTGTTCGGGGCAATAGGGTGTCCAGAGAACTCAAAACTAGGCTGTGCTACCTATTACCTTAGGGGTGAAGCTGACCTTTGGTGGCAGCAAAATGAAGCTACCATTAAGGCATTACCTGGATTTAGTTGGACTATGTTTCAGGAGAAGATTAGGGACAAGTTTTACCCTAGCTTCTTACAGAAACAAAAAGCTGAGGAATTTTCTAATCTTGCTATGGGGAATATGTCAGTTACTGAGTACTACACCAAGTTTATTGAGCTGTCACGATTTGCTAAGGAGTCTGTTTCTACAGAAAAGTCTAAGGCTAAAAGTTTGAGAGTGGTCTGACTACTGATTTGCAGCTAAAGCTGCGTGGTCAAGTGTTTGAAACCTTGGATGAAGTGTATGGGAGAGCTACACACCTATATGCCTTAGAATTAAAGAAAAAGAAAGAGATAGCTGAGATAGAAGGGAAAGAAAAGAGAAAAGAGGTGGGGCAAAATTCTGGAAACCCGCAAGGTAACCAAAACAACTTTAAGAAGAAAAAGTACCACCATAATAACAACAACAATAATTTTCAAGGCAACAATCACCAAGGTGGACGGAACTTTAATGGTGGAGCTAGGAACTCTAGCCAGGGAAATAACAGGGGAGCAAGGCATTTCTATTACAAGAGGTGTAAGAACGACCACCCTAGAAGGGATTGTGATGGGAATTTGGTTACTTATCGTGCTTGCAAAAAGTTAGGACACAGGGAATATGAATGTTTCTCCAAGGATCCCAATCGAAACAAACAGAACAATAATCAAGTAGGGGCTCAGAAAAACTCTCAGGGAAGTAACAACTATTCTGGGAATAAGGCGGCACAACAAAATGCGGCAAAAACCAACAATAATAATGGGAACAACCAACAGAAAGGTGGAGCTGCAGGAAAGTTGAATGTTATGAGTAGGCATGAGGCTGATTCCACGAAAGATGTCATCACTGGTACTTTTTCTATTAACTCTATTCCTGTTAAGTTGATTCTGGTGCAACTTTTTCTTTCATTTCAAAGGCCATTGTTTCGAAGTTATCAAACTGTTTGGAAACCGTAGATGAGGTAGATTTGCCTATAGTTATTTCTACAGGTGGGGTAGTAAAGTGTAACAAGATCTTTAAAGATGTACCTTTAGAAATCAAAGGAAAAGTGTTTTTGTCGGATCTCACTAAGTTTGGATTGAGTGACTTCGATGTCATTTTGGGAATGGATTGGTTGAGCAAGTACAGTGCAGAGATTAGTTGTAGATCACAAAAAGTAAAAGTAACTACAGCTGATAATGAGTTTGTGACATATTGGATGCATGGAGAATCCAAGTGCCCAAGGATCATATCTGTGTTAAAACTGGCAAAGTATATTAAGAAGGGACATCCAGTGTATTTTTGTAGTGTGAGGAATATGGAGCATGAGGAGACAACTAAGCCTGAGGATATAGAAGTAGTGAATGAGTTTCTGGATTTGTTTCCAGAAGAGATCCCTGGAATGCCACCAATAAGGGCAATTGATTTCACAATAGAGCTAGTTCCAAGAACAACACCAATTTCCAAGCATCATATCGAATGGCACCTGCAGAGATGAGTGAGTTAAAGGAGCAATTGTGGGATTTATTAGAAAAGGTTATATAAGACCAAGTGCATCACCTTGGGGAGCGCCAGTGTTATTTGTGAAAAAGAAGGATGGAAGTATGAGGTTATGTATTGATTATAGGGAGTTAAATAAGGTCACCATAAAGAACAAGTACCCATTACCAAGTATTGATGACCTATTTCACCAATTAAGAGGCGCAACTGTGTTTTCTAAGATTGATCTAAGGTCTGGATACCATCAACTTAGGATTGTAGATGAAGATATTCCCAAGACTGCATTTAGAACAAGATATGGACATTATGAGTTCACAGTAATGCCATTTGGATTAACGAATGCTCCAACAATTTTTATGGACTTGATGAATAAGGTGTTTCATCCATTTATGGACAAGTTTGTGGTAGTGTTCATAGATGATATACTGGTGTATTCGAAGAGTAAAGAGGAACATGTAGAACATTTAAGAGCAGTTCTGCAAACACTAAGGGAAAACAAGCTTTACGCAAAGTTCTCTAAGTGTGAGTTTTGGTTGGAGAAAGTGGCATTTCTGGGCCATTTTGTGTCTAAAGATGGGGTAGAAGTAGATCCAGCCAAGATAGAGGCAGTAAAAGGTTGGCCTGCGCCAAAAACGGTGTCTGACGTTAGAAGTTTCTTAGGTTTAGCAGGGTATTATAGATGTTTTGTTAAAGATTTTTCGAAGATTGCTAAACCTATGACCTCTCTAATGAAGAAGGACAAGAAGTTTGAATGGGATGACAAGTGTGAGGAAGCATTCCAAATTTTGAAACAAAAGCTAATCGCAGCGCCAGTGCTTACACTGCTAGACGATAGTGGAGTTTATGATGTATATAGTGACACATCCAAGAATGCTCTAGGATGTGTACTTATGCAAAATGGGAAGGTGATTGCATATGCATCAAGACATTTAAAGACTCATGAAGTAAATTACCCTACTCATGACCTATAATTATCTACAATCATTTCTGCGCTAAAGACTTGGAGGCATTACTTGTATGCAGTGAAATGTAGGATTTACACCGACCATAAGAGTTTGAAATACATTTTCACTCAAAGGGATTTAAACTCACGCCAAAGAAGATGGTTAGAGTTACGACGGATTATGACTTGGACATACAATATCATGAGGGGAAAGCAAATGTAGTCGTAGATGCTCTAAGTCGTAAAACCAGTCATGGACTGAATACTTTGATAGTGGCTAATGAGTTATGTAGGGAGATGAGGAAAATGAATCTAGAAGTGGTAGAATAGGGAGTTCCAGCAGGCACACTTGCGAATCTAAGTATTCAACCAACAATATTTGATGAGGTAAGGGAAAATCAAGCAGGAGAATTAAAGTTGAATAGGATTTGTGAGAAAATAAAGCAAGGAAAAGCTACGGGTTTCACGATTCATGAAGATGGGAGTTTAAGGTACAAAGGCCGTTGCTGTGTACCACAAAAATGTGAGGAGGTAAAGAGAAAGTTGATGGAAGAGGGTCACAATACACCATACTCGGTACACCCAGGAGGGGGCAAGCTATATAAAGACTTGAAAAAGGTGTATTGGTGGCCCAGATTGAAGAATGAAGTTGTGGAAATTGTGGAAAAGTGTCTAACTTGTCAAAAAGTGAAGGTTGAACACAAAAGACCGCAAGGAACTGTGCAATCATTGGAAATTCCTGGATGGAAATGGGATTGTATTTCAATGGACTTTGTGACTTGCCTCCCAAAGTCAAAGAGTGGAAACGACACCATTTGGGTTGTGGTAAATAGATTTACAAAATCTGCAGTGTTTATACCAATGAAGGAGACCTGGAAAATGGAACAGCTTGCAAAAGCTTACATAAAAAATGTGGTGAGATTACATGGAGTTCCAAAAGATATTGTGTCTGATAGAGATTCTAGGTTTCTTTCAAGGTTCTGGAAGATTATGCAGGAAAAATTTGGTACAACACTTAAGATGAGTACATCTTTTCACCCTGCCACAGATGGGCAAACTAAAAGAACTATTCAAACATTGGAAGACATGTTGAGGGCTTATGCTATAGATTTCCAAGGAGGATGGGAAGATAGCTTGGACTTAATTGAATTTTCTTATAATAATAGCTACCATGCAAGCATTGACATGGCTCCATTTGAGGCATTATATGGAAGAAAGTGTCGCAGTCCAATCTGTTGGAACGACATCAGTGAAACAATGATTTTAGGGCCTCAAATGATCGAGGATACAGTTAAAAAAGTAAAGGAGATTCAAGCGGCGCAAGATCGCCAAAAGAGCTACGCGGATTTGAAGCATAGAGAGGAGGAATTTGAGGTCGGTGACAAAATATCGTTATAGGTATCACCAATGAAAGGTGTAATGAGATTTGGAAAGAAAGGGAAGCTTAGCCCAAAGTATATTGGTCCATATGAAGTACTACAAAGGTTAGGCAAAGTAGCTTATAGTTTGGCCTTACCTATGGAGCTAAGTAAAGTGCATGATGTATTTCATGTATCTTAGTTAAGAAGGTATATCCCTGATAAGTCACGTGTGCTACAACCTGAAACTATTGAGTTAGATCAAAGCTTAACTTATGTGGAAAGACCTGTCAAGATCCTTGACAGTAAAGTGCGTAGTACACGCAATAAGGAAGTTATGATTGTTAAAGTGCTATGGTCTAACTAAGAATATAAAGAAGCAACTTGGGAAGCCGAGGATGAAATGAAAAAGAAGTATCCCGATTTGTTTAAGGTATGGTGAGTTATGGGGACGTAACTTGTGTTCTTTAAGGGGGGTAGAAAGCGGTAGAATTTCGCACTTTTCCCCTATATTTTCAGTTATTTTTGTGCTTTTTGCACATTTTTTACGGTTATTTCGAGTAATTTTGATCTCAAAGAGATGTTAAAAGCAAAGGTATGACAAAAGAGTACAACAATATTATATAAAATGAGGAAAAAGTTTGATTTTCGTTGCCCAAGTTTTGGGACAAAACTTCTTTTAAGGGGGGTAGACTGTAATACCCCGTATTTTTATACGTATTTTAATTTAAATAAGTATTTCTTAAGTATTTAAATTCGAAATGAATTATTTATGGTTTTTTATTAATTTAAAAAGAATTATTTTAATTAAAAAGTTTGTTTTTAATTATTTAATAATCTTGAAAATATTTTATTTTATGATTTGAAAATATTGGGGCATATCATTTTATAAAAAGATAATTTTTAAAGTCAATGTATTTAAGGAAAGTCAAAATACTAGTTTGACCCGGAAAGGGATCATTAAGGGTATTAAAGGAATTTTAAGTAGGAGGGATATTGAGAGGGGGTATAAATACCCATCATATGCCTAAGGTGGAGTGCAACCAAAGGTAAACTCTCTCTCTCCTCTTATTTTCTTTTCCCCTTCCCCTTCCCCTTTAATTTTTTTTTTTATTTTATTTTCAATCACCACCCACACACACCACCACACACTGGCCGGCCATCACCACACGCCACCGGCCGGCGACCACCACCACTAGCACACGCCAGCAGTGGCGGCCACCCAACCATGGTGGTGGCGTGCACATCTGTTCAAAAAAAAAATATTATTATTGTTCTTTGATTTTTAATTCAATCTAGCTTTAACCTAATTATTGTATTTGGGTTTTGTGATGATTTTATGATGTTTAATAATAAGTATTTTGAATATAAATTTTCAGATTTGGTTTTGAATTAAAAAGCCCCAAATTGAAAACCCTAGGTTTCTAAAGTGATGTATATTGATGGAATTTGATTGTGGTTGATTTAAACTATTGAAACTAATATTTTTAAACTAATTACAACAATTTTATAAGTTTTAATAATGCTGGAATTTTTATATACAAGCTATAATTATGTTTCTTGAAAGGATTTTTGATTCCCCTTTAATTGGGAATAAAAGTAAGGGTTTCGAATAAAATTTCAGCTTATTTTAGAGGGTTTATGAGTGATTTAAAGAGAGTAAATATTGCTGGAAATTTGTGTGGAAGAGGTATTAATACTTCTTTATAATTTTGGTTTGTAGGAGACTTTCAAGTGAGTAATTTTATTTAGTCGTGGCGATTTTGAGATCATATTCAAGGTACGTTCGCGTACTTAGTAATTATTTGATTATGTAGAAGCATGCTAGGCTTTGTTTAATTAATTCCAAGTAGAATCATGATAGGTGATGGTTGGAATTTGTTGATTGGATCGATGTTGGTGAATGATTTGTGATGTATGAATTATTTGTGGTGAATTGGTGATTGGAATTAATTATGTTGGCATGTTGGTTATGAACCACACTTTTATTATTGGCATGTTAGAGAGCATGTTTAATTAAACTAAATGTTTAATTTGGTTAGGAATATGAAAAGGAAATTTTATTATGGTTCATATAATTTTTATTGATGCTTTAAGCATGGGAATTGAGCTAATAAGTGTCTTAGTACACAGGAATAAATTATATTGTGGTGCTTACATGCACATAAGGTGTTTCTAATACCGAGGGATAGGATTTGCGACGCATTATGCATTTAAGGTGTCTTTGACACTGAGGTAGATTAAAAAGGGTTCAACTATTAATTTTATGTGGTCACTAATTATTCAAGAATTAAATTGGTATGTTTGATTGTTTGAATGAATTATAATGTTTGATTGTGCTATGGTTTGAGAGTCATCACCAAGTACAATAATATGTAAACAACGTAAAGTGAAAGAGATTACACACCAAAACTCTTGGAACGTATATACCTTGAGTATGAGCATATGAAGGGAGTTATACGACTTTATATTTGACCATAACTTCTACTGGGAGTACAACACACTGTATTTTCCTTTTTTTTTTAATTATTTTATGCGTAGGACGTCCAGTCACTTCATGTGTCCTTTGCCTACCCGGTTAGCTCCCGGTGTAGTTTACCTCAATTTATTTGAGGCAGGGATTTGGTTGGAAACCAGTTCGATGTGTAATCAAAATAAATGAACATTGGTATTGGTCTAGTTTAGTGTTGAATGTTTTGTATGCTTGTAAACAGGTGCAACACGATAAGTTGTGTGATGATAGGATGAAACCATGTTAGTGTGTTTTATTACGCTTATGTACTCAACATTGTTGATTGTGTGTTGTATGTTTGTTTGGCCTTATCTTTACCTTGGCCCTACGACGACCCATTTCTAATGGCGAGTAGTGGGGACGAGTAGAGAGAAGCTTTTCAGGTGATGAAGCATTTTCATGAAGGGCATGAGTGAAGAGCGAATCATGCTAAGTTCTCATAGGAATATGATGTGTTTTATTTGCTTTGAAAATTATTTATTTTAATTTGTTATGCTCGTGAGACTAACGCAAGGGTATTTAGTATCGTTTGGTTTAAAGGGCCTACAATGGTTCCGAGTTGTAGGTTGACTTAGTTTGACTCTATTTTCGTTTGGTTTGACTTTTTAAGTTGACTTGTTTTTAAATGGTTTTAAAGAGAGTCTTCCGCTGGGTGAGTCTTTGATATTTTCCTTAGCCGTTTTCACAGTGGCGGTAATGTCTTAGATTTTCCTACATCGTATTTTAAAAAGGGCAAAATGTGGTATTTTAAAGGAAAGGAATTTCTAGAGTGTTACAAAGTTATATATGTTAGTTTTGTACGCGAGTGATGCCTCGGTGGTTGAGAAAATTTTAAGATAAACTTTTAGCCTTGAATGTTGAATCTTATCACATCCTAAGTACTTTATGAAATGCATATAATCCCTTTTGATAATATAAGATATTTAGACATATAATATCATTTTTTTGATTAAGAGACATATAATATCATTGATTCATACAATATTGTACTTTTGTAGTTTTATTACAATAGAACGATTAGGAAGTGACTATCATTGAGATTTTTATTAGAAAACTATATTTAAATGAAATAGAGTACAATACATGTAATTATTTATCGTTATACTACTTTTTAATTTTTATGGATGTTAAGCTGGAAATACTCGTAGTATTTTTTGGTTATTACATAAATATGACTCATATATCTAAGGTTGAGAACTACAAAGCAAAACTTGGTCTAGTGCTAAGGTTTGCATTTCCTAACCTTGAGTTTGTGGGATCAAATCCCACTAGAGGCACTTTAGGGTGAGGATTCCCTCACCTTTCCCCCCTGCCAAAGTGTCTAGGCCACTAGCACGGGTCGGGAGGATTCGATAGAGGTTCTGTCTCGATAAGGCCCTTCTCCTTACCTTAAAAAATATATACATCTTGAAAATTTAGAAGAACAATATTTTTATAACTTTTTTTTTCATATCTTTTAAATTAAAATAAAGTACTCATAAATGGCCAAAACATATTATAAATGGATCTTGTTTCAAAACATTTTTTAAAATGAATTTATGAAGCAAAAGTTATACTTTTATAAGATACATATTGAAAATTATATATTATTTTATGTATGTGAGAGATTAAAAGTTTATCGAAAATAAAATTCTAAACTAACAATTTTATCCTAATTAAAAAACTATACCGCTTACCAAACATCTAACGTGGCATGTTTATGCATGATTGTTTCATATATGGCGTGACCCTTAGCAAAAACTTGGGATGCCAAGTGTAATTGTTTTGTGGCCTAAATGCGGATCTTAACTTTCTTTATCAGTGAATTATTTTATGTATGTGAGAGATTAAAAGTTTATGTAATTTAAAACTCTAAACTTACTTTTTAATCCTAAAAAACTATACCACTTACCAAACATCTAACGTGGCATGTTTATTCATGATTGTCTCTCTTATATAGCGTGACCGTTTGCAAAAACTTGGGATGCCAAGTGTAATTGTCTCGTGGCCTAAATGTGGGACTCGACATTATTTATTAGTGACTAATTTTGTGTCCGTGCGATGCCCCCGAGTTATTGATAAAAATCAATCAATTAAAGCCTTAATCCCATAAGTGGGGTCGGCTATATGAACCAAATAAGATTATTCCTTGTAGTCATCTAAAAAATTCTTCCTCCATCGTCCTTTACGATCAAATATCTCATTCTCATACTATCATTTTCTTCATATCCGAAAAATAACTCCTTTCAACCAAGTCATTGTCGATCTCCCTTTACCTCGTTTAAGAGTCAAGCTGATCCTTCGGTGTTTATCTAGCGATTCTTCTTATCTCCATGATCCCACTCTTCCACTCTTCGTACCAGTGCACCATAGGGTCTCTGTATAACATGCTGGATCCAACGCAGACGATTTTCCCTTAATTTGTCTACAATGCCTGCAACACCCACTTTCTTGCGAATAACTTCATTTTTTATTCTATCTCTGTTGAGGCAAATATTGTTCTTTGCCAACAAGTCATATACCATATCTTGTTCTAGAGTATTAGGGGGGCTGCCCCTCGGGTTACCGGTTTCAAAGAATTGATAACCTCACTAACGTAACAAAAAAAAACAACAAGGAAGCTTTCCAAAGAAATTAAACAAGTCAGATTGCTTAAAGAAACAAGTAGATAAACATATGACAAAAGATGCAAATGCACTCCATTAATTAAAGGATAAATCCAGGTCTACACGTTATATAAATTGAAGGAGAAGTTACCTCCATGTTCATAAAATTGGAAAAGACGATCGGTCTTTAATACATGCTATAAAAAACTACGCCATCGCTTGGCTACTAAGCCAAGGGAAAACTAAGAAAGCTAAGAAGAAAGCTTAAAGAAAATGAAATGCTTGTTGTTGATTGATTTGCTGATATCTTTCATACGGGCCCTTTGTCTCTATTTATAGGCAAATTACAATGGTTGTGGCTGAGTCCCATTACTATTTTGCAGTTATATTCTCTTGGGGCCAACTCTCTTTGAAAATCATGTTGCCCACTTTGTCTCCAAACTGGTCATTTCTTCATATTGGGCCTTTAACTAACTCTAGCCCATCTTCATCAATTGACCCAAAGCCCATTTACTGACTCTAAAGTCTATTCAACTCGGTCAAGGTAAAGTCAAGAAAACTCAAAAATTTAATTTTTAGTCGTAACAATCTCTTAGAGTGTTCTCGCACATCCAACTTAATGTACGCATTTCCGTAACTTCATCTTTTTAATGTGCTCCTTCTTTGAAGCCTAATATTTTGCACCATAAACCAACACTTGTCTTATAGAATTTCTATGGAATTAATTCCCTTCAACTGTAAAGGAATGCTTCGGTCATAAAACACTCCCGTGGCCAACCACCATTTAAGCCACCCCGACTTAATCTTCTGGGCCACGTCTTGATCAATGTCACCATTCTTCTGGATGATCAACCCAATATATTTAATGTAACACTCTAGAAATTTCCTCCTTCCGAAATACATGTTTTGCCCTTTTTAAAATACGAAATAGAAAATAACTAAGACATTATCGTCATTGTGATACCGACTAAGGAATTTATCAGACACACAACGGGAGACTTTTGAAAACCTTTCAAATCAAACTCAAAGTCCAACTAAGTCTGTTATTCAAACCAAACAAAAGTAAAGTTGTAGACACCTACTTTTGGCCTCCTGTCTCAACGGGAAGTGCGATGATGCTAGATCAAAGTTGAAGTGTTTATGGACTTTGAAATGCATTATGAAGTAAGTTAGAACCCATATTTGAGACCAAATTATATTAGAGCCTATTTCGATTACTAATTAGGCCTAAACGTGTTCATACATGTTTAATCTTGATTAATAACGGACCTAAATGCGCCAAATGCAATGATTGGATCAAATGGATCTTACATTGTTGAAAATCGAGCCAATAAGAAAAATTAATCACCTAATATCCGTTCATGGACTATGTATATGGATATCCCTTTAAAATAGCTTTCCAACGATATATTATAAGCCCAATTCTAAGTTAAAACGAAGAAGTTATCATCAAAATACTAAACCGGACCCTAAAACCAAAACCCTTGCACTCAAACGACCATATCTTTCGATCCATAAAAGATTTTAACCTAATTCTAACAGAGTTGAAAATTAGACATTCAGAGCTTTCCAATGACATCTTATTTGCCTTATTCCGACTTTGCAATCAAAAGTTATGGAAGTTTTAAAAATGCGTTTTCGTATAAGGTAAACCGCACCGCTCACAACTCTCAAAGTTGCGCGCGCCTGCTGCGCCCAAGTCTCAGAGTTGCGCTCGACACTCCAGTGCGACTTTGAGAGTTGCGTGCGCCCCCTAATGCCAGGGCTTTAAAACCTATACCTAGATTCCTACGCCTATAAATAGGGGTCTTCGTTTAGCCCTAAAGAGACAGAAAAATCAGAATTAAAACTCTAGCATCTTGAAATCCCTAATCTCTAAGTTCTCTTACTATCATACTACTTTTCCCCTCTCTTCCCAACTACACTCCAATCTTAATTTATTCCATTGAAGCCTTGGAGGTACGAAGAAGAAGAAAGGTCCATAAACATCCAAAACCAAGATCTAGCAAACAAAAGAGAATAGTTAGTTTCCTGAGCACTTAGATCAATCACCTTTTTCTTCTTGTTTTAAATAACTTTAATTGAATAATTAGTGTTGCTTTTTCACATTAAATAAGATTAATTAATTTATTCACATAGTATTCTTGCGTTAATTAAAGACTATAATTGGAATAATTAATTATTGTTTTATCATTTAAACCAAGCGAATCTTGTTTATTATTGATCTTTCACGAATTTGAATTAAATAAGAATAACGACATTCGTTGTAATGTAACTCTTTGTAATTAAGGGTTGTAAATAAAATCAACTATCTTAGGTTTTAGGAATCATGTTGCATATATTATTTGGTGATAAAATTGTGAAAAAGGAGGAGCTAGTAGAGGCCGCACTAGGGCTAGGATTCCGATTCTCAAAGAGAACGTTTTTCTAGTACCCTCACTTCGGAACTCATTTTCGGTTTAGTAGACCAATTTGGGCATGGGTACACTTATGATTCGTGCTAAATATCTCTTGAACTCTACTTGGGAGAAAGACATGAACGAGGTTTATGAGTTTTCCTAAAACTCATTGGCGACTCTCTATTGGTATTTCTTATAAAAAAAGCATAATGATAGAATCAATTCTAATTCAAGGTCCTCTAAACAGTCAGGAATTCAAATCCTAACACACCCCCAAAAGGTGTAAAGTCCTAGGCTTTTAAAGGGCCATGGGCTTAGAGGAAGTGGGATCCCCAACGACGGCCTACCCTCCTCACAAAAGTCAAACCTAAACTTGGAATTATAGCAGGCCCTTTTCAAAACCAAATAAATATTTAAAACCAATGCGTTAGTGTCTTCAATCAATAATAACCTAACAATAAATAATAAACACATATTCGAATATAAACGAGAAACAAGATTCGTTCTCCGCTCAATCCCCAACATAACAATATGTTGCATCACCTGAAAAGCTTCTCTTTAAACTGTATGTCCCTACTACTCACCATATATGGGTCATCGTAGGGCTTAGATAAAGACAAGGCCAAACACACACACAATACGAAATCAACAATGCTGATCTGAGTAAATAAGCGTAAAAGGAAATACAATAATATGATTCATCCTAGCATCATCCAGCTTACCTTCAGCCTTGAATTCAACACACAACTAATAGACACATTTACATAAATACAATTCATTTAATTATTTTGATTACGCATTGAATGAGTTTACCCACTCAACTACCCCTTAAAAGGGGACTAGCAAAGGGAGCTAATCGGGCTAGTATCAACCTAGCCACACGTAGGTGGAGGACGTCCCTGTGCATAATAAAAAAGAAAGTACAACGCGTCATGTACCCCCAGTAGAAGTCATGTTTAAATATAAACCCCATAACTCCTCCGATATGCTCACATTCAAGGTATATACGTTCCAAGGATTTTGATGTGTAACCTCTTTCACTTTACATTATTTACATTTAAGACATGACGATGACTCTTATTCAATAAAACAACTAATCAACATGAATCATTCAAGCAACCAACCATTCCAAATTAATTCTTGAATAATTAGTGACCACATTTAATTTGATGTTGAACCCTTTTAAACTACCTTGGTGTGAAAACACCTTATGTGCTTTAACCACCCAAAAATCCTAACATCGTGTCAAAAAAAACTTAAATATAATAGCTCAATATATGTGCAAAAGCACCCTCTTTAATATATATGTAGTTCAATTCCCCGTGCATTAAAGCACCAATAAAAATTTTATGAACCACAATAAAATTCCTTTTCAATATTCCAAACCCAATTAAACAATTAGTTTACTTAAACATGCTCTTAATTATGCCAATAATAAAATCATGGTTCAATAAAATATTCATTTATCACCAATTCCAATAATTAATCCATTCAACCAATTATGCTTCATAAAAATATCCCAATTCCAATCCAAACCATCAATCTTAAACCAATTCCTAGTGTTTCGGGGTTTTTTGATGTCCTCAGGGAGAGTTACAATTCCGAGACTGGAACCGGACGCCTGTACCTGTAAAATAAACGGATACTCCGAGTGATTGGAGTTCCGCCTCCAACGGTCAAGTTAGTACTTGTTTAGAGAGTAATTAATGCTGAAAAAGGTAAATGAGTCTCTCTAGGTGAGAGTGTTTTATGTGCGTAATCCCCTTTAATGAGGATTAATGAAGGTATTTATAACCTTGGGAAGCGTGCCAATTTCTAGGTTTAGGTTAAACCTAGGGCTAACTGGGCCTTCCACGAAAATTGGACCTTGGTGGCCGGTTATCCCATGTGTCATGGGGTGGACACGTGTCGGGTCGTAATTGGTCCATGGTGGACGGTTCACTTCTTGACACGTGGCAGGCTCCTATTGGCCCATGTGAAGGACACATGGCGGAACCTGGTTGGTCTACTTGTCAGATGGTGATTGGTTGGAAAAATCCCCTAATCATTTGCCCCTCACAGGTGGCACGTGACTGGTCACATGTCACCTGTGACTGGTGTCGGCTCGTAACAGGCGACGGCCTGCTACAGGTGTCATTTGGTGAAAGGCCGAGGGTTTTCCCGCTCAAATTTTGAATTTGGGAAGTGACTCTTCGACTTCTCTTTTTGCTTATATAAGGGCGTGTTGACTTCAGATATTTTCACACTTGAGAACTTTTATAAGAGAACACTCGGACCCCTGAACCTGCTCTGACATTTCGGACATTTCCAGCCTACCGTCTGCTCTGACAAGTCGGCTGATACTCAGATTACTTTCCATATCTTTTTCAACTTCTCTCTCGTTCAGGTAACCGTTTGTTCTCTCATTCTTTTACTTTTCTTTATTTTTTCTTTTTGAAATGGCACCACGGAAGCACACGACACGACCTAGGTTAGTGATCAGCCCGTCACCGGGGACGGCTAAGTCTAGGACTAGGAGTGCCGCCTGCCCCTTTTCGAACCAATCTTTGCCCTTTCTACAAAGTCCGACTGTCTCTGTGTCTATGCAGAACATAATGGCCATAACAAAAAGAACTGCTAGGATCACAAATTCGGACGGCTCCTCCTACCAGGTGCCGATTAGTGAGACATCTGACCAAGCGCCAGATGTTGAAGTGAACCAAGGCGGCTTGGCTGCCGACATCTCTGAGGGAGGGATCAAGGTGGTCCCTTCCCATTTTACCGTAGATATGTCTATGTATTCTCCCGCTCCTGTTGAAGGAGAGGAGGCGGGCCCCTCTGGGAGAGGGGAGGATTCGTCCTCTTCGGACTCTTCAGAGGGCGAGTCCGACTCTAGTTCGTCTGGTCACCCTTCTCTAGACACAGAGGAGAGACACAACCGCCTACAATAGGCGAGGCTTTCTCATTCAGTAGAGAAAGGGGACAATTGGGCGGAACCATCCGCCACCTATAGAGAGCAAAACACCCCCTATTACTGCACTGTTCCAAAAGGCCGAATCAAGGCCATGCAAGAGAAAGTAGGTGGCTTCATAGCGGACCATGCAATGGGTCCTGGCTTTCTAGTTTTTGTGCCAGATCCGGAAGACACAGTCGTTTGGCCGGCTGGGACTAGTTATGATAGCGCCTGCTTCGGCTGCTATGAGGCGGCCATCAGAGCTGGGCTGCGCTTCCCCTTACATCCGGCTGTTCAGCGCATCCTGGACGGATATGAGTTGGGGTTATGGCAGTTAGCCCCAAATTCCTGGTTCAATGTTCTCGGCTACGTAGCCGAGTGTGAAATGTATGGGGTGAAGCCAAATTTTGAGGCTTTCGCCCACATGAACTATCTCAGCCGGACCCCTAAGGCAGGCGGTACCGGCTGGTACCAATTGACGAGCCACAGAGGCTACCTCATGACAAGAGGTAAAGAAAACAAATGGAAGGATTGGAGAAGCACCTTCCTCATCATTGAGAGTTCAGACAAGGAGCTAAACCAACGCTTTAATAGGTGGAACAGAGACCCGCCTCTTCTTGCAGGCGGTCGCAGCATGCCGCCTGTTCCCCCATAAGCTAAAAAAGAGATCCTAGACCAAGGACTCTTTAAAGTAGAGACCAGGGTCGACTCTACTACAGGGGTACGAGAGCAAGTACCCCTGCACTGCGTCCCGAGCTACAAATGGCTCTATGACGAGTACTTCCTGGCCGCTTGTGGCCTCAGCAGTCGGTGCTCAAGAGGTAGCCAACCTGTCGAATACGTGTTTTTGTGGAAATTATTTTTATGAACTTTCCTAACTTTCGCATTTATTTATGCAGCGGAAGCCATGAGCAAGATTACCGCCTCCAAGACAGCGGCTGCTATGTTGCGTGCATCCATCATGCAGCAACACTCTTCGGCTGACTCTCCCAACAAGGAGACGCCCTTAGTAAGTTCCCAGCTTTCGCCTTTTCCCTTTTTATGTTAAAAGGTTGGGTTTATACATATACTAACCATTTGTGGTTTTTTTTTTAGACAGGCACACCAAGAACTTCCTCCTCCCAACAGCCGGATTCCAAAGCCCGGAAGACGACTGTTGCGAGTTCGCCTAGTTCTGCCAGGAAACATGCGGCTGCTGAGAAACAGCAGGCCACTCCTTCTCAAACTCCCAGCAGGCCGCCTAGAAGTATGAAACTGCCCTTCTAGATTTGGACCTACTTTTCTTTTGCTTTATCTAACATTCTTGTTTACTCTTGATGCAGCCGGCCCTCAAGAACCGGATCTGGTCGAGGTGGCCAAGTCCATGATCAAAGTCGTCCCTCCAGCAGAGAGAGACGCGGTCAGGGGTGTCGGTACCCTTGACCTGGATGGAATTGCAGGGCTCCTTGCTAAGGTACACTTGATGCATTTTTTTTGTTTTAATTCCAGGACGCCTGCTTTTCATTTGAAATCTGACGCCTGTTTTCTCTTATTCAGTCCCTGCTTCGAGTAAACGACCTTCGCAAACCCATCAGTGCGAAGAACAAAGAGGTAAAGGATGCTAAAGCCATGGCCGCCTCTGACTGTGATAAGGCAATGTTTCAAATTGCCTAAAATGAAATTTTGACAACTGATATTCTTTATTATCAGGCGCAGGCCACTTCTGCTATCAGGACTCAGTTAGAGGCGACCCAGAAGAGAAATAATGAGTTGGAGGCGACCATCCAGAACCTCAAAGCCGAGCTGAGGCCTCTTCGTCAAAAGATGTCCTCATACGACACCTTGGAGAAATCCTTGGCGCATGTCAAGGAACGCCTGGCAACCCAGGAGAAGAGTCTCACTGAAGAGCTCTCGGCAAAGGCTGAGCAAGAGAAGAAGGATTTGGTTCGAGAGATGATGGAGGACTCGACCCAAATCCAGCGCATGACCTGGAGCCGCCTCTTTCCAAATGCCGACTTTACTTCTTGGGAAAAACAATTTCGCCAATGCTCTGAAAGGTATAACCAAGTAGTCCTGGCCGCTGCTGAGGATGAGGCGCTAGAGGAGGAGGCGGAGGATCCGATAGTGGCCTTGGTGTCGATTGGGGTAGATGCGTCCAAAAAGGGTGCATCTGAGGCCAAGTCAAGCAAGAAGAATGCTGATCAGGCGGCTGCTATTGTTGAAGATCTGCCCCCATCTTAAGCTTATGTCTCTTTTTTCTTTGTCCTACGTGCCGTCTGTTTCTGTTTTACCCGACCAAGGGGTCGGGGTCTGAATATTTTGCCGGTCTTTATGGCCGGCTTATTTTTGTATCTTTACCCGGCCAAGGGGTCGGGGTCTTGAATATTTGTGCCGGTCTTTATGGCCAGCTGTTAATAGAATTTCGACGACCATCTTTTTAGGTCGCCTTAGCTGTCAAATTTCGAATTGTGCTCTTATTTTTGCTAAGTGTCGAAACTATGATATCCACTTGTATGCCATACCGACTGGTTTGTATGGCCGATAGATGCAGACAGGTATAATGTAGGGACTGCCTATGCCCCTGAACGACTAATTGTCTATTTCCAAGCTAGGTGATCAGTCGCCCATTTATCCAACCGGTCTCTAACGTATCTTGATGACTGGTTCCCCTTTAGGCAGGCGGTTCCGTCATATTTTTTGAAATTTGCCAAGTAGGAAAGTGATTACTCACTTGCCATGGTTATTGTTCAAGTAGTAGAGGCACTAAGCGGCATAGGTCGGCTAGTCCCTGATTTGATAACTTAGTAAGAACAGGCGATATATGAATACCTTTTTTAGTTTCAAACCAAGTTTTTAGGAGTGACTATAAGTAAACATGACCGTTACTTAGTCGCCGCCACTATTGTTTGAGTAGTAGAGGTATCAAGCGGTGGAAGTCGATTGTTCCCCTTTATTCGCCAATGTTTGTTGGCTATTAACTCAGAAGGTACCGACTGTACTTATCCCAAGTAGTTCAGTCGGTTATCTGACATGGATGCTAACTGCAAACACTTGTTGGACCAGTGAGAGTTATCCTTGTCTTAGAAACGGCTACGTGGTTGTTTTAGTTAGACAGTCGTATAGGTGCCGTGTGATTAATTTATAGAACAATGTTCCACTCAAAAGGGAGCTGATCTCTGCGACGAATTTCATCCGGAAGGATGCCGCCGGACGCCTGCTATGATGTTGGGACAGGGAGAATTAATTTAAAAGTTGAATCAGTTGGCCTGGCGCCTGGTCTGATTATTTCGGCCATGGGCCTTAGACAGTTCTTGGTGAACTATGTTATGGGAGAGTAGCCGGTAGTGTAGAACAAGCGGCATGCCCCTCTTAATTAAACGTGTAAATAAAAAGCATGGAGAGTAGCCGACTGTTTACCAGTAGGCATGCCCCTCTTAGTACAAAATAAATGAAGTGAAATAGCAAACTTTAATTAGGTAGCTCTCGGCTATTTACATCATTCAAAAATAATATTTTTTGAGATTATCTACATTCTAGGTTCGAGGCAAGGGTTGGCTGTCTGGTGTTTCCAGACGGTAGGTGCCGTCCCGGACTTCTTCACCGATTCGGTAGGGTCCTTCCCAGTTGGGTGTTAGTTTGCCGGACTCATTAGCCCTACCGACTTCTTCCATCTTTCTTAGTACAAAGTCCCCCACTTTGAGTGGACGCCTGTGTACTTTTTTGTTGTATGATCTGGTCATTCTCAGGCGGTAAATTTCATGGCGCAAGACTGCATTGCCCCTCCTTTCTGGGAGTGAGTCCAGAGCCAGGCGCATGGACTCCCAGTTCGCCTCTTCGTCGTATAACATTACTCGAAGAGTCGGCTCGTAGTGTTCAATTGGGAGAACAGCTTCCGCACCATAGGTTAGGAGAAATGGAGTCTCTCCCGTTGACCCTTTTTAAGTCATCCTAATGGCCCAGAGAACATGTGGTAGTTCATCTATCCATAGGCCGCCTGCTCGTTCAATCTTCTTCTTGAGACCGTCTGAGATGATCTTATTGAAAGCTTCTACTTGGCCGTTTGCTTATGGACGGCCGACTGATGCGAAGTAATGTGAAATACCTTGGTCTCCCAACCAGTTTTTGAGAACAAGCGTCTCAAATTGGGGACCATTGTCAAAAACCATAGACATGGGAACCCCAAACCGAGTGGTGATATTTTTCCAGATGAATGAAATCACATCCTTCGTCTTGATTCTCTTGACAGCCTCGGCCTCTACCCATTTAGTAAAGTAATCAACTGCCACAAGTATGTACCTCCTGCCGCCTGTAGCAGGCGTATAGGGACCCAGAATATCCATGCCCCACTTAGCAAACGGTAGTGGGCTATGGATAGCAGTAAGATCAGTAGCCGGACGGTGAATTAGCTTGCCAAACTTTTGACACTTGTCACATCTTTTCACCATCTCCATTGCGTCTGCTTCTAAGGTAGGCCAAAAGTAATCCTGCCGCCTTGCCCGTTGAGCAAGCGACCTGCCGCCTACATGGGAAACGCAGTAACCAGAGTGAAGATCTTCTAGGATCTCTCGACCTTTTTCTGGAGTAACACACTTCAAGAAGGGTTAGAGGTACCCTTTCTTGTGAAGCTCTCCCTTTATCATTTCAAAACTAGACGCTCGTTTTTTCAGTGTGGCCGCCTGGTGATGGTCATCCGGCAAGGTGCCGTCTGTCAGATATGTCCTGATTGGATCCATCCAAGTGGGACTTCTATCTAAGATTCCAATAGGGTCTTCCTCGATACTTCTTCTTTCCATAACCTCCCAAAAAACAGTTCGAGGAGTATCACAGGAGGCCGAGGATGCTAACTTTGAAAGAGCATCCGCCTGGTTGTTTTCAGATCTTGGTACTTGAGTCAGATAAAAATCTTCAAGGGACCCGACTGCTTGTCGTACCGCCTGTAAATACTTGATCATTGTCGGATGGGTCGCTTCGTATTCACCATTGTACTGACTCACTATCAATTGTGAATCAGAACAGGCGTCTATCTTTCTTGCCCCAGCCGCCTTACACATGCGGATTCCGACTAATAAAGCTTCGAATTCTGCCTCGTTGTTTGAGGCCTGAAAATTGAGAGCATACTCATACCTGTCGCCTTCTGGCGACTGACATATGACGCCTGATCCGCAACCATTTAAGGTGGAGCTCCCGTCCACATATACTTTCCAGACTTGGTCAAGAACTTAAGAATTAGGGGGCCGAGTCATCTCTACAATAAAATCAGCAAAGGCTTGCCCCTTCACTGCCTTTCTGGGCTTGAATGTGACTTCGAGGCTCTGAATTTCTATTGCCCATTTGATCATCCGGCCTGACGACTCCATGGTTGTCAGTGGCCGCTTGATTGGTTGATCTATATACACAACAACTGCATGTGCCAAGAAATAGGGCTTCAATTTTTTGACGGCCATGAAGAGGGCAAGACCGAACTTTTCCACTAAAGGATATCTCAACTCGGCATTTTTCAGTACATGACTGACAAAGTAGACTGGGAGCTGGCAGCCGTCTCTTTCAGAAAGAAGGATAGCGCTTAGAGCATGATCAGAGACGGCCATGTACATGTAAAGCACTTCTTTAGGCAAAGGACTGACCAACCTCGGCAAGGAATGTAAGTGAACTTTCAATTTTTGGAAGACCGCCTCAGCATTCGGCCCCCGTTCAAACCTTGCCTTCTTCTTTATAGCCTGGAAAAAAGTAAAGGCACTTGTCGCCTGATCAGCTTAGAAATCTTCCCAAAGCTGTCAGACAACCTGTTAGCTTCTGAACCTCTCGGACGGTGCGAGGCGACTGCATGTCGATGACCGCCTGCACTTTCTCAGGGTTCGCCTCTATTCCTCTCTGATTGATGAGGAAACCGAGAAATTTCCCAGACTCAACCCCAAATACACATTTCTTGGGATTGAGCATGACATGGTGCCACCTGAGTGTGGCGAAAGTTTCTCGCAGGTTCGACAGATGATCTATCTGAAGCTTAGACTTAACAATCATATCATCAATGTATGCCTCGACGTTCCTCCCAAACTGGTCAAAGAATACAGTATTTATCATTCTTTGGAAGGTGGCCGGGGCATTCTTCAGACCAAACGGCATGACCGTGTAGCAGTATAACCCTTGATCCGTGACGAAGGCCGTCTTCTCCTGGTCTTTCTTCCATAAAGGAATTTGATGAAAGCCAGAGTAGGCGTCCATAAAGCTCATCAAAGCATGGCCGGCTGTTGAGTCTACCAGATTATCAATTTTGGGCAGAGGGTAACTGTCCTTAGGGCACGCCTTGTTTAGGTCCGTGTAGTCCACACACATTTGTCAGGTACCTTTCGGCTTTTTAACAAGCACAACATTTGCAACCCAGTCTGGGAAGTAACATTATCGAATGAACCCTGCATCAAGAAGCTTCTTAACTTCAACGGTTGCCGCCTAACTCCTCTCTTCGCCATGGTTCCGCTTCTTCTGCCTTACCGGCTTCTTTTTCGGATCCACGGCCAGTTTATGTACCGCCAGGTCAGGACTGATGCCTGGAATTTCATGGACTTCGAATGCAAAGATGTCTTTATATTCTTTTAAAAGTTGGTGAAAATCTTCACCCAGAACTCTAAGAGCGGTCGTCCCAACCTTGAGTGTCCGGTCAGGGCAGGAGTCGTCCAGGACCAGGTTCGTATGCTCACCAGCCAGCTGAGGGAGAAATTCATCTGACCGCTCCTCTGTCAGTGATTTCTATCTTTTTTCTTTTCTTGCGGCCCCCAAGTGGGCAGCCTTTCTTTTCTTGCCGCCTGCTTCTGGAGCAGGCGCATCCTCCTTGACAACGTCAAGATCTGATTTTTCACCACTTGACCCAGCGGCCACGACAGTGGGTTTGATATCCGAGAGGTAGCACTCTCGGGCCATCTTCTGATCTCCCCTTAGGGAGCCGACTGTTCCATCATCCTTCTCAATTTTGAGCAACATAAGAGATGGGATAATGACAGCTTTTGATTTATTTAGGGTAGGTCGTCCCAAAATCATGTTGTAGGCCGAGAGTTCCTCAACTACCAGGAACCGGACCACCATGTGGCGACCCTCCCCCTTTTCACCCAGGCGGATGGGTAAATTCACTCGCCCTACAGGGTGGACGACTCCTCCTCCAAACCCTACTAGAGGGTGGGATACCGGATGTATGCAATCAGTCTTGTATTTGAGCTTTGACAGACACTTGCTACTGATAAGGTCGGAGGAACTACCAATATCTATGAGGATTCGGCCAACTCTTTGGTTGGCCACTTTGCATTCAATAACAATGGGGTCGTCATGCGGCCCCCTAACCCCTCCTAAATCTTCTTCTGTGATGACAATTTCAGGGAATGAATTTTTGGAGGGCCGTTCTTGGTGAACGGAATTGACGTCTAACCGCCTGATGTTGTCTTTGTTGCCCCTGATAGTGGGGCCGCCTCCTGAGAAGCCGCCTGCAATTGTGTCGGCCTGTTGGTTCTTTTTGGCCGACTGCTTATTCTTTGAGGAAGTATTCCCCTTAGACTTCTTGACATAGGAGTCAAGGTCGCCTTGTTCAGCCAGGCGGTCTAGGTATCGCATGAGACTGATGCATTCGTTGGTTTCATGACCAACATCTTCATGATAATTGCAGAATTTATCTTGGTTCCGATTGCTCACAGAACCCTTCATGGGGGTCGGCTTCTCAATTGAGATCCGTCCCTTGATTTCTTTGAGGACTGCTTGGCTATCCTTGTTGAACGCATACTCTGGGGAGTATGGTTTAAATTCTTTTTTCTTCTTCTAGGCCGGCTGTTTTAAGGAATCGGCCGCCCAAACCTCTTTTATCTTCTTATCATCTTTATTGGCCGACTGCTTTGGCCGGCCTTCTTTTTTGTCGGACCTCCTTCCGTCCGACTGTTTACCAGTACTACAGAGATCAGTCGCCTGTATATAGGCTTCTGCTTCGATCAAGGCTTCTTGAAGAGTCGCAACCCTCTTTCGAACCAGGTTAAACTTGAAGGTCGACCCGTCCTTGAGACCTCTGAAAAAGTCGGTATAGGCCACCTCATCAGGTAGCCCTTGAATCTGTATCCTCATCAGGTTGAACTGCCTGATGTAAGAATGAAGCCCCTCCTTCTCGCCCTGCTGAATCGTCCCTAAATCAAGAGTCGTCTTCTTTGCAGGTATGTTCATGGCAAAATTGGAGGTGAATAAGTAAGCAAGCGTCCTGAAGTTGTTCACACAACCAGTCGGCAGGTTGCCGAACCATTGCTGTGCGATTCCTTTGAGAGTCGCTGGGAAACACTTGCACCAGGTGGGATCATCCAACCCTTGGAGATACATTAGGTTGGTGAACGCCATCAAATGGTCTTCAGGGTTAGTAGTGCCGTCATAGGCGCCTACTAACACATTTTTAACTTTGGCCGGCTGAGTGGCTTCAGTAATTTCCTTGGAGAAAGCAGACAGTTGTTCTCCAAGTCTTAGCAACTGTAGTTGCCAGTCCAAAGGCTGGACATTTTTTGCCGCCTGTCCTCCAAAAAGAGGCGGCTGCAGAAAATATTGTTGTTGCGGTACAAATGGTAAGTTTGGTATCGCCTAGTCGTTATGAAATCCAGACCGACGGGAGGTACCGTCTGTCTGACTCTCATGATTTGACTGTGTATACCTCATAGAGGTATATTGCAAACTATCTTGGAAATCTGAAGTGGAAGCCGACTCTGACAGTCGATCGTTCTTCTTCTGCTCCAGTAGTAGCCGAGCGTCTGAGTATGTTTTCTTTGACCCGTCCGCCTGTATATGACGAACAAGCTTCCTCTTCCCTGGCGTGGGAAAATGGTACTTTGTGAAATCAAGCACAAGCGGCTCCCACTTCCTAGAGTTAGGATGAGGGGTCGCCTCTCGTCCTTGAACAGGCTTCCTTCTTCCTGAATGGGAAGGTTTTTTAGCCGACTGCTCCTTAGAGAGAGCAGGCGTCTTCTTATTGATCAACTCTTGGATCTCCCCCTTGAACCCTCTCACGAAGGTCATGAGTTCGTTTCTTGTAATGGGAGCAGACCCTTCTGCCGCCTGTTGCTGATCAGGCGGTGTGCCGACTGGATTACTGAGTCCATTTTGGTGATCTACCCGTTCTCTCCTTTCGGTGTGACGGGTACGTCGGGCCCTTAGGGTTGTGTCTGAGGCTGGGTATGCTTCAACTTCAACCTCATCTTCGGTATCATGATCTGAGTGAACTTGAGGGTCGTCCAGGGGACGCCTCTCTTCTGGAGTCGGTACGGACGTTAATGCCATCTCAAAAGTACTCTCCCCACAGACGGCGCCAAAATGTTTTGGGGTTTTTTGATGTCCTGAGGGAGAGTTACAATTCCGAGACTGGAACCGGACGCGTGTACTTGCAAAACAAATGGATACTCCGAGTGATTGGAGTTCCGCCTCCAACGGTCAAGTTAGTACTTGTTTAGGGAGTAATTAATGCGGAAAAAGGTAAATGAGTCTCTCTAGGTGAGAGTGTTTTATGTGCGTAATCCCCTTTAATGAGGATTAATGAAGGTATTTATAAACTTGGGAAGCGTGCCAATTTCTAGGTTTAGGTCAAACCTAGGGCTGAATGGGCCTTCCACGAGAATTGGGCCTTGGTGGCCGGTTATCCCATGTGTCATGGGGTGGACACGTGTCGGGTCGTAATTGGTCCATTGTGGACGGTTCACTGCTTGACACGTGGCAGGCTCTTATTGGCCCATGTGAAGGACACATGGCAGAACCTGGTTGGTCCACTTGTCAGATGGTGATTGGTTGGAAAAATCCCCTAATCACCTAGCATGATAATAACTTGATGTCAATCAAACAACCCCTAGTATGTTTCTACACGCATAATAAATTTCTTGTATGCGTATATATAGAGTTGAAGTCGAAAAATAGGATAAGATTTACGGGAAAGTTGGCGCGATAAATGAGAATTGGCGACGCCACGCAAAAGATCTTTTGCCACGCAAAAAACCTGACACACCACGTGGCAGGATGGCGCCCCACCTCGATTTTCCACCACGTCGCGGCATTTTTGGCGCGTAGTACCGGACTCAGTTATTTTTGGGATTTTTTAACATAACTTTTTATACCAAACTTGAGTTAAGGCAAATAATGTATCGCTGGAAAGCTCTAGAAGTTTAATTTTTCAACCAATTAGAATCAGGTAATTATCTTTTTTAGATTAAAATATATGGTCAAAATAGTAAAAGGGTGTCGGTTTTGGACCGAGTTTAGTATTTCGTTCATTTTTTTTTTGTTATAGCTCGGAATTGGACTTATAATATATCATTGGAAAGATTATTTAAAGGGCTATCCAACCATGTAAGATTTGTATATTTGTTATTAAACACAAAGGTCAGATTTGCTCGGTTTCGGGACTACGGTTATGAATTTGGAAAATTGGGCTAAGATATGTGGATTTTGGGCTACGAAATGGTTTGGGCTATTGAAATGGATAGAATGGCTTATGAAATTTTAGAAAATGGAAATAGCATAGATTTCTAAGTAAGAATCAAGAGTTCTTTACTTCAATGCTCTAACCAAACGGCATGCAATGAAAGGTTTTACTCGTCATCAGGTTTTGGTCAGGGAGCATTTTTTGTTGTCTACACCTATCGATGAGGTCTTGGTTTAATGGAAGAGAATTGAGGATTGTGTACCGATGAGGTCTTGGTCACATACTCATAGCACCAAAAAAAATAAAAAAAAAATTCTTTCTAATTTATTTACTAAGTTATGTGCATCGTTTTGACTAACATTAAGTTGCAAATAAAGAAAAATTCGGTATATTTTGCTCTCACTTATGGGAATATTGTCATAGAAGTAATCTTAAAATATGGGTATCCAAGTATCATAGTATATGAGCCCGCTAAAAGAAAGACGTACTTTCTTAGTAATTTTTATACTTGAGAAATGCCATTAGATTATTGCATGAATGTCATCATGATCGATCACATCTTTTGTTATAGGAAGTATTAAATTTATACGTAGTATCCCAAATAGGTAACAAATAAATAGAGAAAGGATAGAAAGTGATTAAGACTTAAGTCTTATAATTTGAGGTCCCATGTTCAAATCTACCACTAGAGTTTAGCATTGTTATTCTTCATTCGCTAGTAAACTAGTTATTGGTTCAGGCGATGCGCCAGGTCATTATAAATTCATAAGTTTGATCATAATTAAATTTATAATGCAAAAATTACAATTTTATAAGACATTTATTGAAATTAATTATTATTTTATGTATGTGAAAGATTAAAAGTTTATTGAAAATAAATTTACAATAACTTTTTATCCTAAAATACAAATCTATCCGATAATGCTTACATGGTATCTAATTAACGTGGTATATTTATACATAATTATCACCTATGTGGCGCAACACTTGACGAAAAGTTTAAACGCAAAAGTGACTAGTAACGCAGCCTAAATGAGGGACTTGTGCTTTATTTGTTAGTGATACTAGATAGATCCCGAGCCATGCTCAATTTTATAAATTATTGATAATTCCAAATATAGAATTTTCTAGAGAAATATAATAAAATAGTCAATTATAATAATATAAATATAATGAATTTCCGAGGGAAGTTAATGTTTCTAAGCGCGCGTGCGCGAGCACACACACACACAAAAAAGTAGAGGTTAGGAGGGCAAGTTCACTGTTAAAAAACTAATTTAGTATAGAACTACAAGATAATATTAGATTTGTGAACAACTTTATTTGCAATATCATTTTAGTTTAGCTATTTAATATTCAAATCACTCTTCATATATTGAAATAGTCTACAATAATATAGTAAAAACTGATAAAACATGTCTCTTTGTGGGATTCGACCCGCACTTGCTAATTTAAGTATTTGCTAATTAACAACATACATCATGCACTTGCGATATAACTTTTTATTCATCAAGGAGCTTGGGGATGCTGCTATGAGATGTAGTTGCTTGTGGAACCACAAGTGGTGTAGGTTAGAGAAATGAGTTGGTGAAAAATTAGGTTAAACCATGGGTTAGCATATTAATAAAATTAACTCATTAAGCCCTACTAATGTCAATTGTGGAATAAAAAATTAATTAGTAGGGTCATTTTGTGTATTTATTTTATAAAAAACAAAAGTGTTGCCAATTCAACGTAGTAAAAATTAGTGCTACCATTGAGAAATTCCCGTCTCCCTCCCCCTCTTTTTTAACCAAGTCTATGGTCATATGGTCACAATCAATTAACCTATACTAAAAGCGAATCTAAAATGGCACTTGTCACAATGTCATTAATAATTTTCCTGTCACTTTCATTATTTCTTTATTTAATTATTATTTACATAAATATAAGTATAGAAAATAAATAGATAAATTTTACTTTAATTAACAAAATAACTAATATTTTAGTATATTTTATATATGTTTGATTCTTTTACATATTATTATCAATCATCATAAGATTCTATTACATAATATGCGTGATTAACTATGGATATAAATCTTATGATTGACGCAATTTTTATTTTATTTTTTTAAAAAGGATTGACACGATATTTTGGTTAGTGTTTAATGTGTTACTTATTTATAAGTGTAATTGATTCTATTGTATACAATATTATTAATCATAAGATTCTATCAATATATATATATATATACTAAAAACGAAACCAGGAATGACACATGTCATCTCCTGGTTAAAAAATTTCCCGCCCATTTTACTTTTCGTTTTTACGCAGATTCTTTAAAGAAATTATTTTATAATAATCCAAATTATCTTTCTTCCAATTAAAATTCTTAACAATAATAATTCTCCATATAAACCCAACTAATATATTTTTACATATACGTAGTCTTTTATATTAGGTACGAGTAATTTTTTTGTAAGAAAATAAATGTATATTTAGTAAATATTATTAAACAATACATCTCTATATTATCTTAATTTTTGATAATACTATTAACTTTTTTTTTCTTCCAATTTTGTTACTTTTGCAATAATGTTTAATTTAATTAAAAATAAAATCATTTTGTTAATACATATACTACCTCCGTTTTTTTTTTTTTTTATCTGCAACTTTGAGGAATATTTGTGAGACATAAAATATTCCAAAGTTGCAGATAAAAAAACCAGAGGTAGTATATACACTTTATTTTCTACTCTTAAAAGCCGTATCAATAATAACGCAGCACGTCCGGGTACTATCCAATGAATTTTATTTTTTAAAATATAACCTCATAGACCCTTTTTTTTTATTAAGAAAAATTAAGTCTAAATGTCACTAATCTTGGCATTGATATAGCTAGGTATAAAATTAAAGTTATATTCATTTTTGAATTAATATTATGAGTATACTTTTTATAAAAATCAATGCAATAACTCTTTATAAAATTTAATAACCGTGCATCGCACGGGATTTAAACTAGTTCATATTATATTAATAAATTCAATTCTCTTATTTCACATTAAAGATCAGTCACTACTTTTCAATAAATTATTAACCTACTATTTTTTTCCAACAAACCTCGAGCTCACAATACATTATACTATTATCATACTCTCATAAAATGAAACCCAAAACCGATCAAAATACTTAGTTGTAGACACATAATCTTGTCACCCAAAAAATACTCAATGGTTAAATATGTACAACGTGTTGGATTTTGATCAAATATGAAGATGGACTGAGGAAATGTCATCAAAAAACCATTCAAAACGAATCCAAATAAACTTCAATCAACTCAAATTCAATCGAAACTCCATTTCAAACCCTTAAAATAATCCTACTAGAACCAGTCTACTCTTAAACTCATCCGTTGGTCTAAAATCCCTTCCATTCCTTCACATTTAGCCCAAAGCTACAACAGATTGTAACCGCCTTAAAATCCAGTGCATCACGATCCCGCTTAGTGCGGTACACTTGAAGTATCAAAGTGGAATTGAATTAAAAAAAAAAAAAAAAAAGCCACAATAAATAACAAGCACGTGCGCCGACACTAGCACATCACACAAGCTAGGGCTTGTACACCATGCTGGTGTAGTGTGGCGTGGTGGTGGTTGATGTGCTGAGCTTATTACTAGCAGCCCGTTGTTGCCTTAAATTTGTGTGTCTTCGCCTATATAGAGTATAGATAGGGAAAATACAAGTTGATCTCTGAGATTAATAATTTTTGTTTATCATATAATTTTTTAAAAATAAATCAAGAACTTTTATCTTTAAAACAGATCCTACAGTGATGATGACTAGTTGAATTAGCTGTTGATTTATTTACCAAAATGTCATGTGATAAATGATTTTTGGTTATCACAGAGATTAACCTGGGCTTCCTCGTATAGACACAACCATTTCTCCTTCTGATTACAAAAAGATAGGAGCCTAAACATTGATTTTAGCCTAAAACCTCCTTAGAACACCTTTTAAGTATTACTCAAGTCAATTCAAGCTATAAGCAATTAAGTTCCTTCATCGCAAATAGTAGTACATCAATCCTTTAACGTTTAGAGGCCTGCTCAAGATTCAACTAATATTATACGATGATGAAAGGTACAATTCTGAGGGTACTTTCAATTAATTACTTCCTCCATTTTATATTTTGTGCAGCATTTACTAAAAGTGCGTGATTGATACACTTATATGCAACAAATATTATCTTTTCCTTTTAAGCAGTCATATCTTTTTATCTCTCTCCTCATCACATGTATCTCAATCTTTCTCTTTCCATTTAAACCTCACAAACAAATTTTGACTAGTAGTCCGTGTCTAGTTCTTTTTTGTACATAATATGAAATGAAAGTAGTTTTCTATTTCAAAAATTAAATCTTCTTCTTTTTAATTCCTTTGATAGTTACTAATGATTTCAATTTGCAATGTAAGAAATTAAATCTAATCATATTCATATGTATAATTATTTACGAAGTACTCCCTCCGTTTCATAATGATGTTCCAGTTTACGTAAATCGATGTAAGTTTTTACTTGTCTTTGACAGCAAATATCTTTAGTATCACATTAGCAAAAATTATAAAAGTTAGATATGAATAATGTACTCATCAAGACGAATCAAACTAGATCCCACATGACTATATTTGTTCTTATAGATTGAGAGAAATTAAGAAGATTTTCTCTTATTTTTAAAAAGTCAAAGATTTCAAACAGGAACATCATTGTGGAACGGAGGGAGTATAAGTTATTGCATTATTTATATGATTTGTATGATTACATAATTTTCAATTGCTTTTGTCACCATATTACTTTATTGCTACTTCGTAATTAAAATCAGAAAACATGCAATCACATAATATAAGACCTTGTTTGGTTGCATTTCAATAATGGGGGGAATACAAATTCATGGAAAATGTGTTTAAAAGTAGTTGTTTGGTTAGCAAAAATATAGGAAGTGGAAATTCCTAAGGAATTTGGAATTCCTACAAAACATAGGAATTAATCTCCCACACCCTACCTTAGTCACTCAAACTTTCCACATTATTTTGGGTGAAATTACATTATTGTCCTCAAAATTTTGGGGAAATAGTTCAAGTTATAATAATACATGAGTATTACATAAGTTAACCAAACAAAACATAGAAAACTAATTTATGGAAAATACTATTTCCTATATGTCAACCAAATGCAATTTTTGTATTTCCTAGGCAATAAAATTTCTCATATATTGTAACTTTGTATAAGCATTTAATTCTCATATACAACCAAACGAGTAAGATAACTATGAACAACCGCATAGGAACCTTTTCAACCAATTCTTATTCAAAGTGGTCAACAAAATTAGTCCTTTTATAATTTTGTCATGCACTTCCCATTATTACTCTTTGAATCGAATGATGGTCAGTATAGGCAAACACTAACTCATGGCTAAACTCTTATCATCATCCCCGATCTATAAATGGTTCAAGACCATATGTCAGTCAACGATTAACTATGACTCGTTGAAGGTCATTGGGGTAGATTATCAATGCCAATTTTATGGTTGCATACCTTCGATTTGTCTCTAAAATCTATTGACGGCTCCTTACTTTGTCCCTTTTAATTAGTGTCAAATCTAAACACATACACCATACAATATCACATGTCACATTTCGTATAAGTAATCCGACCCCTTCAACAATACACTTATCAAAAAGGTATAAAAATGTTAACTAACAAGTAACAACATATCTCCTCATTGTGTGGTAGTTTCTTATGTGGGCTAAAAGCATATACTTACATTTATTTCATGATTTGACTACACATGTGTTTTTCTTTTAATTAAAAAAATAAATAAATAAATTAGAATAAAACCCCTAAAGAGTAGGATAAAGTTTTGATCCCTATATTGCCAACCAATCAAGGTTCCTAATCTCCACAAAAGACTATGGCAAAAACGGAAAGAATTAAAGGTAAAGAGAAGAACCAAAGATAAATGTTTTAGGTGTGTTAGTTGATAATTAAGGATATTTGTGAGTTGGCAATGTCACTCTCACTCTCACTCATGTCCCAAAGTGGAGCAATAAGGAAAGAATCGTAAGGGTAAAACGACAAACGGATTCTTTGACCCACAAAAAGATAAGGGACAAAAGTTGTGACAAATTTAATTTTATGGTACTTGAATTCAAAGTTTAAACATTATTGAAGCTTATTTATAGTTTTTTTTTTTATTCTGCCCCCTTCCTAATAATGTTGATTGGAGCTAATGAGATCTTGTGTAAACATTCCAACTATTTAAAAATACTTGATGGCAATTATTGACAATTTTTTTTAATAAAATTATGAGTAGCACTAAGCCCGTCAACTCATGCATGCATAACAAGCTAAGTAAAAAATTGCAGTATTTTGAGAAATGTTGTAGTGAAGTCATAAATAATAAAAAAAAAACTCCTCTATTTAAATAAGTTCGATTGATCAACCTAAAAAAAGGTAAAATGAACATAATTACTCTTATAAAAACGATAAACCTAAAGTAAAGATTATTACCTTTCTCCCTATAAGATTGATTAGTCAAGCGTGGGATTTTCAGTGTTAGTTATAATGATGCAATTATCCATCTAAACTGATATCTGATCTATTTTAGTTATAAATAGGAGGGTATCATACATTCATAAAGCTATTATGTGAATGCCACAGTTACAATATGTGGGTTCCATAATAACATAAAAACCTTACCAGGCCAGGAATTTATGTTCTATAAAGAAATATACTTTTAGGGAAATATTAAAGGATTTTTCCTAAAAGAGAAAAATATTCTTCAACTGTCCATGGTTGATTAAATTAGTGTACTACAAGTAATATTCAGCTAGTACTATCTAGTAGTACAATTTATTATCCTTTGAAGCAACAAAGAGCTAACTAAGGTTTCGACACTTCCTTGATTTAGTCGCACGTGACGCACGAACTGACGACCCAAAACTATATTCTCACGTGACCAATGCGTGACTAATGACGTTCCAAGTGTTTCTACTATGTGTAAATATAATATTCTAATTGTTAATAAAATTAACGTTAGATAGCTTCAAATGTACTACATACTAGTTGATAAACATGGTGACAACATGGTTGCCAAACTAATTGCTATTATTTTTTATTTTATTTTTTGAAACAAATTGCTATTATTTAATTGCCTAGCACCCATATCAATCCCAAATACCATCACGTACATGTAGGGGTGTCAATTCAATTCGGTAAACAATTCGGATTCGGGTTGGGTTTATCAGTTTCGGATTGTAATAGGTCGATTTATAACGGGTTGAAATGATTAGCTGATCGTTCTGGGTCGGTTTTGGAAATCATCGGGTTGGTTCGGTTTGGTTTTTTTTTTTTAATTTTTTATTGTGGATTCTATTCGGGTCGGGTCCTAATTGGGTTGGGTTATAGTTGGTTCGGGTCATAATCAGTTTGGGTTGAACCGGGTCGGTTTGAAAACGGGTTTAGCCAGTTTAAAGTGGGTTTTGGTTCAAAATAGTTCAGGTTCTAATCGAGTCGGGTTGTAATCGGTTCAGATCATAATCAGTTTGGGTTAAATCGGGTTGGTTTGAAAACGGGTTTCGGTTCAAAACAAATCGGGTGAAATCGGGGTTCCGGTTCATTATCGGTTCATGTCATAATCGGTTTGGATTGAACTTGGTCGGTTTGAAAACGGGTTTACCCAATTTGAGCGGATTTCAGTCTAAATCATATTGGGTTAAAATCAAGTCGGATCATTATCGAGTTGAGTTAGTCAGATAATGGGTAGGAACAGGTCATGTTATAATCAAGTTAAGTCATAAATAAATTGGGTTTATCGAGTAGTGATGGGTTGAAACGGATCAGAACAGTAACAAATTAGGTTACGGGTTGTAAACGACTCAGTCATAACGGTTACTGGTCATAAGCGGTTCGATCTCAACGGGGTACGGGTCGTAAACAGTTTGGTCTCAACGGGTTACGGGTTGGAAAATTTTTGGTCATAACGGGTTACGGGTTATAAATGGTTCAGTCACAACGGGTTACGAGTTGGACCGGTTCAGGTTTATCGGATTTTTACCGGGTTTAAATGGTTTTCGGTTTAAAATGGGTCGGGTTACTATCGGTTTCAGACGTAATCGGTTCGGGTTGTTTTCAGTTTCGGGTTGTAACGGTTTGGCTTGATAACGGGTCAGGTTAGTAACGGTTCACACAAATTCGGTTCAGTTCAGTTTCGGGTAAGGAAAAATTGGGTCGGGTCGGTTTTCGGTTTTCAAAAAATGGGTTTTTAACGGTTCAGTTTCTTTTCGAATCGGTTCAAAATAGTCGGATTTAACGATTCGAGTCAGAAACTAACGGCTATACGTACATGGATTGATTTTAAGTAATACTACTTAATAAGGAGAACAAAATTACTATCAAAATAAAATCTCATTTGCACTGGGATCAATGATGAGCACCAAGGCCTTGTAAAAATGCGATATTCAAGACCAATAAGTATTAAATTTTACAAAAATTGTTATACAAAAATGTCAATAAGTATAAAATTTTAAAAAAATTCAGGATCAATTAATATAATATTTGAATTGGAGATTGAATTGGTGTCTTCGATTGTATCCTATACAATCCAAACTAATTACACCAGTGTCATAAACTTGGTAATTAAAGTTAACAATGTTATTAATAAATCATTCCTAACCAATTTTTTCATTGAGTGTCTGATCCATAATTACTACATCGTGTCAATTTGTTATGCCTCAACCAATTGCGATCACAATCATTAAAAAAAAAATTAATTAGAAATTATTAGGTACACATGTGAGTATTTTTGTCCCACATTGCATTGAAAGATCAATGAAGTAAAAAACTTCTCATTTATAACCTAAATGGACTATTTATACTTATTTTTGGTGTGTTAATTAAATTTGGTATAATATCTCATTTAGACTATGTTCGAGAGCTTTTCCCTCCTTGTCTCTCCATAAATAACAATTGCAATCTAAGTAAGGCGGAATACTCCAGCTATTACATGTTCATTTTATGATGAAACTTCACTTAGAGTTATATTCGTCGACTTTTCTCTCCTCCTTGTTTTTTAATTAGCAACAAAATTAAAACATATTCATTCATTGAATTTGGCTTAAGATTATGTCTAGGGGAAATAAATTAGCATATCCCAAGTGATCTAAATTCCTTTACTTAAAGGGAAGAACATTAGATTTCCCTTTAATTGGGCATCGAATAAGACCCAATTAATATAGCCACGTCTTAAATCAATTCAAGTAAAATATTAAAAAGCTTGTTTTTGCGTGGTAAAAGAGAGAAGAATACCCTAGAAATCAATTAGATCATGGTTTAATTGATTGCTTCGTGATGCTAATGGGATTTAGTATTAGATGGTAGGACAGTTATTTCATTAATTAATTACAACGGCTATGATAGCTTAGCTTGTGCCTTTATAATCTTATTAAGATATAATAAATTTTCTATTAGAAACGTCAATTTTTTGTGTGGTTAAGGATTAGGCAACGTGACATGCTAATTAGGAAATGAGTTTTAAAGTAAGGGAGCTTTAAGTGGACTACGTATATTTAAGATTAGAATAATATTAGATATTGTAAAATTCATGTTATCTATAATCGCACTCTCCACCAAATACGCCTAAAAAGGAAATATATGTGGTCACTTACAAGTTAGAAAAGTGAAATATTCAAGAAATTTGGGTGGACCATTTTTAAGATTATTAAATTAATATTAGATACTACTTTTATGTTAAGGTCTAAGGGTTTTGATGAAATCATTAATGCTTCAAGGTGTGGATGAGGTTGGATAGGTACTTATAAGTAAAAACCTATTCTCTTCCACTAATTTCTATTGAATAATCCATTTATCAATGACTCCATAATAATAGTATTATTATAATGATTGAAGCTCATATTTATTTACTGAAACATATTGGTAATAGATAGAATTGATTTTTATATTAATTAAAAAATCATGTTTATTGGCAACCAAAACATCATACTCCCTCTGTTCATGAAAGTTTGACTCACTTTGCATTTGTGCCTATCACAAATTATTAGGTGAGGCAAGTCTCACCCAACATTTCGTGCGGCAAACCTCATTAAGAGGCCCGACCCATATTTCTTTCAACTTAACCGTCAACCCATTTTCACTTATTCTGCCATTTTCAACTCTATTTACTTATTCCAAAAAAACCATCATTTTCAACTCTATTTCCTTTTCTTCTTCTCTGTAATTTCTACTCAGTATCTCTTTTCTCTTTCTCAACTTTTCTTCAATCATTTCACTTTTATATCTCATCTGCTACATTTTTTGCTTCATTTTTCTTCATTTTCGACTACAATATTCTTCATTTTATGAAAGATTTTTCAATTCAATATCATCTTAAATTCACAAAAATGAGGTCGAAGAATGCTAATCGTTCGCCGTTGAAGGATACTGACAAATCTACTGATACACTCGTAACTTCAACATCTAGGTATTCATTTTTTCTTGAATTCTTATTTTCTTACTTTGAATTATTCCGATTAAGGTTTTTCATTTTGTATTCACTGTGATTCAGTATACATTTTGTTTATTTTGTACTTATGTTTTAATTGTAATTTAATTTTTTTTAATTATATTTAGGTTTTCAATATATATTTTCATTGTAATTCAACATATGTTTATGTGTTTTATGACATGAATTTTCGATTTATGTATTTCAAATTTAAAATGTTTCTTATTTTATATTTTTTAAATTTGATTTTGATTTTTAGGGTTTAATGATATTGTAATTCTTATAGAACATTACATTTAGGTTTTTGCTGAAATTATAAACTTCTTTTCGATTTTCGAATGTTTTTTGATGTTGTTTTTTGATCATTTATTTTGATTTATAGGAAATCTCAAGCGGGAAAAGCTACTACAAAACGAAAAGTTCAATCGGAATCTAGGTATCATCTCTTAGCTTATATCAGGTTTTTGTTGGTTGATATCATTTATGTGTTAGCTGACACTAGCTATGTGTTTATTGTTCAATGATATGTTTCTTTTATTGCCTGATATCTTATTGGCTGATTTGTTTATTTTTTTGCCTGACAATCATTTTGTTGGCTAATATGCTTCTTCTGTTGGCTTAAATGTTTCTTTAGTTGTCTGATATATTTCTGTTGTTGGCTTTTATGTTTCTTGTATTGCCTGATAAGTTTTGTTGGCTTATATCAGTATTTTGTTGGCTTATATGTATTTTTTGTTGGCTGATATGTTTCTTTCGTTGCTTGATATATTTTTATTGGCTAATATATTAATTTTGTTGCCTGATGTCATCATAATGTTGGCTGATATGTTATTTATGTTGGCTAATATGTTTTTTTTTTTTTTTTTTTTAGCTGATATGTTTTTTATGTTTACATGTTTTCTTTTATAAATAGATGATATGTACTATAGATAGATTATATCATGGTACTGTTGGATGCTATTTTTCGTTTATGGATTATATCAAAGTTATCTGATATCATTAACTTGGTGGGTGATATCAGTTTTGTCTTAGTTGGTATCAGTTCTGTGTTAGCTGATATCAGTTATCATTTCTATTGTTGGCTTATCTGTTTCTTTTATTTGTTGACATGTTTCTTATATTGCATGTTATCATTTTTTGTGTTTTATGCTATCACTCCTTCATTGGCTGATATGATAATATTTATTTTGTTTACTTATACTTAATTTTTTCAATAAAAGTACTGGTGATGTTCCCGAGGTTGGAAAGAAAAGAAAAATTGAGAAAGAATGATTTGATTTTAGGTATTGTTTTTTTTTTCTTTTTCAAAATGGACTGGCGTTGTTATGTTCTTTTATTAACATTTCTTTTCTTTTTTTTTTAATCTTTTTGTAGCAATATACAAAATATGATATGTCAGATATTTCTATTAGAAGTCAATCTAGTGTTAAATCTATGACTTACAACATGGTGGTGAATCTTTTATCTGACAAACAAAGAGCTGATGTTGAAGAAATTGCTTTTAGTGGTTTATTGAAAATGAATCTATCTGCTGAACTCAAAGGATCATTGTGTCCATTTTGGTTTTATATTCCAATCCTACAACAATGATATTGTTTGTTGGAGATCAGAAGATATCATTTAATAGTGTTGATCTACATAATGTGCTTGGGATTCCTTAAACTGCAACTCCAGTGATTGAGTTGTCTAAATTGAAGTCTGATCAAAATCTTGACAAGCACATAATGAAGGAATGGAAGGATTATTTTGGGCTAGGTCCTATTAAACAAACTGATGATGTTAAGGATGTGAAGCCAAGAAAAATGAAGTTTAATTATAAGACTGGATTAGTTGAGTTGCAAGCTGAAAAAGTTGTTGATAAAGGTAATTTTATGATATCCTTATGTTAGGGATTACTTTTGTTGCTTGATATGTTCAATTTTTTGTCTTATATGTTCCTTTTATTGGCTGATATGTTTGTTTTATTGTGTTATGTGTTTGTTTTATTAGCTGATCAGCTTATTTTTTATTGGCTCATATAATTATTTTGTTGGCTTATATGTGTTTTTGTTGGGTTTTGTAGAGTCCGACTCTACGCGGAAGGGAAACCCACCCAAGACCCGCACACTAATTAAAGCGACTTAGCATGAAATCACTAATTAAACAACAATTAAGAGAGAGAAGGAAAAGACATTCTTACCCTTGGCGCGTGCTTTGCTCGAATCCCGAGCTCTTACTTGAACCCCGCAAATGCGAAGGTCTCCAACGGCTCGTACCCACGAACCTAACCCGAACGATCCAAGTCCCGAAGGTTTGTCGGGACCCGACCAATAAAAACTAGAGTTTTACGAACTTAAAGTTTTCTCACTTTTCTAAGGAGATGCCTTTTTAGTTCCACTCAAGTGTTCTTCCCAAATCCCAAAACCTTGGTATTTATAGGGAAATGAACCTTGAATTCCCACTCTCAATCAATGTGGGAGATTTGCAATTTTCCCATTTTATTTTAATTAAAACAAAAATAAAATTGCAATTCAATCAATAAGTTACAAGTGGCACAAGGAGGATGAGAGATTAGGTGAGGACTATTTCTAGGGGGGGGACCATAGCCTTGGTTCCCAAGGCAAGGCTCACACCCTTTGGTCCCCACTAGCAAGTCGGCACTCCCCTCCATGTGGCTAGCTGGCAGCTTGCCTTGGCTGCCAAGGCTGCCAACTGGAGCCTAGCAGCAAGGCTGGGCAGCCAGCCAACACACACGCACACAGCCCACATGCATGCCGGGCCAGCCAGCACAAGGCCAGCCAGCACGCAATGCATCGCTGCTGCTTGGTGCGTTGTGCTGGGCGCTGCAATACTAGGCACACGCACAGCCTAGCTCGCTGCTGGCTGGTGCATGGTGCTGTGCGATGCTGTGCTAGGCACACGCACACACACGCACAGCCCAGCTCGCTGCTGGCTGGCGCATGGTGTTGTGCTAGCGAGGCTGCCAGTGCCTAACATCACGCATATTGAGCACGCCTAGCATGTTGCTATGCGATGGAGCGTGGCTACGATGGCTTGGCGAGCAATGCTAGCCCATGCCTTGCGCCAACGCCTAGCATGCTAGCAAGGCATAGCCTTGCGATGCTTGGGCGCATGGCATGCTAGCACACACGCAAGGCTGCGATGCTTGCGGTGGCTAGCTAGCATGCATGGGCCTAGCACGCCTAGCATGCTAGGCTTGCGATTAGCATTGCGATGCACATGCTAGCTTGAGATAGCCTAGCCCTCGCATGGCTAGGCCAATGCGAGGCTACGGCCTAACTCGAACTTGTAACTTGATTCATTTCGCATCTCGTCGAATTCTAAATTCGACTCGACTTGCGACGCTCGGTCTCGGCGCTTTAAGCTCGATATTCGACGTCTTTGTTCGTAAAACTCTGACGACTCATCAAATCCTTCGGATTGATTCGTCGTCTCGGATCGGTTGTTCGATTGGGTTTGACCCGAAGGGTTCAGTCAAGATTAAGCTGTAATATTAATTGCACATTTATATTACTGATCGGAAGCGGCCTCCCCCTAGGCATTGCGATCACTTGACCTTACTGAAGAATTAGCTATCCAATAATTCTGAACCCTCTATCGGAATAATACACTTGTTGGAAGGACACCATTCCTTTCAGTTTTTTGTTAGCAGAAATGTTTCTTTTGTCGTCTTATGTGTTTCCGTTGTTGGCTTTTATGTTCCTTTTATTGTCTTATAAGATCATTTTGTTGGTTGACATTAGTATTTTATTGCCTTATATGTTTCTTTTGTTGGTTGATATGTTTCTTATATTTGATGATTTGTTTCTATTGTTTCCTGATATCACTTTATTGGCTGAAACGTTTATTTTGTTATCTGATATTTTCATTTTCTTGGCTGATATGTTTCTTATGTTGGCTGATTTGTTTTTTTTTTTTTTTTTTTTTTGTTTGCTGATATGCTTCTTTTATAGGCTTATATGTTTCTTTTGTGGGCTGATATTTTTCTTCTGTTTGTTGATTTGTTTTTATTGTTGGTTAATATGAGTTTTTCTATGTATATGCTTATAAATTATTACATGTTCTTCAAAATCTTCTACTCCAAAGAATAAAAAGAAAGAACCTAAAAAAAAAGAATAGTAACCATTTCTTATTATTTTGTTATATAGTCATTCATATTGAAATTATGATAATATTTAGCTTATAATTTTTCCCCTATTTTTAACGGTTAAGTCTTTAAGAAAAAAGAAATATGTTGCTCTAGATGTTTTAGATGTTTTGAAGGATAAGTTTTTGGAGTTTAATTAAAGATGGTGTAGATGAATTTAAGAGGTTTTAGTGCTTTTGGCCCTATCAAGTTTACCAACACCTTTGACTAACAAGTCTCTGAACATCAATGATGTTAAGTCTTTGTTTGATGTTAACAAGATTAAGGATTTTGATTGGTGTGGTTACATTATGAAGTTGATGTGTCATTCAATAAAGGAATTTCATCAGTTTTTGGTTGATAAGAAGAATAAAGGGAAAAAAGGAAAAACTGAGGGCCAAAAATCAACAAAATTTGTCAAAAATATTAACAGTTGTCTATTGGCTATGGTGGTGGCTCTTGTTCAAAAAGTCCATTTTGGAGAGCTGCATGTGGGTGTTAACTGTTAAGCTGTCATTCATTAGCAATTGGGATTCTGAGTCCTTAAATGCTAGAATCAAGGCTCAAGGTGAAGACACTTCTCTCTTTAGATTAGGGATTGTGAAGCAAGATATTGATGTTTCTTCAGTTGTAGTGTTTCCTGAACATTCTAAGGCAGCTAACGAAATTGAGAAGGAAGTTCCTTATCTCTTGAATACAAAGAGGGATTTCATGTGTCAGATGAAGATGATTCAGGATTGTATGTTCAATACAAGATTCCTAAAGGTCTTAAAACTGGTAAACAAATTCAGTCTATGGAAATTTCAATAAGTTTGTCTATTCAATTCAATATTACCATATACTAAGTCTAGAGAATCATTTCATCTATTCTGCTTATATTTTTGTTTTTCAATAGCAAAAAAAGCAATGCTAGAAAAGCAAGAAAAGGCTCTTGAAAAACAAAAGGCTTTGGAGGATAAAAATGCTATAAAGAAAGAAGATAATATGTAGAGTATCCATATTTTGTATAGGTTTTAATTTAAAGAATTTAGAAAACACATATTATTATATTTATAAATTTTGATTTAGATGTTTAATATGTATGTATAGAATACAAATCTTTATTGTATATAATATTTTTATTTCTTAAAGTGATATATGACTTCATTTATTTCTTAAGTTAAATGATTTGTTCTACCTTAATACCATGGACGATATGTGTACTATAGTTGATATGTGTTTAAATATGGATGATACATGTTATAGGATAGCTTATGAGTGTTATAGTATAGTTTTTTTTTGTTTTATAGGAGAATTGAAATGTGTTTCATGATAGATAATATAAGTAATACGATAGATCATATAAAATTATGGATATATAACATGTACTAGCTACAGATTGGATAATTTGTATTATATTATATCACTTATAATTAATCTATTATTCTTTTGTTGACTTATATAATTATTCTGTTGTCTGATATCTTCATTTTGGTACCTTATATCTGCTATTAGTTAGCTGATATCATTTCATTGTTGGCTGAAATCGGTCTATTGTTGACTGATATCATGTATCTATTGGATGATAATTTTTATAGAATATGTCTAAGAGGATCGCAATGCGTTTATTATTAAAGATTAGATACAGGTATTATTACATAATATAGGACAACTTATACAAATGAAGCTTTGTAGTGATTTGTCCCTTATCTGCAACTATTAATAGCATTACACATTAATACCATTTTTCAGCTTCAGTAGGAAGCCACTCATCCCAGCACTACAAAAACTCTGATGTGAAAAACTCCATTTCTAGCTTAATAGACATCCAGTTTTTCTCCAACAACAATATTATTAGAAACTATAAAGGGCCTGTGCTACACTTACCATTCTAACATTCCAAACACGCCCTTTATTCCCACGATAGACTTTCACTGGATCTTTAAATTTAAGAAGAAAATGTCCAATTTTCAGGAAGCGGCTGAAATACAACATTAAAAAAAATTAAAAAAAAAAGAAAAAGAAGTTACTTAATTTATAATACGGAAAGCAAATTTATAATCTAACAAGATAAATTATTTAGCAGTCCAAGCCTATAAGAACTTCTGAATTTCACAGAACAAGAGGTCATATTTGCGTAAAAAGCATCCATAGCCTTGAAGATTATTTATAAATTTGAGCTAATAATATAGAAAAAAAATATGAGCTAAAAACTTTGTAATGTAACTTATATTTATGCAAGATAAGTTCAAGCTTTATATAGACACAACACAAGCTTAATATAGAAACAGACTTTTTATAGAAAGAAGCTTTATAAACACAGCCTTGATGTAGGAGCAGTTATTATTATAACATATAATCCTGACTAATTCGATACAACTAATGGAAACATAAATATTTTAATTTGACTACTAAACTATTCTACATGAGATTTCTAAAAACATGCAAGTTACAATAAAGTAGGTCAGATTGCAGAAAACTAGTTTGACTTTAATTACTCAGATTAGCTGCAATATCTTTTTTTTGGAAATATTAACATTACCAAAAAAAATGGGCACGCTTATAAAATCTACCATATCAATAACAAATCTTTATAGATTGATGAAAACTAGAAGAATCTTTTAATATATAAAAAGAAATTAATAAAACAAAACAAATATCTATAAAAGGCCTTTGTTAAGATTGCTAACTTTGACAATTATGGATAATATGTGTATAACCTGACTTTGACAGGTGTGGATGATATGTGTATTAAGATAGCTGATATGGGTTAAAAGATAGTTGATAAGTGTTGTAGGGTAGTAGCTGATTTGTGTTGTAGGACAGCTAAAATGTATTTCTTGATAGATGATACATGTAATACAATAGCTGATATAAATTAATGGATAGATATCACGTACTACAAGTTTAATAATGTATATTATACAATATAACTTCTGTTGTTGATATCCTCGTATTGTTTCCGTATATGTGTATTAAGATAGATGATATATGTTAAAAGCAAATGTATTAAAGTAACGGATGCCTGATACCACTTAACTGTGGCTTATAAAATCCTATTGTTGGCTTATATCAATTAAGTGTTGGATTATGTAATCAATTTGTGCAACTAATATTATCCAACTTTTGGCTTATTTATATTGTACGATAGCTAACATGTTTAAAAGATAGCTGATATATTATGTGATAGATCATTTGTTTATATCAAACTTAAACCATTTTTTCATTATAAATTTTCTGAACTTTTATAAATTCGAAAACGCATTTATGAACTTTCATGTATTAAAAAATGCTAATTACAAAAGATAATTTTCATATATTTTTATGAACTTTGAAAATTAATATTCTGAAAATTCATACATTACAAAATTGCAATATAAATCCTAAAAATACAAAAAAAAAAAACAAAACAAAAAAAAAAAAAACAAAACCCTAGAATCTATATTACATTTACGAAACTACTTTGATCGACTTCTTCTTCTTTCTTTTTTGGATCTCAATCTTATTTTTTCCTCTTTTCTTCTTCTTGTTCTTTCTTCTTTTGTTGTTCTTCTCTCTTTCTCTTTCTCTTTCTCTTTCTCTTTCTCTGTGCTTCCTGTAATTCGTCTAGTTCTCTCTTTCTCTTTCTCTTCCTCAATTCCTCGATTTCATGCTTTTCTGCTATTTCATATAACTTCATCAATTTGTCTTTCACCCTATCTCTTCATTCGAATAGATCATTTAACGTTTTCTCCCAATGATCCATCACATTTTTCTTCTGGATCCTTTGATGAAGTAGAAGATTGAGAATTGTTTTCCATATTTGAGATGTAAAAAAAGAAAAGAGTTTACTATAAGAGAGAGAATATGGATAATTTGAAAATTTGTAGAATATGAAAGGGTGTTTTATAGGAAAATTATAAAAAACAATAATAAAAATTAAAAATTAAAAAAAAAAAAACCCTAGACACATCATTTGTCTGTTGTGTCTTTTCATAAATTGCATAAAATATCTTATTAAAATAATAATATTTTATTAATTGTTAAAATAATATCTTTTTGTTACATGATGCTTAAATTATATAGTCTTAATTGTTGGATGATATGATAAGGTGTTGGATTATATCATATGATTGGATAATATTTATAATGCCTTGGATGATATGAATACAAACCATGGATGATAAGATTCTTAATATTAATATTTATTAATTGTAAAAATAAAAGCTTTGTTATACATATCACTGAAGATAATTTAGATTACAAATTATTAATGAATTTTCTTGTTCTTTTTTTTCAAATCTCATTTTCTATCTTCTTAATCTTCTTTTTTTCTTTCTTCTACTTCTTTTGCACTATTTTTCCCTTCTTCTTCTTGTTGTTGTTTCTTCGCCTTTCATTCTGATTTTTGAAATTCTTCTATTATTTGTTTAGATCTTCTTCTTACTTCATCTACTTTTTCATATAACTCCTTCAGGTCTTCTTTGTTCTTTTCTCTTTTTTTTTTTACTAGAACTCTTAATATTTGAGTCCAATTTTCTACCCTACTATCCTCTAAATTATTTGATGCAGTTGAAGATGAAGAACTGTTTGACACTTTTAAGGAAAAAAATGAGGAAGAGGTTGGTTTTAGGAGAGAGAAAATTAAGTACCTAAAAATGAACATGCAAATGGGAATCTAGGTGTACTTTATAGCCAACAGATTTAATGAAATTAAAAATTTAATTTATAAAAATAATATAATATATGATATATACTTGGATGATATTTCTTTTTTATTTGAAGATATTTAATATATGCTATGACTTATAGGATAGATTATATATATTATTTGATAGATAATATACATAATAGGTTAGCTGATTTGTTTTATATATATATATATATATATATATATATATATATGCTGATATCGTTATTTTGTTGGCTAATATGTGTTTTTTATTGGCTGATATGTTTATTTTGTTTCCTGTTATTATCATTTTGTTTTCTGATATGTTTCTTATGTTGGCTGATTTGTCTCTTTTGTTGGCTTATATGTTTATTCTTTTGGATTATTATAAGGTCATTTTGTTGGCTGAAATCATTATTTTGTTGGCTTAAATGGTTTTTTAAATGGCTGATATCTTTATTTTGTTGCCTAATATCGTCAAGTTGTTGGCTTATATGATACTTATGTTGGCTAATACGATTTTTTTGTTGACTGATTTGTTACTTATGTTGGCTAATATGATTCTTTTGTTGGCTGATATGTTGGCTAATATGATTCAATTTGTTGGCTTATATGATACTTATGTTGGCTTATATGACATGAATCACAATTGATATCTTTTATAGTATAGATGATATTCACCACAATTGATATGTTTTATAGTAGATATATCATTCATTTCATTCAATTATAAAAGTGTTAAAAAGACTAACATCATATATCACTTTGTCACCAAAAACTAACACCTAAGTATATTTCTATAATATTATTACAAAATCATTTTAAATAAGTTGTGGATTTGGAGTTGTTGTCCCAAATTCATTTGGATGTCTAGTATTAGCCTTTCGTCTTTCAAAATGTCCTCTAATCCTTTTGTTTATTTCAAATGACCATCCTTTTGTTTTTTGTCGTAAAGGATCAATTCCGGTTTTTCATCTCTCTTCCTCTTCATTAATTTCTTTCATCTTTCCTTAATCTATTTGAAACACCTTCTTCACTGCTATACACATTTTGTCAACTACATCATCACAAACATTTTTGGCTTTATTGTTTGATTGACATATGTATACCAGACTGTAGAAATTTCTTGCTATTGTATGTCTCAATGGAGTGTCTAGCATTGAAGTTACATCCATAACTTCTTGAACATTTCTTACAAAATTAAATACACCATTGAAAATATTCCAATCATTCCAACATTATGTTCCGTATTTTGTTCAATATCAACTATCAATGTAACTACTTCCTCTATACATACCTTGTTTTTCTTCTCAAATTGCAGATTTTGCTGATTTTGTTCATCTCTTCTTTATGTATAAAGAAGGGACACTAAAGACATTATGCATATGCATTACTCATAATATATGATAACAAATTATTCCTATTTCATTGTAACATAAGCATGAACTAGCGAATTCTTTCAAACTGTCACTGTAAAAAACACGATGGATGTATTTGAATTCCTCATATAATGACACTTCAAACATCTTCAGCCCGTAGTCATCATTTCATTTGAAACATCACGAATATAAGATCTCATACTTGTGTCGTATTCTTCTTCAAAATCTTTGAAAAGATTTAAAGTGTAGACTTTAGTTGCTTGTTTTAACAATTTACATTTTGTCTTTGGCTTCTCTGTTCTGCATCTGTAGTTGTCAGCTTTTTCATTGCTTCTCCATCTTTTCACTGTAGCTTTAAATATATGGAAGCATTCCAATAATAATGTCTTCTTGTTTGCCTTGAATGATATGGCTCTGTTTGTCACCTCTGATATTTGAGAAGATAAAGTTCCAGTAAAAAATATGTCCTTGCTAAAAATTGGACACCATTTGAATCGTAGTTCACATAATCTGTCAAACCAACTTTTTTCTCCTAAACCATATTTCTGAATCATATTTTTCCAACACGCTGTAAACTCTTCCTCACTGTCACAACCATAAAAGCACTTGTTAAACATATTTTTGAAATCTTCATTGCTCTTTAACTGTCCAAATCGCGAAACAAAATTCTTTTGAAGATGCCACAAACACAATTTGTGTCTTGAATTTTGCCGAACCTAAACATTATATATATCATGTGTAAATAATAATTTAAAGTAATATAAAATAAAGAAATCTTAAATTGGATAGATGTTATGTATTACGTAAATGAAGATATTATATATTTCTTGGCTAATATCATCCTTTTGTTGGCTGATATAAATAATTAGTTGGTTGATATCAATAATTAATTTGTTGATATCATCAGTTGGATCATACCAAAGATCAGTTGGCTAATATCAATAATTAATTTGTTGATATCATCAGTTGGATCATACTAAAGATCAGTTGGCTGACATCAATCTTTTGTTGTCTGATATCAGTCATTAGTTTCTTGATATCATCTTTATGTACTACATATTTTAAAAGTAAAGTTTACCGTTTCAATTGCTTTGTTCATTGCTTGATCTTGGTCTGTGAAGATTGTACTTGATTCTAGTCCTCTCATAGACTTTTTGAAAGTTTCAAGAACCCATTCAAAGGTATCTGTAGTTTCAGCAGTCATGAAAGCACAACCAAACATTGTTGTTCTCGAATGGTTGTTTACTCTAACCAATAGAGCACAAATTAGACCATATTCCCTTTTCCTATATGTTATGTCAAATATAATTACATCGCTAAAGGCTTTGAAATCTTCTAACATCATTAAATCGCGCCAAAAATAACTAACAATCTGATCACATTCACCAAACTTCAATCTATAAAAGAAAGATGAATCAGCTTCTGCTCTCTCTTATAGTGTGTCCAGAACACTTTTTATATCACCACCCTCAATTCTTTCTGATTTATAACTAGTTACATAATTTAATAGGTCTCTCATTGTATGACCCAAAAGCTCCTCTAATCCTGCGTCATGCATTAGAAAAGCATAGCAGTCCATTGGTTTGATTCTACTATCAATCATTTTATTAATCACCTTTCCCATATCTTCTTTTGTATTCCTTTCAAATTTAACGTGATGTCTTTTTGTAGCATTGACTAACTCATGATTGTGTTCTATGATATATTGAATAACATAATATTCACAAGATTCTTTTCTCTTGAATCTGATATTAGCCTTACAACCAGTTCTTGTCTCATTAACACATCTTGTCTCAAATATAGGAACATTAGGAATTTCAAATTTTCCCCCTTTTTCTGTCTCTTTATATCTACAAATCTCTCCTTTGAGCAGCAATAGTAGAAATCATATGATATACCTGTTTCGGGGTTTTTTGATGTGTCCTACGGGAGAGTTACAACACCAGAACTGGTAGCCGACCGCCTGTACCTGCAAAAGCACGGAGACTCCGGTTGGCTGGAGTTTTGCGTCCCACGATCAAGTTAGAATACGTCTGAGTGAGTAAGGATGCGAAAAGTAAATAGTCTCTCGGGTTCCGGGAGATTCTGCAATTAATATTGCTCAGTATTTGTGTTTTGTATTTATGACTGTGCTTGAATTGTATAATAAATGAGGAATTTCCTCTATTTATAGTAGAAGAGGATCTGTTCCCCTATTAGGGTTACTGTGCCACATGTCAGCATCCGATTGGATCCTATTGGGCCTCTATGGGGCTGACACGTGTTAGCTTGCTATTGGGCCACATGGCATGGGTAATTTTACCCCAAACATTTTCCCCTCACAGGTGTCATGTTGCACCTGTGACACGTGTCAGACTCTGGGAAGGCGACGACTCGTCTCCTTCCCTCCATTTTTTTTTTAAATTCAAATTTGAAAATAGGAGGCGATGGTTTTCCTTCCGAGTTTCCTTATAAATAGGAACCCCCCTCCTCTCATTCCACACTTTTGCAAATTTTTTGAGAGAATTTCCTTGAGAGAAAAAGAGCTCTGAAACCGGCTGCTCTTGCCTTCAACTAGCTCCTTTTGATTCAAGTACGTCCGGTTACCGGTTGAGTGCTTCTTTGATCATCTCACTATGGTACCGTCTGACTTAGTCAATTTCTTCTTCTTGATTTCAGATAGAGCAACAGCCGGTCTTACATCGTCTGGGGCATCTTCAAGCAATTCCTTTCATAAATTGCATTCAATAGACCCACAGCTGGTCTTATACCGCCTGGGACATCTTTGAGCAGTCTTTCAAAAATTACATCCAACAGACCCACAGCCGGTATTATACCGTCTGAGGCGTCTTTGAGCAATTTTCTTCAATACCTGCATTCATTAGACCCACAGTCGGGCTTATGCCGTCTGGGATACTTTTGAGCAATTTTCTTAATAATTGCTTTCAATAGACCCACAGCTGGTCTTATACCGTCTGGGGTATCTTCGAGCAATTTTCTTCATAAATTGCTTGCAATAAATCCTCAGCCGGTCCTATACCGCCTGGGGTATCTTTGAGCAATTTTCTTCAAAAAAAAAGCCTGACTGTTTGTTTTGTTTTTCAGTTTTCATATCATACACAGCCGGAATCTTCCGCTTGTGGTATCTTCAAGCCACATTTTGGGGAAAACGGTCAAGTCTTCTACAAATTTTAGTTGTTCTTCAAAGGGATACCGTCAGGGGTATCTTCAAGCAACAACTCAAAGATCCGACTGCTAGCAAGCTTTTTTACTACTTCAAGGTATCGTCTCTGCCCCTTGCAACTTTTTGAGATTTTCCCAACTGTATAGGTTGTTAGAGTAACGGATTCACTCAACACACACGACACACCACGATTTAGAGGTCAACCGGTCCCCTGGTACGGCCGAGTCTAGGACTAGGGGAGCCGCCTCTAGGTACTAGGATTCCTCTTGTTCATCTCCCAATCCGACTCTCTCTGTCTCTGTGCAAGACGCAATGGCTCGTATTAGAAAAGCGGCAGTAGATCCAGAGTATAAGGGAGAAAGCTCCGAAGAATTGCCGCCTGAAACAAATCAAGCTGAGATGTCAAGGGAATCCCCAAGAGGTACCCCAAGCACCCCTAGTGATAGGATCCTGGGGTCTGATAATGGAGGCAGCGAAGATATCGCCTCTATCTCTGGAGCTGATGAGGAAAAATCCTCCGATAATGGAGGCGGTGAAGATGCCGCCTCTGTCACTGGAGCTGAGGAGGAGAAAGAATCCTCTGGAAATGAGAGCAACGGAGAAACCGCCTCTACATCAGGCTCTGAAGGCAGTAGCAACAACTATCTTACACTGGTTGTAGATAGCGAGGAGGAAGAGAGACCCATTAAGAATAATAAGGGTGATCCCCTCCTAATCGCCGTCTCTGCTAAGGACCGGGCTAGCATGGAGAGGAACTTAGGAAACTTTATCCTCATGCGGCCTCTAGGAGAGGGGTACGAAATTCGAGTGCCGCCTGAGATGGGGACAATTGTCTGGGAAGACAACCAGCACAATGCGAACGGGCATTTTGGCTGCTACGAGGCGGCCTTTCTAGCCGGTCTCCGCTTCCCTCTTCATAACACCATTAAGGCCATCCTAAGAGGATACGGTCTGGGCATATGGCAGTTAACCCCCAATTCTTGGGTTAACATTTTGGGCTATATTGCCGCCTGCGAGATGCATGGCCTAAACGCCGGCTGGGAGGCCTTCGCCCATATGCATTATTTAAGCCGGAGCCCAGGCGGGTGGAGAGCCTGGTATACTCTGACCACCTATCCCCAGTACTTGATGACACTGGACAAACCGTCCAAGTGGTCAAACTGGAAGAACCGGTCTATCTGGTTTCTGCTCCCACCAAAGAGGAGAACCGAGAGTTCAGGACCTATAACCGGAAGCCTGAGCTTCTTGGGCAAAAATGTAAGATGCCCCGAGTCCCGGATGAGGACTATGAGAGGATAATAGAGGCGAGGTTCTTTGAACTCACCACAACCGCCCTCTCAACCGGTGAACTAATAAGCGTGCCCAAGAATTGGGTACCCAAACATGAGTTCCTAAGAGATGAGGCGTTCTTATCCGCCTGCGGGTTAAGCACCCAGTTTAAAAAACGTAGGTCGCAGTCACACTCGGCTTTATTGGCCCTATCAAGTTTACCAACACCTTTGACTAACAAGTCTCTTAACATCAATGATGTTAAGTCTTTGTCTGATGTTAACAAGATTAAGGATTTTGATTGGTGTGGTTACATTATGAAGTTGATGTGTCATTCAATAAAGGAATTTCATCAGTTTTTGGTTGATAAGAAGAATAAAGGGAAAAAAGGAAAAACTGAGGGCCAAAAATCAACAAAATTTGTCAAAAATATTAACAGTTGTCTATTGGCTATGGTGGTGGCTCTTGTTCAAAAAGTCCATTTTGGAGAGCTGCATGTGGGTGTTAACTGTTAAGCTGTCATTCATTAGCAATTGGGATTATGAGTCCTTAAATGCTAGAATCAAGGCTCAAGGTGAAGACACTTCTCTCTTTAGATTAGGGATTGTGAAGCAAGATATTGATGTTTCTTCAGTTGTAGTGTTTCCTGAACATTCTAAGGCAGCTAACGAAATTGAGAAGGAAGTTCCTTATCTCTTGAATACAAAGAGGGATTTCATGTGTCAGATGAAGATGATTCAGGATTGTATGTTCAATACAAGATTCCTAAAGGTCTTAAAACTGGTAAACAAATTCAGTCTATGGAAATTTCAATAAGTTTGTCTATTCAATTCAATATTATCATATACTAAGTCTAGAGAATCATTTCATCTATTCTGCTTATATTTTTGTTTTTCAATAGCAAAAAAAGCAATGCTAGAAAAGCAAGAAAAGGCTCTTGAAAAACAAAAGGCTTTGGAGGATAAAAATGCTATAAAGAAAGAAGATAATATGTAGAGTATCCATATTTTGTATAGGTTTTAATTTAAAGAATTTAGAAAACACATATTATTATATTTATAAATTTTGATTTAGATGTTTAATATGTATGTATAGAATACAAATCTTTATTGTATATAATATTTTTATTTCTTAAAGTGATATATGACTTCATTTATTTCTTAAGTTAAATGATTTGTTCTACCTTAATACCATGGACGATATGTGTACTATAGTTGATATGTGTTTAAATATGGATGATACATGTTATAGGATAGCTTATAAGTGTTATAGTATAGTTTTTTTTGTTTTATAGGAGAATTGAAATGTGTTTCATGATAGATAATATAAGTAATACGATAGATCATATAAAGTTATGGATATATAACATGTACTAGCTACAGATTGGATAATTTGTATTATATTATATCACTTATAATTAATCTATTATTCTTTTGTTGACTTATATAATTATTCTGTTGTCTGATATCTTCATTTTGGTACCTTATATCTGCTATTAGTTAGCTGATATCATTTCATTGTTGGCTGAAATCGGTCTATTGTTGACTGATATCATGTATCTATTGGATGATAATTTTTATAGAATATGTCTAGAGGATCGCAATGCGTTTATTATTAAAGATTAGATACAGGTATTATTACATAATATAGGACAACTTATACAAATGAAGCTTTGTAGTGATTTGTCCCTTATCTGCAACTATTAATAGCATTACACATTAATACCATTTTTCAGCTTCAGTAGGAAGCCACTCATCCCAGCACTACAAAAACTCTGATGTGAAAAACTCCATTTCTAGCTTAATAGACATCCAGTTTTTCTCCAACAACAATATTATTAGAAACTATAAAGGGCCTGTGCTACACTTACCATTCTAACATTCCAAACACGCCCTTTATTCCCACGATAGACTTTCACTGGATCTTTAAATTTAAGAAGAAAATGTCCAATTTTCAGGAAGCGGCTGAAATACAACATTAAAAAAAAATTAAAAAAAAAAAGAAAAAGAAGTTACTTAATTTATAATACGGAAAGCAAATTTATAATCTAACAAGATAAATTATTTAGCAGTCCAAGCCTATAAGAACTTCTGAATTTCACAGAACAAGAGGTCATATTTGCGTAAAAAGCATCCATAGCCTTGAAGATTATTTATAAATTTGAGCTAATAATATAGAAAAAAAATATGAGCTAAAAACTTTGTAATGTAACTTATATTTATGCAAGATAAGTTCAAGCTTTATATAGACACAACACAAGCTTAATATAGAAACAGACTTTTTATAGAAAGAAGCTTTATAAACACAGCCTTGATGTAGGAGCAGTTATTATTATAACATATAATCCTGACTAATTCGATACAACTAATGGAAACATAAATATTTTAATTTGACTACTAAACTATTCTACATGTGATTTCTAAAAACATGCAAGTTACAATAAAGTAGGTCAGATTGCAGAAAACTAGTTTGACTTTAATTACTCAGATTAGCTGCAATATCTTTTTTTTGGAAATATTAACATTACCAAAAAAAATGGGCACGCTTATAAAATCTACCATATCAATAAAAAATCTTTATAGATTGATGAAAACTAGAAGAATCTTTTAATATATAAAAAGAAATTAATAAAACAAAACAAATATCTATAAAAGGCCTTTGTTAAGATTGCTAACTTTGACAATTATGGATAATATGTGTATAGCCTGACTTTGACAGGTGTGGATGATATGTGTATTAAGATAGCTGATATGGGTTAAAAGATAGTTGATAAGTGTTGTAGGGTAGTAGCTGATTTGTGTTGTAGGACAGCTAAAATGTATTTCTTGATAGATGATACATGTAATACAATAGCTGATATAAATTAATGGATAGATATCACGTACTACAAGTTTAATAATGTATATTATACAATATAACTTCTGTTGTTGATATCCTCGTATTGTTTCCGTATATGTGTATTAAGATAGATGATATATGTTAAAAGCAAATGTATTAAAGTAACGGATGCCTGATACCACTTAACTGTGGCTTATAAAATCCTATTGTTGGCTTATATCAATTAAGTGTTGGATTATGTAATCAATTTGTGCAACTAATATTATCCAACTTTTGGCTTATTTATATTCTACGATAGCTAACATGTTTAAAAGATAGCTGATATATTATGTGATAGATCATTTGTTTATATCAAACTTAAACCATTTTTTCATTATAAATTTTCTGAACTTTTATAAATTCGAAAACGCATTTATGAACTTTCATGTATTAAAAAATGCTAATTACAAAAGATAATTTTCATATATTTTTATGAACTTTGAAAATTAATATTCTGAAAATTCATACATTACAAAATTGCAATATAAATCCTAAAAATACAAAAAAAACAAAACAAAAAAAAAAAAAACAAAACCCTAGAATCTATATTACATTTACGAAACTACTTTGATCGACTTCTTCTTCTTTCTTTTTTGGATCTCAATCTTATTTTTTCCTCTTTTCTTCTTCTTGTTCTTTCTTCTTTTGTTGTTCTTCTCTCTTTCTCTTTCTCTTTCTCTTTCTCTTTCTCTGTGCTTCCTGTAATTCGTCTAGTTCTCTCTTTCTCTTTCTCTTCCTCAATTCCTCGATTTCATGCTTTTCTGCTATTTCATATAACTTCATCAATTTGTCTTTCACCCTATCTCTTCATTCGAATAGATCATTTAACGTTTTCTCCCAATGATCCATCACATTTTTCTTCTGGATCCTTTGATGAAGTAGAAGATTGAGAATTGTTTTCCATATTTGAGATGTAAAAAAAGAAAAGAGTTTACTATAAGAGAGAGAATATGGATAATTTGAAAATTTGTAGAATATGAAAGGGTGTTTTATAGGAAAATTATAAAAAACAATAATAAAAATTAAAAAAAAAAAAAAAAAAACCCTAGACACATCATTTGTCTGTTGTGTCTTTTCATAAATTGCATAAAATATCTTATTAAAATAATAATATTTTATTAATTGTTAAAATAATATCTTTTTGTTACATGATGCTTAAATTATATAGTCTTAATTGTTGGATGATATGATAAGGTGTTGGATTATATCATATGATTGGATAATATTTATAATGCCTTGGATGATATGAATACAAACCATGGATGATAAGATTCTTAATATTAATATTTATTAATTGTAAAAATAAAAGCTTTGTTATACATATCACTGAAGATAATTTAGATTACAAATTATTAATGAATTTTCTTGTTCTTTTTTTTCAAATCTCACTTTCTATCTTCTTAATCTTCTTTTTTTCTTTCTTCTACTTCTTTTGCACTATTTTTCCCTTCTTCTTCTTGTTGTTGTTTCTTCGCCTTTCATTCTGATTTTTGAAATTCTTCTATTATTTGTTTAGATCTTCTTCTTACTTCATCTACTTTTTCATATAACTCCTTCAGGTCTTCTTTGTTCTTTTCTCTTTTTTTTTTACTAGAACTCTTAATATTTGAGTCCAATTTTCTACCCTACTATCCTCTAAATTATTTGATGCAGTTGAAGATGAAGAACTGTTTGACACTTTTAAGGAAAAAAATGAGGAAGAGGTTGGTTTTAGGAGAGAGAAAATTAAGTACCTAAAAATGAACATGCAAATGGGAATCTAGGTGTACTTTATAGCCAACAGATTTAATGAAATTAAAAATTTAATTTATAAAAATAATATAATATATGATATATACTTGGATGATATTTCTTTTTTATTTGAAGATATTTAATATATGCTATGACTTATAGGATAGATTATATATATTATTTGATAGATAATATACATAATAGGTTAGCTGATTGTTTTATATTTATTATATTTTTGATATCGTTATTTTGTTTATATGTTTTTTTTTGCTGATATGTTTATTTTGTTTCCTGTTATTATCATTTTGTTTTCTGATATGTTTCTTATGTTGGCTGATTTGTCTCTTTTGTTGGCTTATATGTTTATTCTTTTGGCTTATTATAAGGTCATTTTGTTGGCTGAAATCATTATTTTGTTGGCTTAAATGGTTTTTTAAATGGCTGATATCTTTATTTTGTTGCCTAATATCGTCAAGTTGTTGGCTTATATGATACTTATGTTGGCTAATACGATTTTTTTGTTGACTGATTTGTTACTTATGTTGGCTAATATGATTCTTTTGTTGGCTGATATGTTGGCTAATATGATTCAATTTGTTGGCTTATATGATACTTATGTTGGCTTATATGACATGAATCACAATTGATATCTTTTATAGTATAGATGATATTCACCACAATTGATATGTTTTATAGTAGATATATCATTCATTTCATTCAATTATAAAAGTGTTAAAAAGACTAACATCATATATCACTTTGTCACCAAAAACTAACACCTAAGTATATTTCTATAATATTATTACAAAATCATTTTAAATAAGTTGTGGATTTGGAGTTGTTGTCCCAAATTCATTTGGATGTCTAGTATTAGCCTTTCGTCTTTCAAAATGTCCTCTAATCCTTTTGTTTATTTCAAATGACCATCCTTTTGTTTTTTGTCGTAAAGGATCAATTCCGGTTTTTCATCTCTCTTCCTCTTCATTAATTTCTTTCATCTTTTCCTTAATCTATTTGAAACACCTTCTTCACTGCTATACACATTTTGTCAACTACATCATCACAAACATTTTTGGCTTTATTGTTTGATTGACATATGTATACCAGACTGTAGAAATTTCTTGCTATTGTATGTCTCAATGGAGTGTCTAGCATTGAAGTTACATCCATAACTTCTTGAACATTTCTTACAAAATTAAATACACCATTGAAAATATTCCAATCATTCCAACATTATGTTCCGTATTTTGTTCAATATCAACTATCAATGTAACTACTTCCTCTATACATACCTTGTTTTTCTTCTCAAATTGCAGATTTTGCTGATTTTGTTCATCTCTTCTTTATGTATAAAGAAGGGACACTAAAGACATTATGCATATGCATTACTCATAATATATGATAACAAATTATTCCTATTTCATTGTAACATAAGCATGAACTAGCGAATTCTTTCAAACTGTCACTGTAAAAAACACGATGGATGTATTTGAATTCCTCATATAATGACACTTCAAACATCTTCAGCCCGTAGTCATCATTTCATTTGAAACATCACGAATATAAGATCTCATACTTGTGTCGTATTCTTCTTCAAAATCTTTGAAAAGATTTAAAGTGTAGACTTTAGTTGCTTGTTTTAACAATTTACATTTTGTCTTTGGCTTCTCTGTTCTGCATCTGTAGTTGTCAGCTTTTTCATTGCTTCTCCATCTTTTCACTGTAGCTTTAAATATATGGAAGCATTCCAATAATAATGTCTTCTTGTTTGCCTTGAATGATATGGCTCTGTTTGTCACCTCTGATCTTTGAGAAGATAAAGTTCCAGTAAAAAATATGTCCTTGCTAAAAATTGGACACCATTTGAATCGTAGTTCACATAATCTGTCAAACCAACTTTTTTCTCCTAAACCATATTTCTGAATCATATTTTTCCAACACGCTGTAAACTCTTCCTCACTGTCACAACCATAAAAGCACTTGTTAAACATATTTTTGAAATCTTCATTGCTCTTTAACTGTCCAAATCGCGAAACAAAATTCTTTTGAAGATGCCACAAACACAATTTGTGTCTTGAATTTTGCCGAACCTAAACATTATATATATCATGTGTAAATAATAATTTAAAGTAATATAAAATAAAGAAATCTTAAATTGAATAGATGTTATGTATTACGTAAATGAAGATATTATATATTTCTTGGCTAATATCATCCTTTTGTTGGCTGATATAAATAATTAGTTGGTTGATATCAATAATTAATTTGTTGATATCATCAGTTGGATCATACCAAAGATCAGTTGGCTAATATCAATAATTAATTTGTTGATATCATCAGTTGGATCATACTAAAGATCAGTTGGCTGACATCAATCTTTTGTTGTCTGATATCAGTCATTAGTTTCTTGATATCATCTTTATGTACTACATATTTTAAAAGTAAAGTTTACCGTTTCAATTGCTTTGTTCATTGCTTGATCTTGGTCTGTGAAGATTGTACTTGATTCTAGTCCTCTCATAGACTTTTTGAAAGTTTCAAGAACCCATTCAAAGGTATCTGTAGTTTCAGCAGTCATGAAAGCACAACCAAACATTGTTGTTCTCGAATGGTTGTTTACTCTAACCAATAGAGCACAAATTAGACCATATTCCCTTTTCCTATATGTTATGTCAAATATAATTACATCGCTAAAGGCTTTGAAATCTTCTAACATCATTAAATCGCGCCAAAAATAACTAACAATCTGATCACATTCACCAAACTTCAATCTATAAAAGAAAGATGAATCAGCTTCTGCTCTCTCTTATAGTGTGTCCAGAACACTTTTTATATCACCACCCTCAATTCTTTCTGATTTATAACTAGTTACATAATTTAATAGGTCTCTCATTGTATGACCCAAAAGCTCCTCTAATCCTGCGTCATGCATTAGAAAAGCATAGCAGTCCATTGGTTTGATTCTACTATCAATCATTTTATTAATCACCTTTCCCATATCTTCTTTTGTATTCCTTTCAAATTTAACGTGATGTCTTTTTGTAGCATTGACTAACTCATGATTGTGTTCTATGATATATTGAATAACATAATATTCACAAGATTCTTTTCTCTTGAATCTGATATTAGCCTTACAACCAGTTCTTGTCTCATTAACACATCTTGTCTCAAATATAGGAACATTAGGAATTTCAAATTTTCCCCCTTTTTCTGTCTCTTTATATCTACAAATCTCTCCTTTGAGCAGCAATAGTAGAAATCATATGATATACCTGTTTCGGGGTTTTTTGATGTGTCCTACGGGAGAGTTACAACACCAGAACTGGTAGCCGACCGCCTGTACCTGCAAAAGCACGGAGACTCCGGTTGGCTGGAGTTTTGCGTCCCACGATCAAGTTAGAATACGTCTGAGTGAGTAAGGATGCGAAAAGTAAATAGTCTCTCGGGTTCCGGGAGATTCTGCAATTAATATTGCTCAGTATTTGTGTTTTGTATTTATGACTGTGCTTGAATTGTATAATAAATGAGGAATTTCCTCTATTTATAGTAGAAGAGGATCTGTTCCCCTATTAGGGTTACTGTGCCACATGTCAGCATCCGATTGGATCCTATTGGGCCTCTATGGGGCTGACACGTGTTAGCTTGCTATTGGGCCACATGGCATGGGTAATTTTACCCCAAACATTTTCCCCTCACAGGTGTCATGTTGCACCTGTGACACGTGTCAGACTCTGGGAAGGCGACGACTCGTCTCCTTCCCTCCATTTTTTTTTTAAATTCAAATTTGAAAATAGGAGGCGATGGTTTTCCTTCCGAGTTTCCTTATAAATAGGAACCCCCCTCCTCTCATTCCACACTTTTGCAAATTTTTTGAGAGAATTTCCTTGAGAGAAAAAGAGCTCTGAAACCGGCTGCTCTTGCCTTCAACTAGCTCCTTTTGATTCAAGTACGTCCGGTTACCGGTTGAGTGCTTCTTTGATCATCTCACTATGGTACCGTCTGACTTAGTCAATTTCTTCTTCTTGATTTCAGATAGAGCAACAGCCGGTCTTACATCGTCTGGGGCATCTTCAAGCAATTCCTTTCATAAATTGCATTCAATAGACCCACAGCTGGTCTTATATCGCCTGGGACATCTTTGAGCAGTCTTTCAAAAATTACATCCAACAGACCCACAGCCGGTATTATACCGTCTGAGGCGTCTTTGAGCAATTTTCTTCAATACCTGCATTCATTAGACCCACAGTCGGGCTTATGCCGTCTGGGATACTTTTGAGCAATTTTCTTAATAATTGCTTTCAATAGACCCACAGCTGGTCTTATACCGTCTGGGGTATCTTCGAGCAATTTTCTTCATAAATTGCTTGCAATAAATCCTCAGCCGGTCCTATACCGCCTGGGGTATCTTTGAGCAATTTTCTTCAAAAAAAAAGCCTGACTGTTTGTTTTGTTTTTCAGTTTTCATATCATACACAGCCGGAATCTTCCGCTTGTGGTATCTTCAAGCCACATTTTGGGGAAAACGGTCAAGTCTTCTACAAATTTTAGTTGTTCTTCAAAGGGATACCGTCAGGGGTATCTTCAAGCAACAACTCAAAGATCCGACTGCTAGCAAGCTTTTTTACTACTTCAAGGTATCGTCTCTGCCCCTTGCAACTTTTTGAGATTTTCCCAACTGTATAGGTTGTTAGAGTAACGGATTCACTCAACACACACGACACACCACGATTTAGAGGTCAACCGGTCCCCTGGTACGGCTGAGTCTAGGACTAGGGGAGCCGCCTCTAGGTACTAGGATTCCTCTTGTTCATCTCCCAATCCGACTCTCTCTGTCTCTGTGCAAGACGCAATGGCTCGTATTAGAAAAGCGGCAGTAGATCCAGAGTATAAGGGAGAAAGCTCCGAAGAATTGCCGCCTGAAACAAATCAAGCTGAGATGTCAAGGGAATCCCCAAGAGGTACCCCAAGCACCCCTAGTGATAGGATCCTGGGGTCTGATAATGGAGGCAGCGAAGATATCGCCTCTATCTCTGGAGCTGATGAGGAAAAATCCTCCGATAATGGAGGCGGTGAAGATGCCGCCTCTGTCACTGGAGCTGAGGAGGAGAAAGAATCCTCTGGAAATGAGAGCAACGGAGAAACCGCCTCTACATCAGGCTCTGAAGGCAGTAGCAACAACTATCTTACACTGGTTGTAGATAGCGAGGAGGAAGAGAGACCCATTAAGAATAATAAGGGTGATCCCCTCCTAATCGCCGTCTCTGCTAAGGACCGGGCTAGCATGGAGAGGAACTTAGGAAACTTTATCCTCATGCGGCCTCTAGGAGAGGGGTACAAAATTCGAGTGCCGCCTGAGATGGGGACAATTGTCTGGGAAGACAACCAGCACAATGCGAACGGGCATTTTGGCTGCTACGAGGCGGCCTTTCTAGCCGGTCTCCGCTTCCCTCTTCATAACACCATTAAGGCCATCCTAAGAGGATACGGTCTGGGCATATGGCAGTTAACCCCCAATTCTTGGGTTAACATTTTGGGCTATATTGCCGCCTGCGAGATGCATGGCCTAAACGCCGGCTGGGAGGCCTTCGCCCATATGCATTATTTAAGCCGGAGCCCAGGCGGGTGGAGAGCCTGGTATACTCTGACCACCTATCCCCAGTACTTGATGACACTGGACAAACCGTCCAAGTGGTCAAACTGGAAGAACCGGTCTATCTGGTTTCTGCTCCCACCAAAGAGGAGAACCGAGAGTTCAGGACCTATAACCGGAAGCCTGAGCTTCTTGGGCAAAAATGTAAGATGCCCCGAGTCCCGGATGAGGACTATGAGAGGATAATAGAGGCGAGGTTCTTTGAACTCACCACAACCGCCCTCTCAACCGGTGAACTAATAAGCGTGCCCAAGAATTGGGTACCCAAACATGAGTTCCTAAGAGATGAGGCGTTCTTATCCGCCTGCGGGTTAAGCACCCAGTTTAAAAAACGTAGGTCGCAGTCACACTCGGCTTTATTGGCCCTATCAAGTTTACCAACACCTTTGACTAACAAGTCTCTTAACATCAATGATGTTAAGTCTTTGTCTGATGTTAACAAGATTAAGGATTTTGATTGGTGTGGTTACATTATGAAGTTGATGTGTCATTCAATAAAGGAATTTCATCAGTTTTTGGTTGATAAGAAGAATAAAGGGAAAAAAGGAAAAACTGAGGGCCAAAAATCAACAAAATTTGTCAAAAATATTAACAGTTGTCTATTGGCTATGGTGGTGGCTCTTGTTCAAAAAGTCCATTTTGGAGAGCTGCATGTGGGTGTTAACTGTTAAGCTGTCATTCATTAGCAATTGGGATTATGAGTCCTTAAATGCTAGAATCAAGGCTCAAGGTGAAGACACTTCTCTCTTTAGATTAGGGATTGTGAAGCAAGATATTGATGTTTCTTCAGTTGTAGTGTTTCCTGAACATTCTAAGGCAGCTAACGAAATTGAGAAGGAAGTTCCTTATCTCTTGAATACAAAGAGGGATTTCATGTGTCAGATGAAGATGATTCAGGATTGTATGTTCAATACAAGATTCCTAAAGGTCTTAAAACTGGTAAACAAATTCAGTCTATGGAAATTTCAATAAGTTTGTCTATTCAATTCAATATTATCATATACTAAGTCTAGAGAATCATTTCATCTATTCTGCTTATATTTTTGTTTTTCAATAGCAAAAAAAGCAATGCTAGAAAAGCAAGAAAAGGCTCTTGAAAAACAAAAGGCTTTGGAGGATAAAAATGCTATAAAGAAAGAAGATAATATGTAGAGTATCCATATTTTGTATAGGTTTTAATTTAAAGAATTTAGAAAACACATATTATTATATTTATAAATTTTGATTTAGATGTTTAATATGTATGTATAGAATACAAATCTTTATTGTATATAATATTTTTATTTCTTAAAGTGATATATGACTTCATTTATTTCTTAAGTTAAATGATTTGTTCTACCTTAATACCATGGACGATATGTGTACTATAGTTGATATGTGTTTAAATATGGATGATACATGTTATAGGATAGCTTATAAGTGTTATAGTATAGTTTTTTTTGTTTTATAGGAGAATTGAAATGTGTTTCATGATAGATAATATAAGTAATACGATAGATCATATAAAGTTATGGATATATAACATGTACTAGCTACAGATTGGATAATTTGTATTATATTATATCACTTATAATTAATCTATTATTCTTTTGTTGACTTATATAATTATTCTGTTGTCTGATATCTTCATTTTGGTACCTTATATCTGCTATTAGTTAGCTGATATCATTTCATTGTTGGCTGAAATCGGTCTATTGTTGACTGATATCATGTATCTATTGGATGATAATTTTTATAGAATATGTCTAGAGGATCGCAATGCGTTTATTATTAAAGATTAGATACAGGTATTATTACATAATATAGGACAACTTATACAAATGAAGCTTTGTAGTGATTTGTCCCTTATCTGCAACTATTAATAGCATTACACATTAATACCATTTTTCAGCTTCAGTAGGAAGCCACTCATCCCAGCACTACAAAAACTCTGATGTGAAAAACTCCATTTCTAGCTTAATAGACATCCAGTTTTTCTCCAACAACAATATTATTAGAAACTATAAAGGGCCTGTGCTACACTTACCATTCTAACATTCCAAACACGCCCTTTATTCCCACGATAGACTTTCACTGGATCTTTAAATTTAAGAAGAAAATGTCCAATTTTCAGGAAGCGGCTGAAATACAACATTAAAAAAAAATTAAAAAAAAAAGAAAAAGAAGTTACTTAATTTATAATACGGAAAGCAAATTTATAATCTAACAAGATAAATTATTTAGCAGTCCAAGCCTATAAGAACTTCTGAATTTCACAGAACAAGAGGTCATATTTGCGTAAAAAGCATCCATAGCCTTGAAGATTATTTATAAATTTGAGCTAATAATATAGAAAAAAAATATGAGCTAAAAACTTTGTAATGTAACTTATATTTATGCAAGATAAGTTCAAGCTTTATATAGACACAACACAAGCTTAATATAGAAACAGACTTTTTATAGAAAGAAGCTTTATAAACACAGCCTTGATGTAGGAGCAGTTATTATTATAACATATAATCCTGACTAATTCGATACAACTAATGGAAACATAAATATTTTAATTTGACTACTAAACTATTCTACATGTGATTTCTAAAAACATGCAAGTTACAATAAAGTAGGTCAGATTGCAGAAAACTAGTTTGACTTTAATTACTCAGATTAGCTGCAATATCTTTTTTTTGGAAATATTAACATTACCAAAAAAAATGGGCACGCTTATAAAATCTACCATATCAATAAAAAATCTTTATAGATTGATGAAAACTAGAAGAATCTTTTAATATATAAAAAGAAATTAATAAAACAAAACAAATATCTATAAAAGGCCTTTGTTAAGATTGCTAACTTTGACAATTATGGATAATATGTGTATAGCCTGACTTTGACAGGTGTGGATGATATGTGTATTAAGATAGCTGATATGGGTTAAAAGATAGTTGATAAGTGTTGTAGGGTAGTAGCTGATTTGTGTTGTAGGACAGCTAAAATGTATTTCTTGATAGATGATACATGTAATACAATAGCTGATATAAATTAATGGATAGATATCACGTACTACAAGTTTAATAATGTATATTATACAATATAACTTCTGTTGTTGATATCCTCGTATTGTTTCCGTATATGTGTATTAAGATAGATGATATATGTTAAAAGAAAATGTATTAAAGTAACGGATGCCTGATACCACTTAACTGTGGCTTATAAAATCCTATTGTTGGCTTATATCAATTAAGTGTTGGATTATGTAATCAATTTGTGCAACTAATATTATCCAACTTTTGGCTTATTTATATTCTACGATAGCTAACATGTTTAAAAGATAGCTGATATATTATGTGATAGATCATTTGTTTATATCAAACTTAAACCATTTTTTCATTATAAATTTTCTGAACTTTTATAAATTCGAAAACGCATTTATGAACTTTCATGTATTAAAAAATGCTAATTACAAAAGATAATTTTCATATATTTTTATGAACTTTGAAAATTAATATTCTGAAAATTCATACATTACAAAATTGCAATATAAATCCTAAAAATACAAAAAAAAAAAACAAAAAAAAAAAAAAAACAAAACCCTAGAATCTATATTACATTTACGAAACTACTTTGATCGACTTCTTCTTCTTTCTTTTTTGGATCTCAATCTTATTTTTTCCTCTTTTCTTCTTCTTGTTCTTTCTTCTTTTGTTGTTCTTCTCTCTTTCTCTTTCTCTTTCTCTTTCTCTTTCTCTGTGCTTCCTGTAATTCGTCTAGTTCTCTCTTTCTCTTTCTCTTCCTCAATTCCTCGATTTCATGCTTTTCTGCTATTTCATATAACTTCATCAATTTGTCTTTCACCCTATCTCTTCATTCGAATAGATCATTTAACGTTTTCTCCCAATGATCCATCACATTTTTCTTCTGGATCCTTTGATGAAGTAGAAGATTGAGAATTGTTTTCCATATTTGAGATGTAAAAAAAGAAAAGAGTTTACTATAAGAGAGAGAATATGGATAATTTGAAAATTTGTAGAATATGAAAGGGTGTTTTATAGGAAAATTATAAAAAACAATAATAAAAATTAAAAATTAAAAAAAAAAAAAAACCCTAGACACATCATTTGTCTGTTGTGTCTTTTCATAAATTGCATAAAATATCTTATTAAAATAATAATATTTTATTAATTGTTAAAATAATATCTTTTTGTTACATGATGCTTAAATTATATAGTCTTAATTGTTGGATGATATGATAAGGTGTTGGATTATATCATATGATTGGATAATATTTATAATGCCTTGGATGATATGAATACAAACCATGGACGATAAGATTCTTAATATTAATATTTATTAATTGTAAAAATAAAAGCTTTGTTATACATATCACTGAAGATAATTTAGATTACAAATTATTAATGAATTTTCTTGTTCTTTTTTTTCAAATCTCACTTTCTATCTTCTTAATCTTCTTTTTTTCTTTCTTCTACTTCTTTTGCACTATTTTTCCCTTCTTCTTCTTGTTGTTGTTTCTTCGCCTTTCATTCTGATTTTTTAAATTCTTCTATTATTTGTTTAGATCTTCTTCTTACTTCATCTACTTTTTCATATAACTCCTTCAGGTCTTCTTTGTTCTTTTCTCTTTTTTTTTTACTAGAACTCTTAATATTTGAGTCCAATTTTCTACCCTACTATCCTCTAAATTATTTGATGCAGTTGAAGATGAAGAACTGTTTGACACTTTTAAGGAAAAAAATGAGGAAGAGGTTGGTTTTAGGAGAGAGAAAATTAAGTACCTAAAAATGAACATGCAAATGGGAATCTAGGTGTACTTTATAGCCAACAGATTTAATGAAATTAAAAATTTAATTTATAAAAATAATATAATATATGATATATACTTGGATGATATTTCTTTTTTATTTGAAGATATTTAATATATGCTATGACTTATAGGATAGATTATATATATTATTTGATAGATAATATACATAATAGGTTAGCTGATATGTTTATTTTGTTTCCTGTTATTATCATTTTGTTTTCTGATATGTTTCTTATGTTGGCTGATTTGTCTCTTTTGTTGGCTTATATGTTTATTCTTTTGGCTTATTATAAGGTCATTTTGTTGGCTGAAATCATTATTTTGTTGGCTTAAATGGTTTTTTAAATGGCTGATATCTTTATTTTGTTGCCTAATATCGTCAAGTTGTTGGCTTATATGATACTTATGTTGGCTAATACGATTTTTTTGTTGACTGATTTGTTACTTATGTTGGCTAATATGATTCTTTTGTTGGCTGATATGTTGGCTAATATGATTCAATTTGTTGGCTTATATGATACTTATGTTGGCTTATATGACATGAATCACAATTGATATCTTTTATAGTATAGATGATATTCACCACAATTGATATGTTTTATAGTAGATATATCATTCATTTCATTCAATTATAAAAGTGTTAAAAAGACTAACATCATATATCACTTTGTCACCAAAAACTAACACCTAAGTATATTTCTATAATATTATTACAAAATCATTTTAAATAAGTTGTGGATTTGGAGTTGTTGTCCCAAATTCATTTGGATGTCTAGTATTAGCCTTTCGTCTTTCAAAATGTCCTCTAATCCTTTTGTTTATTTCAAATGACCATCCTTTTGTTTTTTGTCGTAAAGGATCAATTCCGGTTTTTCATCTCTCTTCCTCTTCATTAATTTCTTTCATCTTTTCCTTAATCTATTTGAAACACCTTCTTCACTGCTATACACATTTTGTCAACTACATCATCACAAACATTTTTGGCTTTATTGTTTGATTGACATATGTATACCAGACTGTAGAAATTTCTTGCTATTGTATGTCTCAATGGAGTGTCTAGCATTGAAGTTACATCCATAACTTCTTGAACATTTCTTACAAAATTAAATACACCATTGAAAATATTCCAATCATTCCAACATTATGTTCCGTATTTTGTTCAATATCAACTATCAATGTAACTACTTCCTCTATACATACCTTGTTTTTCTTCTCAAATTGCAGATTTTGCTGATTTTGTTCATCTCTTCTTTATGTATAAAGAAGGGACACTAAAGACATTATGCATATGCATTACTCATAATATATGATAACAAATTATTCCTATTTCATTGTAACATAAGCATGAACTAGCGAATTCTTTCAAACTGTCACTGTAAAAAACACGATGGATGTATTTGAATTCCTCATATAATGACACTTCAAACATCTTCAGCCCGTAGTCATCATTTCATTTGAAACATCACGAATATAAGATCTCATACTTGTGTCGTATTCTTCTTCAAAATCTTTGAAAAGATTTAAAGTGTAGACTTTAGTTGCTTGTTTTAACAATTTACATTTTGTCTTTGGCTTCTCTGTTCTGCATCTGTAGTTGTCAGCTTTTTCATTGCTTCTCCATCTTTTCACTGTAGCTTTAAATATATGGAAGCATTCCAATAATAATGTCTTCTTGTTTGCCTTGAATGATATGGCTCTGTTTGTCACCTCTGATCTTTGAGAAGATAAAGTTCCAGTAAAAAATATGTCCTTGCTAAAAATTGGACACCATTTGAATCGTAGTTCACATAATCTGTCAAACCAACTTTTTTCTCCTAAACCATATTTCTGAATCATATTTTTCCAACACGCTGTAAACTCTTCCTCACTGTCACAACCATAAAAGCACTTGTTAAACATATTTTTGAAATCTTCATTGCTCTTTAACTGTCCAAATCGCGAAACAAAATTCTTTTGAAGATGCCACAAACACAATTTGTGTCTTGAATTTTGCCGAACCTAAACATTATATATATCATGTGTAAATAATAATTTAAAGTAATATAAAATAAAGAAATCTTAAATTGAATAGATGTTATGTATTACGTAAATGAAGATATTATATATTTCTTGGCTAATATCATCCTTTTGTTGGCTGATATAAATAATTAGTTGGTTGATATCAATAATTAATTTGTTGATATCATCAGTTGGATCATACCAAAGATCAGTTGGCTAATATCAATAATTAATTTGTTGATATCATCAGTTGGATCATACTAAAGATCAGTTGGCTGACATCAATCTTTTGTTGTCTGATATCAGTCATTAGTTTCTTGATATCATCTTTATGTACTACATATTTTAAAAGTAAAGTTTACCGTTTCAATTGCTTTGTTCATTGCTTGATCTTGGTCTGTGAAGATTGTACTTGATTCTAGTCCTCTCATAGACTTTTTGAAAGTTTCAAGAACCCATTCAAAGGTATCTGTAGTTTCAGCAGTCATGAAAGCACAACCAAACATTGTTGTTCTCGAATGGTTGTTTACTCTAACCAATAGAGCACAAATTAGACCATATTCCCTTTTCCTATATGTTATGTCAAATATAATTACATCGCTAAAGGCTTTGAAATCTTCTAACATCATTAAATCGCGCCAAAAATAACTAACAATCTGATCACATTCACCAAACTTCAATCTATAAAAGAAAGATGAATCAGCTTCTGCTCTCTCTTATAGTGTGTCCAGAACACTTTTTATATCACCACCCTCAATTCTTTCTGATTTATAACTAGTTACATAATTTAATAGGTCTCTCATTGTATGACCCAAAAGCTCCTCTAATCCTGCGTCATGCATTAGAAAAGCATAGCAGTCCATTGGTTTGATTCTACTATCAATCATTTTATTAATCACCTTTCCCATATCTTCTTTTGTATTCCTTTCAAATTTAACGTGATGTCTTTTTGTAGCATTGACTAACTCATGATTGTGTTCTATGATATATTGAATAACATAATATTCACAAGATTCTTTTCTCTTGAATCTGATATTAGCCTTACAACCAGTTCTTGTCTCATTAACACATCTTGTCTCAAATATAGGAACATTAGGAATTTCAAATTTTCCCCCTTTTTCTGTCTCTTTATATCTACAAATCTCTCCTTTGAGCAGCAATAGTAGAAATCATATGATATACCTGTTTCGGGGTTTTTTGATGTGTCCTACGGGAGAGTTACAACACCAGAACTGGTAGCCGACCGCCTGTACCTGCAAAAGCACGGAGACTCCGGTTGGCTGGAGTTTTGCGTCCCACGATCAAGTTAGAATACGTCTGAGTGAGTAAGGATGCGAAAAGTAAATAGTCTCTCGGGTTCCGGGAGATTCTGCAATTAATATTGCTCAGTATTTGTGTTTTGTATTTATGACTGTGCTTGAATTGTATAATAAATGAGGAATTTCCTCTATTTATAGTAGAAGAGGATCTGTTCCCCTATTAGGGTTACTGTGCCACATGTCAGCATCCGATTGGATCCTATTGGGCCTCTATGGGGCTGACACGTGTTAAATTGCTATTGGGCCACATGGCATGGGTAATTTTACCCCAAACATTTTCCCCTCACAGGTGTCACGTTGCACCTGTGACACGTGTCAGACTCTGGGAAGGCGACGACTCGTCTCCTTCCCTCCATTTTTTTTTTGAATTCAAATTTGAAAAGAGGAGGCGATGGTTTTCCTTCCGAGTTTCCTTATAAATAGGAACCCCCCTCCTCTCATTCCACACTTTTGCAAATTTTTTGAGAGAATTTCCTTGAGAGAAAAAGAGCTCTGAAACCGGCTGCTCTTGCCTTCAACTAGCTCCTTTTGATTCAAGTACGTCCGGTTACCGGTTGAGTGCTTCTTTGATCATCTCACTATGGTACCGTCTGACTTAGTCAATTTCTTCTTCTTGATTTCAGATAGAGCAACAACCGGTCTTACATCGTCTGGGGCATCTTCAAGCAATTCCTTTCATAAATTGCATTCAATAGACCCACAGCTGGTCTTATACCGCCTGGGACATCTTTGAGCAGTCTTTCAAAAATTACATCCAACAGACCCACAGCCGGTATTATACCGTCTGAGGCGTCTTTGAGCAATTTTCTTCAATACCTGCATTCATCAGACCCACAGTCGGGCTTATGCCGTCTGGGATACTTTTGAGCAATTTTCTTAATAATTGCTTTTAATAGACCCACAGCTGGTCTTATACCGTCTGGGGTATCTTCGAGCAATTTTCTTCATAAATTGCTTGCAATAAATCCTCAGCCGGTCCTATACCGCCTGGGGTATCTTTGAGCAATTTTCTTCAAAAAAAAAGCCTGACTGTTTGTTTTGTTTTTCAGTTTTCATATCATACACAGCCGGAATCTTCCGCTTGTGGTATCTTCAAGCCACATTTTGGGGAAAACGGTCAAGTCTTCTACAAATTTTAGTTGTTCTTCAAAGGGATACTGTCAGGGGTATCTTCAAGCAACAACTCAAAGATCCGACTGCTAGCAAGCTTTTTTACTACTTCAAGGTATCGTCTCTGCCCCTTGCAACTTTTTGAGATTTTCCCAACTGTATAGGTTGTTAGAGTAACGGATTCACTCAACACACACGACACACCACGATTTAGAGGTCAACCGGTCCCCTGGTACGGCTGAGTCTAGGACTAGGGGAGCCGCCTCTAGGTACTAGGATTCCTCTTGTTCATCTCCCAATCCGACTCTATCTGTCTCTGTGCAAGACGCAATGGCTCGTATTAGAAAAGCGGCAGTAGATCCAGAGTATAAGGGAGAAAGCTCCGAAGAATTGCCGCCTGAAACAAATCAAGCTGAGATGTCAAGGGAATCCCCAAGAGGTACCCCAAGCACCCCTAGTGATAGGATCCTGGGGTCTGATAATGGAGGCAGCGAAGATATCGCCTCTATCTCTGGAGCTGATGAGGAAAAATCCTCCGATAATGGAGGCGGTGAAGATGCCGCCTCTGTCACTGGAGCTGAGGAGGAGAAAGAATCCTCTGGAAATGAGAGCAACGGAGAAACCGCCTCTACATCAGGCTCTGAAGGCAGTAGCAACAACTATCTTACACTGGTTGTAGATAGCGAGGAGGAAGAGAGACCCATTAAGAATAATAAGGGTGATCCCCTCCTAATCGCCGTCTCTGCTAAGGACCGGGCTAGCATGGAGAGGAACTTAGGAAACTTTATCCTCATGCGGCCTCTAGGAGAGGGGTACAAAATTCGAGTGCCGCCTGAGATGGGGACAATTGTCTGGGAAGACAACCAGCACAATGCGAACGGGCATTTTGGCTGCTACGAGGCGGCCTTTCTAGCCGGTCTCCGCTTCCCTCTTCATAACACCATTAAGGCCATCCTAAGAGGATACGGTCTGGGCATATGGCAGTTAACCCCCAATTCTTGGGTTAACATTTTGGGCTATATTGCCGCCTGCGAGATGCATGGCCTAAACGCCGGCTGGGAGGCCTTCGCCCATATGCATTATTTAAGCCGGAGCCCAGGCGGGTGGAGAGCCTGGTATACTCTGACCACCTATCCCCAGTACTTGATGACACTGGACAAACCGTCCAAGTGGTCAAACTGGAAGAACCGGTCTATCTGGTTTCTGCTCCCACCAAAGAGGAGAACCGAGAGTTCAGGACCTATAACCGGAAGCCTGAGCTTCTTGGGCAAAAATGTAAGATGCCCCGAGTCCCGGATGAGGACTATGAGAGGATAATAGAGGCGAGGTTCTTTGAACTCACCACAACCGCCCTCTCAACCGGTGAACTAATAAGCGTGCCCAAGAATTGGGTACCCAAACATGAGTTCCTAAGAGATGAGGCGTTCTTATCCGCCTGCGGGTTAAGCACCCAGTTTAAAAAACGTAGGTCGCAGTCACACTCGGCTCTATTATGCCGCTTTAGCTATTTTATGCTTTTAACATTCTTTATCATCTTTCTCTAATCAGACGGTTTCTTTTCTACAATAAACGCTTTGGCAATTTTTCCCCCACACAGGACGCCTACAAAATCAGCCGCCGAAATCCGCAAGGAGAATGCGGAGAAGAAAAAAGCTGCCTAGGCGGCAAAAAACAAGGTACATGCGCCCTTTCCCTAGTCTTGCGTATTTTTGAAGTATATACCGGGTGATCATTATACTTGTCTTTTTTGACTCAGGAGGAAAGCAAGGCGCCTCGCTCCCTGACCAAGCTGATCCGGCCCCGGCCGGGATAGGAGGTGGCCGCATCAAATAAGTCACGTAAAACCTCCACTCAAGCGGTTTCCAGCCGTCTGACTGTTGGGGGGAAAGACTGTCAAAAATACTGGCCTGGGGTTTGATCTAACCTCCAGGTAACCGGATGTCCCTGAGGCATCCAGGGAAGTTGCGCCGCCTAGGGCTTCCGGCGCTTCTGTGCCGGTTGAGGGCCATCAAGGCTCTCAACCTATCTCTCAAGGTACAATAGAACCCTTCAACCCCTCTTTGCTTGGCAAGCCCATGCGGGTTAAGTCACACTCCCAGCTCCAGCCAGAAGACTCTGTTGGTAGCCAGTAGTAAATAGGAGGGACGTATGTAGCTTTGTCACCGTCTCTTTCTGGTGCAGATCTCTCCCCTCGCTGGCCGGATGTACAACAGTACGCTCGGGCCATGCTGAAGGCCATCCCAAAAGAAGATAAGGAGGCGATCCCGGGGATCAACACCTTCAATGCTGACCGGGTCATGGCCAGCCTGGCTGAGGTATGCTTCTCCAACTGAATGTTTCAAATTTGTTAGACCGTTTGACCTTCTAACACCGTTTGTGCCTTTGCAGTCCATGCTGCGCGTGGAAGGGCTGAAGAGAGCATATGCCAGAAAACAGGAGGAGGTAAGACGGGCTAAACGAGATGCATTTGAGGCCCATAACGTTGCTCAATATTCCATATTGTGCATGACTTAGAAACTAAAAGCATAATCATGCAACAAGCGGACTCCATCAAAAAGCTTCAGAAGTCCATCAATGAAGCCCAAACAAAAATCCACAACCTCCAGGCGGAGAAAGAAAATGCTGAAGAGGATGTAAAGAAGGCGGCGGAGTCCCTCAAGCTTTTTGAGGCAACCAAGAAGGAGAACTCCTCGCTGCTGACTGAGAACATCCGCCTGAAGAAGGATGTAGCTTCAGCAAGACAGAACTTCCAAACCACCTTGGAAGCTGAACAAAGCCGGCTCATTAAGGAGAACGAGCAAGACTGCAAAAACCGCATGCAAATGGCTTGGTCCCTAGTACATCCGGATGCGGAGTATGCCGTCTGGGAGCTAGCCTACAAATACGTAGATCTTGTCATTCTGGCCAAGGACAAAAATCGGCTGGCGCTTGAGCCATATGAAGACTGGGCTAGGAAGGAGATCGAGGCCATGCAGGCGGAAATGGGCACCGAAGGAGATGAAGAAGCCCGAGCTGAAGTTGAAGAGACCCCTACCCCTCCTGCTCCTGAAGCCGCCGCCAGAGACCCGGCTCAATCTTAAGCTTTATTGATTAAACTCTCCGGCCTGCGTGCCGTGTAATTGAATATATCTTTCCTTCTCCCGGACATGGGTCCGGTTAACAATTTCTTTTGGCTATACGCCAATTTGTACATTTGCCGGCTGAGTCGGCTTTATTTCTATTTACTGTGTCGATTTCAATTTTCGCCGTTTGCTTCAATTTTTTGCATCTTCAATTTTTTGCATTTTTGGTTTGTATGCAATATCCCGGATGTGTGAGCTTCCTTGCCCCTAGATGGTTGTGTGCGTGGTAGCTGTCCTACTCTAAGCACGTAGCCGTCCAAATGAGAATCCGGAGAATAAACAAGCGGCCCCTTGACCATATTGTGAGTTGTTGAATTGGCTAAGTAGGGATAGTAGACGGTATTTGCTTATGCCCGTCGCTTATTCAACTGTTTGATACCCTTCGGGTAATCATTCTTAGGCTGTAACACCTGATCCAAACCATAAGTACCGGTTGTGGCCACTTTTGGGCAACACGCTGTTGGGTCAAAGTCAAATTAGTGGTAAACTTGGGTTAATAATTGGCTGAGTGCCCTTAAGCGGCCGCTTGTGCTACTTTGGAGCGTTAAGCGGATGCATCTCAAACTTTCTTTTTAAGTGAAGTGGTTGGCAAGAGACCGACTGTGATGCTTTTGAGCAAAAGCCGTGTATTTCTGATCGAGATTTCAGGAACCGTCTGTGTCACTTGGGAACAACATGAGGTATCTCGATTTCAATTGCATATTCAAGCGACTGTTTTAACTTGGAAGGTTAGTTTTTAGCCGCTTGTATGTTTTGATAGAACAATGTACCACCCAAATGGGAGATGTTCTCTTCGACGATTTCACCCAAAGGGGCGTCGCCGGATGCCTTCTCATGTTGAAGCAGGCAGTTGGTTTAAGATAAAATCTGACCTTTGGCCCCAAAATTTGCCCGGTCGTGCATTGCACAAACAAGACTACAATATACAATAATTAAGAAAATCTGGCCTTTGGCCTCAAAATTTGCCCGGTTGCGTATTACACAGCCGGGGCTTTGTACATAACAGAAATTAAATAAAGCATTCCTTTCATTAATACTCTATTTACAAAAGATTACAAGTCTTAGAAGTAGTACTTTTTCAAGTTATCTACGTTCCAAGTTCTGGCTAGCTGCCTGTCGTTTGGAGTTTCCAGGCGGTAGGTGCCGCCTTTAACTTCATCAAAAATCCGGTAGGGGCCTTCCCAATTAAGAGTTAGCTTCCCTTGCTCATTGGCCCTGCCGGTTGCCTCCATTTTTCGTAGCACAAAATCTCCTACTTTCAAGGGCCGCTTGTGCACTCTTTTATTGTAGGCTCTAGTCATTCTCAAGCGTTGCCCCTGCGCTCTGGGAGTGTATCCAATGCTAGACGCTTGGCCTCCCAATTTGCCTCTTCATCATAGAGCATGATTCGGAGTGTTGGCTTATAAAGTTCAATTGGCAGGACGGCTTCAGTGCCGTATGTCATGAGAAACGGGGTTTCACCGGTTGCCCCTTTTTCAGTTGTTCTGATGGCCCATAGGACATGAGGCAACTCATCCTCTTATAGACCACTTGCCCTTTCAATTTTCTTCTTAATACCGTTTAAGATGAGCTTGTTGAAGGCTTCAACCTGGCCGTTTGCCTGGGGGCGACCAATGGATGCAAAGCAATGTGAGATCCCTTGATCTACCAACCAGCTCTTGAGGGTAGACGTCTCAAACTGAGGGCCATTGTCAAAGACCATAGACATAGGGACCCCAAACCGGGTGACGATGTTTCTCCAGATGAAGGAAATGACGTCCTTTGTCTTAATGCTTTTGACCGCCTCTGCCTCTACCCATTTGGTGAAGTAATCTACAGCCACCAAAATGTATCTTCTTCCGCCTGATGCAGGCGTATAAGGTATAAGGACCTAAGATGTTCATGCCTCACTTTGCAAATGGAACTGGGCTGTAGATAGCCTTCAAGTCTGTAGCCGGACGGTGTATGAGCCGGCCAAATCTTTGGCACTTGTCACACTTTTTCACCATTTCCATGGCGTCTGCCTCAAGAGTGCGCCAAAAGTAGCCCTGCCGTCTGGCCCTTTTTGCTAGAGTTCTGCCGCCTATATGCGATGCACAGAAGCCCGAGTACAGATCCTCTAGAACCTCTTTGCCCCTTTCAGGGGTAACAAATTTCATTAACGGCTGGAGGTAACCCTTTCTGAAGAGCTCCCCCTTGTAGATCTCGAAGCTCAAACCTCGCTTTTTCAATGTCGCCGCTTTTGAAGGGGCATCCGGCAAGGTGCCGTCTACCAAATAATCCCGGATGGGGTCCATCCAGGTAGAGCTTCGGTCAAGAATTCCAATTCGATCATGTTCAATGCTTCTTTTTTCCATTACTTCCCAAAAGACTGACCTAGGCACATCACAAGTGGCGGATGATGCCAACTTTGACAGGGCATCCGCCTGATTATTTTCTGACCTGGGCACTTGAATTAGGTGAAATTCGTCAAGTGTCCCGACCTCATCTTTGACCGCCTGCAGATACTTGATCATTGCCGGATGGGTGGCCTCGTAGTCACCATGGTATTGGCTGACGATCAACTGAGAATCCGAACAGGCGTCAACTTTCCTTGCCCCTGCTGCCTTACACATGCGGATTCCGGCTAGCAGGGCCTCATACTCCGCCTCATTGTTTGAGGCTTGAAACTTGAACAGTAGTGCATATTCATATGTATCCCTTTCCGGAGACTTGCAAATTATGCCTGCACCACAGCCGTTCATTGTAGAGCTCCCGTCTACGTATACCTTCTAAACCTGATCAATGTTTTCCAGCTGATCCAGCCTTGTCATTTCAACAATGAAGTTAGCAAACGCCTGACCCTTCACTGCCTTTCTCGGTTCGAAGGTTATTTCTAAGCTCTGCATCTCAATAGCCTATTTTAGCATCCTACCGGATGACTCCAAGGTTGTCATTGGCCGCTTGAGGGATTGGTCTGTGTAGATCACCACCGGATGTGCCAGGAAGTATGGTTTCAACTTCTTTATGGTCATGAAAAGGGCAAGGCCAAATTTTTCAACCAAGGGGTACCGTAATTTAGCATTTCTAAGCACATGACTAATAAATTACACTGGGAGCTGATTGTCGTCTCTTTCAGCCAGGAGAACGGCACTGAGGGCGTGATCTGAGACAACCAAGTAGATGTAGAGAGCCTCCCCATCTAAAGGACTGACCAGCCGGGGTAAGGAGTGAAGGTGCTCTTTTAGCTTTTTGAACGCCGCCTCAGCATTCTTCCCCCATTCAAATCTTGTTTTCTTTTTTATTGCTTGAAAGAAGTAAAGGCATTTGTCGCCTGACCGGCTGAGGAATCTTCCCAATGCCGCTAGGCAACCGGTTAATTTTTGGACTTCCTTAACAGTGCGGGGTGACTTCATGTCAATTACTGCCTGTACCTTCTCCGGGTTAGCCTCTATTCCCCTTTGATCAATCAAAAACCCGAGTAACTTCCCGGACTCAACACCAAAGACACATTTTTTGGGATTAAGCATGACTTTATGCCGCCTGAGGGTGGTGAAGGTTTCTCGGAGGTCAGCAAGGTGATCCGTCTGCAGCTTGGATTTGACTATCATGCCGTCGGTGTACGCCTCTACATTCCTCCCAATTTGATTAATGAAGACAGTGTTAATCGTACGCTGGAAGGTAGCAGGCGCATTCTTCAACCCAAACGGCATCACCATATAGCAGAATAGCCCTTGATCAGTGACGAATGCCGTCTTTTCTTGATCTTTTTTCCACAAGGGTATCTGATGGAAGCCTGAATAGGCGTCCATAAAACTCATCAAGGCATGACCGGCTGTAGAGCCGACCAGACTGTCGATCTTTGGAAGTGGATAACTATCCTTTGGACATGCCTTGTTCAGATCTATGTAATCAACACACATCCGCCAAGTTCCATTTGGCTTTTTCACCAGAACAACGTTGGCTACCCAATGCGGGTGGTAGTATTGCCGAATGAACCCCGCATCTATCAACTTCTTAACCTCGGCGGCAGCCGCCTGAGACCTTTCTCACCGTGATTTCTTTTCTTTTGCCTAACTGGCTTCCTCTTAGGATCCACGGCGAGTTTGTGGAAAGCAAGATCCGGGCTTACGCCTTGTATCTCTTCCACTTCAAAGGAAAAAATGTCTTTGAATTCTTTCAACAGTTGGTGCAAGTCTGTACCCAACTTTGCAAAAAAAATTGTCCCCACCTTCACAGTTCGTTCTGGCCGGCTGTCGTCCGGAACAATATCAATACTATCACCAGCCGACTGGGGACGGTGATCATCTGACCGTTCCCTAAGTTTTCCTATCGTCCAGAACAATATCATTACTATTGTTTTTCTATCTTGACAGCCACTAAGTGGTCCGCCTTTCTCTTTTTTCCGGCTGCCTTAAGAGCAAGTACAGCTTCTTGACAGTCGTCAAGATTAGCAGACTTCCCACTTTGGACGGCTGCAGCCATAGTGGGTTTGACGTCTGAAAGATAGCACTCTCTCGCCGCCTTCAGATCCCCGCTTAGGGAGCCTACTGACCCATCATCCCTCTCGAATTTCAACAACATGAGAGACGGGATGGTGACTGTCTTAGACTCATTAAGGGTAGGACGGCCCAGAATCAGGTTATAGGCGGTCAATTCTTCGACCACCAAAAATTTGACGACCATGTGTCGCCCTTACCCCTTCACCTAGCCGGATGGGTAGGTCAATCCTCCCCACCGGATGCACCACACCTCCCCCAAAGCCTACCAAGGGGTGAGAGGCCTTGTGCATGTTGCTAGGCTTGTACTTGAGCTTAGCCAAGCACCTACAACTGATAAGGTCAGACGAGCTCCCGGTATCAATAAGGATCCGGCCTACTCGCTGGTTGGCGACTTTGCACTCGATGACTATGGGGTTATCATGAGGCTGCCTGACCTTACCCTGGTCTTTCTCAGAGATGACGACCTCAGGGAAGGTGTCCTTTGACGCCTGGCCCTCATCCACTGAGTTGACCTCCAGCTTCCGAATGTTATCTTTTGTGCCCCGGATAGTTGGACCACCTCCGGCGAAGCCGCCTGCTATGGTCATGATTTGCTCCTCATCAGTGTCAGAGCATATAGCAAGGTTGTCTGGCTTCTTGGACGGATGTCCATTGTTTGCCCGGGGGTTGCCCTTGGGCTTCACAAGGTAGGAATTTAAAGCCCCCTCATCAGCCAGGTGGTCCAGTAGCCACCTGAGGCTATAGCAACCATTGCTGTCATGGCCTATGTCCTCGTGAAAATGGCAGAACTTCGACTTGTCCCGGCTTTTGATGGGGCTCTTCATTGCAACCGGTTTCTCTATAGACAACCGGTCTTTGACCTCCATGAGGATGGAGGAGCAATCCTTGTTGAACTCATACTTAGGGACGTATGGTCTCAACTCTTTCTTCTTCTTCTGGGATGACTGACCAGAGTGATCAGCCACCCAGATTTCTTTTCTCTTTTTGCTCTCTTCTTTTTTGACCGGCTGAGCTGGCCGGCTGTCCCTTTTGTCGGATTTTTTAGGATCCGACGGCTGCTTGACGACATAGAGCTCCGTCGCCTGTATGTAGGCTTTGGCTTCCATCAAGGCTTCCTGGAGGGTTGCTACCCTCTTTCTAACTAGGTTGAACTTGAAGGTTGACCCGTCTTTCAGACCTTTGAAGAAGTCTGTGTAAGTAACTTCTTCAGACAGTCCCTGAATCTGAATTCTCATCAGATCGAACCGCCTAACATAGGATCTCAGCCCTTCTCTATCTCCCTGCTGTATAGCCCCTAGAACGAGACTTGTCTTCATGGCCGGGATGTTTTTAGAGAAGTTAGACACGAGCAGGTATGCCAGTGTCTCAAAGTTGTTGACGCAACCGGCTGGCAGGTTACCAAACCATCGTTGGGCTATGCCCTTCAATGTTGTCGGGAAGCATCTGCACCAGGCGGCATCATCCAACCCCTGCAAATACATGAGGTTGGTGTACGCCATAAGGTGATCTTCCGGATTGGTGGTACCATCATAAGCACCAACCAACACGTTCTTAACCTTGGCCGGCTGAGCCGCCTCGGTTATCTCGCTAAAGAAAGCCGAAGGCTGTTCCCCAAGGTTTAGCAGTTGAAGCTGCCAGTCCATAGGCTGGACATTTTGCGTCGCCTGACCCCCAAAGAGGGTCGGCTGCATGTAAGGGGATCCATACGGCAAGTATGGCTGTTGGGGTTTATACGGAGCCGGCTGGATAATTTGAGGGCTAGTTCGAGCGGACATGCCGCTGGACTGACTCTCTCGATTCGTCTCCGTATACCCCATTGAGGTATTAGGGAGACTGTCTGAGAATGTCGACGTTGAAGCTGACTCAGACATTTGTTGACTTCTCTTTTGCTGGAGGAACATCCGAGCATCGGAGAACGTCCTTTTTGACCCATCCGACTGTACTTGCCGGATGGGCTTCTTCTTCCCCACTTTGGGGAAGCGAAATTTTGAGAGATCCACCATGGGCCAATCCGGTCCATGTGGTTTTGGATGAGGAGTTGGATCCCGGTCTTTCACCGGCTTCTTCCCAGAGGGAGAAGGCTTCCTTCCTGACGGAGTAGGCTTCTTCCCGGAAGGGGATGGTTTTTTGGCCGACTGACCCTTGTGGGAGCCTGCCTTTTTGCTTATCAGGTCTCGGATTTCCCCTTTGAAGCTACTCATGAATTTCATGAGTTCATCTCTGGTTACAGGGGCAGCACCCTCAACCCGTCTGGGCTTGCCCAGCCGAATGGCTGGTTGGTTTACTAAGACCTTTGTCATCCCGTTCCCTTGTTTCCTTGGGACGGGGACGCCTGGATCTGAACGACCCGTCTGGGGCCATGTAGGCTTCGACCTCTTGGTCGTCGCCACTATCTTGGTCCGTTTGGACCTCAGGTTCAACCAGAGGCCGTTTCTCGTTATTAAGTGGTACAGACTCGTGGGATGCCATTCTGGAAGTACTTTCCCCACAGACGGCGCCAATGTTTCGGGGTTTTTTTATGTGTCCTACGGGAGAGTTACAACACCAGAACTGGTAGTCGACTGCTTGTACCTACAAAAGCACGGAGACTCCGGTTGGCTGGAGTTTCGCCTCCGACGATCAAGTTAGAATACGTCTGAGTGAGTAAGGATGCGGAAAGTAAATAGTCTCTCGGATTCTGGGAGATTTTGCAATTAATATTGCTCGGTATTTGTGTTTTGTATTTATGACTGTGCCTGAATTGTATAATAAATGAGGAATTTCCTCTATTTATAGTAGAAGGAGGATATGTTCCCCTATTAGGGTTACTGTGTCACGTGTCAGCATCCGATTGTATCCCATTGGGCCTCTATGAGGCTGACACGTGTCAGCTTGCTATTGGGCCACGTGGCATAGGTAATTTTACCCCATACAATACCGGTACTCTTATAACATGTTGACATGTTGGCTAATTTGATTCAATTTGTTGGCTTATATGATACTTATGTTGGCTTATATGACATGAATCACAGTTGATATCTTTTATAGTATAGATGATATTATGAATATCATATCATATCATCCACGATTTGCTGATATCAACTAATTATTTGCTGATATTAACATACCTATTGGCTAATATGTTATACTTCCTCCAATCTATTAATATTGCAACAACTGGACTTTTGCACTATTCATCATGCTTGTTTGACCACAATTAAGATTTATAGGTGAAGTAAAGTATAGTCATGTGGGGTCTTGTTAGATTCGTCTCATAAAATACTTTCACAATATAAACTTTTATAATTTTACTCTTATATGATTATACATATTTAACATATAAAATGTGCTTTAGGATGCTTAATTTCATCCTTGTTGCAATATTTGTGGAACAGAAGAAGTATAGTAAATACAACATTATAGCGTCTTAGTAGGTAAAGTATTCCATTTGCTAAAAAAAATTATATACTCATAAAAAATTATACAAAAAAAAAAAAAAAAAAAAAAAAAAAAAAAAAAAAAAATTACCTTCCGATATCAACTTGTTTATCATCATTTTCATTGTTTTTACTCGGCTTTTTTTCATCTGCATTACAAATTAATAAATATTTATAAGAATTTTAAATATCTGGAAAATTAAAAAAAAAAAAAATAGAGCAAAAAATGAAAGTAGAAATACCTATATTTTCTGAGGTTATAGTTGATGAATTACGAGAAATTGAACCTTTTTCTCGATCATTTGATTCATTTTGTTGATCATTTAATTCATTTCGTTGATCATTTGATTCATTTTGTTAATCATTTGATTCATTTTGTCCAAAATTTTCTTCCATCGTGTTTCAAAATTGATTGAGCGTTGAAACCTAGGTATGGCAACTGGGTTTATAACCCGCGTGTTTTTTTTTTTTATAATTAATTCCAGGCTATTGTTTAGAGGGCTTGCCTCACGAAGCAATGCATGTGGCAAGCCTCACACAATAGCTTCTCTTGCGCTTAAGCTGTCTCCCATGAACATCTTAAGAATAAAAATGAACGAGGCAAGCCATATTAATACGGGCATTGGTCATTTTACTAGTAAGACAATTGTGAGCTAACGCCGAGAAACAAATTCGGATTACAAGGACTCTATGGACTGTGGGAGACATTCCCAAGTCTTGAGACTCGTAGAAAATTAAGATGGTTTGGACTAAGACATAGGGGTACTTGGCTAACAGTAAGGATTAGCATTGAGTGAAACAAGCAAGACATTCAAACAAGTCATATATTCACATAGGAAGTTAATTAAGTCAAATCAATACAAGCAAGAATTCCAATGGAGAGGCAAGAGTCTATGTTTATTAGCTATATGGGTTAGATTTGGTTAGTCAAGAGAGTCCAAGCTTAAAAGGCTGATTCATCGTGGCGCGCCTTCACATTTTGAGAAGGATTGGACCACATATCAACATCTTCATGCCTCATACCATGAGTATTAGTCATTGCCGTGGTTTGGTGAATTGGCGGGTTAGTACTAAGATTGACCACAAGCCTGTAGAGCATTGGGCTAACAAAGCCTAAATCCTCAAGGGTTAGAGTCAAACATAAAACATGTTCATTGAAGTGATTTCAAAATAATGCTTATTGAATTGAACATGGTTTATAATCTATAAGTCACAACTTCTCCTAATTAAAAATGAACCACTCACATTGTTAACCAATAGAAATTGTGGGCATGGATTTACCTACACAAAAGTGTACATGTCAACGTGTATGGCTATTTGGGAATTGGCCTTTGATTATATCAGAGGGGCCGATGGAAGGAGCAAAAGCAGGGAGCCGCCAACAGGAGTTTGGATTTTATAAATTGTTGTTTGGATCATACGAATGGGTCAAAATCCAAGGCAACACGAATGGGTCTTTGAACATGGTTACACCCCATCATTTATCCTTTAGAAATATGACTCAATGTGGTCTAAAATTGGATATGGATTTGGAGATGAAGGTACAAATTAAATTGACTTGGAGTCAATATTTACCCATATTAGCCTTCGCGTACTAGTTTTCTTAAAGATGTGTGCAAATTGCAATTATAATAGCTTGCAAACAATAATATTGACACCCTAAATAATTAATGCTAACCGTGGGTTGATTAAATACATAAGATCTAATTTTTGGTGGCCATTTTTAAAAAAAAAAAATAATTTGACACAACCATTTTAAATTAATACTTCCTCCGTTTTTAAATACTTGCTCTACTTTCTATTTTCGACCGTTTTTAAATACTTGCTCCATTTCCTTATTTGGAAAGTTTTTACAATATTAAATTCATTTATCTCAACTAGTAAACCCAACATAAATCTTATTTTATTATTTTCATATTCACTCTCCTCCAATTCTCTCAACTACTTTTGCTTTTTATAATTTTTTATTTTTTCTCCTACACCACTACCTCTATATTTTATTACTTTCTCCAATTTCTCCTAAAACTCCGCGCATGGAGAAATGGAGCAAGTATGTAAAAACGGAGGGAGAATTGAATATGATAATAACGATCTTTATCAGTCGGTCATCAATAATACAGAGTATCTTTATTTTTATTTTTATTTTATAATATTTTTTTTTATTTTTTTGAAGACATAATACGGAGTATCTTATTAGTCGTGTTTGTATTATATATGTCTTAATTAAAGGACAATTACAATATAACATAATAACAAATAAATTATATTACAAGTAGTTCTAATATGACTAGAAAAACACTAATAAATATGCCAAAAACATTAATAATTTATTCGTGTATTTTATAATAAGGCTACGTACATCATTTTAGGTTATTTTGCGGGCATTAGTTAGAGATTCGAGGGTGACATTTGATAACCAATTCAAGCCCTATTTATGTATTTTATTCATATGTTCTTCATTATAAATCAAAATTGGGCTTATGAAACATCAGTGAAAACAACAATTGAAGGGATATACATCCATCAAAATTTTATGAGCAAAGTATTGTTTGATGGACTAAATTATCTTATTTTTGGGCTTGTTCAACCACTTTAGAAGATTCACTTAATTTCAATATTTATGTCATGCTTGATTTGTGACGTATGAATTTAACCTTTAAGTTAGAGAATAAGTAATAATAGTCGTTAAGTACGTACCATAGCTAGAAAGATGCCTAATTTAGCAAATACACGTAAGGTACGACATAAACTAAAACACGTTCGGAATTTCGACGGTTAAAGTAAAATGGTGAATAATATCGATAGTTGATTAGGGGATTTTGCTCCCACCAATTGGAATGCGCCACGTGGGCCAATCAGGTCCTGCCAAGTGTCCCCCATTTGGAACTGTCAGGGCTTGCCACGTGGCACACGCTTATTCGTCCACCTTGGACCTGTTATGTCATGACACATGGCATACTCCATGCCTAATGGAGAAACCGGCCATCCAGGCCCAACTTCCGAGGGAAGCCCAATCAGCCCTAGGTTAACCTAAACCTAGGATTGGCACGTTTCCCAAGGTTATAAATACCTCCCTTAATCCTCATTAAGGGGGGATTACAGAAAAAACACATTGATTACACACAGAGTTACAGGCTGATTACGCTAAAAACTCACATTAAACACTCTCACCTAGAGAGACCCAATCACTTTAATTTCCGCATTAATTACTCCTTAATCAAGTACTAACTTGACCGTTGGAGGCGGAGCTCCCACCACCAGGAGTCTCCGTTGTTTTGCAGGTACAGGCGTCCGGTTCCAGTCTCGGAATTGTAACTCTCCCGCAGGACATCAGAAAACCCCGAAACATCTGGCGCCGTCTGTGGGGAGAGTACTTCTGAGATGGCATCCAAGTCTGTACCGACTCCTGAAGAGAGGCGTCCCCTAGACGACCCTCAAGTTCAGTCGGACCACGATACTGAGAGTGAATTTGAAGTTGAAGCTCACACAGCTTCAGACGGGACCCTAAAAGCCCGACGTACCCGTCATACCGAAAGGAGGGAACGGGAACATCTTCATACAGGAAGCGAGCCAGCAGGCGCACCGCCTGTTCGGCAACAGCCGACTGATGGGTCTTCTCCCATCACAAGGAACGAACTCATGACCTTCATGAGGGACTTCAAGGGAGAGATTCAAGAGTTGATCAACAGTAAGCCGCGTGCTCTGGTCAAGGAGCAGTCGGCTAAGAAACCCTCCACTTCACTGAAGAGGAAGCCAGTTCAAGGGCGAGAGGCGACTCCTCATCCTAAATCTAGGAAGCGGGAGCCACCTGCCCTTGATTTCACAAAATTCCGTTTTCCTACAGGAAATAGGAAACCTGTTCGTCATATTCAGGCGGACGGGTCGAAGCAAACATTCACAGACGCTCGGCTACTGCTAGAGCAGAAGAAGAGTGACCGATTGTCAAAGTCGGCCTCTACTTCAAACTTCCAAGACAGTCTGCGAAATACCTCAATGAGGCATACGCAGTCGTATCATGAGAGTCAGTCAGGCGGTACCTCCCGTCAGTCCGGCTTTCATAGCGACCAGGCGGTACCAAACTTACAGTTTGTGCCGCAACAACAGTATTTTTTGCAGCCACCTCCGTTTGGTGGACATACAGCAAAAAACGTCCAACCTATGGACTGGCAGCTACGGTTGCTTAGACTTGGTGAACAGCCGTCGGCCTTCTCCAAGGAAATTACCGAAGCCGCTCAGCCGGCCAAAGTGAAAAATGTATTAGTAAGCGCCTATGACGGCACTACTAACCCAGAAGACCATCTGATGGCATTCACCAACCTGATGTACCTTCAAGGGTTGGATGATCCCACTTGGTGCAAGTGTTTCCCAGCGACTCTCAAAGGAATCGCACAACAATGGTTCGGCAACCTGCCGACTGGTTGTGTAAATAGCTTCAGGACGCTTGCTTACCTATTCACCTCCAACTTCGCCATGAACATCCCTGCGAAGAAAACGACCCTTGATTTAGGAACAATTCAGCAGGGCGAGAAATCAAGGGACGGATCACAATTGAGAAGCCGGTCCCCATGAAGGGTTCTGCAAACAACCGGAACCAAGATAAATTATGTGCTTATCATGATGATGTTGGTCATCACACCAATGACTGCATCAGTCTCATGCGGTATCTGGACCGCCTGGCTGAGCAAGGTGATCTTGACACTTATGTCAAGAAATCTACGGGGGAACACTTCCTCAAAAAAGCAGTCGGCCAAAAAGAATCAACAGGCCGACAACTCCGATACAGATGATGCAGTCGTCTACACCATTGCAGGCGGCTTCTCAGGAGGCGGCCCCACTATTAGGGGCAACAAAGACAATATCAGGCGGTTAGATGTAAATTCCGTTCACCAAGAACGGCCGTCCAAATATTCATTTCCTGATATTGTCATCACTGAAGAAGATCTAGGAGGGGTAAGAGGGCCGCATGACGACCCTATCGTTATTGAATGTAAAGTGGCCAACCAGAGAGTTGGCCGAATCCTCATAGATACCGGAAGCTCCTCAGATCTCATCAGTAGCAAATGTCTGTCGAAGCTAAAATATCAGACTGATTGCATACATCCGGCCTCCCACCCTTTAGTAGGGTTTGGAGGAGGAGTCGTCCACCCACTGGGACGAGTGGATTTACCCATCCGCCTGGGCGAAAAAGGGGAAGGACGACACATGGTAGTCCGGTTCCTGGTAGTAGAAGAACTCTCGGCCTACAACATGATTCTAGGACGACCAACCCTAAATAATTCCAAGGCTGTTATAATCCCATCTCTTATGTTGCTCAAGTTTGAGAGGGATAATGGAACAGTCGGGTCCCTAAGGGGAGATCAGAAGATGGCCCGAGAGTGCTATCTCTCGGATGTCAAGCCCACTATTATGGCCACTGGGTCAAGTGGTTGAAAAACAGACCTTGACAATGTCAAGGAGAGTGCGCCTGTCCAAGAAGCAGGCGGCAAGAAGAGAAAGGCATCCCAGACAGAGGCCGCAAGAAAAGAAAGAAAATAGCAATCATTGGCAGAGGAGCGGTCGGATGAGTTCCGCCCTCAGCCGGCTGGTGAGCATACGGACCTGATCTTAGACGACTCACGTCCTGATCGAACAGTCAAAGTTGGGACGACTGCTCTGAGAGACCTTGGTGACGACTTTCACAAACTATTGAAAGAATACAAGGACATCTTTGCATTCGAAGTCCATGAAATGCCAGGCATTAGTCCTGATCTGGCGGTACATAAACTGGCCGTGGATCCGAAAAAGAAGCCGGTACGGCAGAAGAAGCGGAACCATGGCGACGAAAGAAGTCAGGCGGCAGCCGCCGAAGTTAAAAAATTACTTGATGCAGGGTTCATTCGGCAATGTTACTTCCCAGACTGGGTTGCAAATGTGGTGCTTGTTAAAAAGTCGAATGGCACCTGGCGAATGTGTGTAGACTACACAGACTTAAACAAGGCGTGCCCCAAAGACAGTTACCCTCTGCCTAAAATTGATAATCTGGTCGACTCAACAGCCGGCCATGCTTTGATGAGCTTTATGGACGCCTACTCTGGTTTCCATCAAATTCCTTTGTGGAAGAAAGATCAGGAGAAGACGGCCTTCGTCACTGATCAGGGGTTATACTGTTACACGGTCATGCCGTTTGGTCTTAAGAATGCCCCGGCTACCTTCCAGCGAATGATAAACACTGTGTTCTTTGATCAGATTGGGAGAAACGTCGAGGCATACATTGATGATATGATTGTCAAGACTAAACTTCAGAAAGATCATCTGTCGGACCTCCGAGAAACTTTCGCCACACTCAGGCGGCACCATGTCATGCTCAATCCCAAGAAATGTGTCTTTGGAGTTGAGGCGAACCCTGAGAAGGTGCAGGCGGTCATTGACATGCAGTCGCCTCGTACCATCCGAGAGGTTCAGAAGTTGACAGGCTGTCTGGCGGCCTTGGGAAGATTTCTAAGCCGATCAGGCGACAAATGCTTATACTTTTTCCAGGCAATTAAGAAAAAGGCAAGGTTTGAATGGGGGCCGGATGCGTAGGCCGCCTTCCAGAAATTGAAAGTTCACTTGCATTCCTTGCCGAGGCTGGTCAGCCCTTCGCCCAAAGAAGTACTCTACATGTACCTGGCCGTCTCTGATCATGCGTTAAGCGCTGTTCTCCTTGCTGAAAGGGACGGTTGTCAGCTCCCGGTCTACTTTGTCAGTCATGTACTGAAAAATGCCGAGTTGAGGTATCCCCTAGTGGAGAAATTTGGTCTTGCACTCTTCATGGCCGTTAAAAAATTGAAGCCCTACTTTTTGGCACATGCAGTCGTCGTGTATACAGACCAACCTATCAAGCGGCCACTGACCATCATGGAGTCGTCAGGCCGAATGATCAAATGGGCCATAGAAATACAGAGCCTCGAAGTTACTTTCGAGCCTAGAAAAGCAGTGAAGGGGCAAGCCTTTGCTGACTTTATTGTTGAGATGACTCGTCCTCCTGACTCTCAAGTTCCAGACCAAGTCTGAAAGGTATATGTGGACGGAAGCTCTACTTCAAATGGTTGTGGAGCAGACGTCATATTTCAGTCGCCAGAGGGCGACATGTACGAGTATGCTCTACGCTTCAATTTTCAGGCCTCAAACAATGAGGCAGAATATGAAGCTTTACTAGCCGGAATCCGCATGTGCAAGGCGGCAGGGGCAAGAAAAATAGACGCCTGTTCCGATTCACAATTGATAGTGAGTCAGTACAATGGCGAATACGAAGCAACCCATCCGGCCATGATCAAGTATTTACAGGCGGTCCGACAAGCAGTCGGCTCCCTTGAGGATTTCCATCTGATCCAAGTGCCGAGATCAGAAAACAACCAGGCGGATGCGCTGTCAAAATTAGCATCATCCGCCTCCTCTGATACTCCTTGAACTGTTTTTTGGGATGTAATGGAGAAGAGAAGCATCGAGGAAGACCCTATTGTAATCCTAGACAGAAGCTCAACCTGGATGGATCCAATCAGGGCATATCTGGAAAATGGTACCCTGCCGGATGATCATCAACAGGCGGCAGCACTGAAAAAACGAGCAACCTGTTTTGAAATAATAAAGGGAGAACTTCACAAAAGGGGGTACCTTCAACCCTTCTTAAAGTGTGTTACTCCAGAAAAGGGACGAGAGATACTAGACGATCTTCACTCTGGTTACTGTGCTTCTCATATAGGCGGTAGGACGCTTGCTCAAAGGGCAAGGCGGCAGGGCTACTTTTGGCCTACTTTGGAAGCAGATGCAATGGAGATGGTGAAAAAATGTGACAAGTGCCAAAGGTTTGGCAAGCTAATTCACCGTCCGGCTACTGACCTCACTACCATTCATAGCCCACTACCGTTTGCTAAGTGGGGCATGGATATTCTGGGTCCATATACGCCTACTACAGGCGGAAGGAGGTACATACTTGTTGCCGTCGACTACTTCACTAAATGGGTAGAGGCGGAGGCTGTAAAGGGAATCAAGACGAAGGATGTAATTTCATTCATTTGGAAAAATGTCGTCACTCGGTTCGGGGTTCCCATGTCTATGGTTTTTGATAATGGTCCCCAATTTGAGACGCTTGTTCTCAAAAGCTGGTTGGGTGACCAAGGAATTGCAAACTACTTTGCATCTGTCGGCCGTCCACAAGCAAACGGCCAGGTAGAAGCCTTTAATAAAATCATCTCAGACGGTCTCAAGAAAAAGATTGAACGAGCAGGCGGCCTATGGGCGGATGAATTACCACATGTTCTCTGGGCCATTAGGACGACTGAAAAAGGGGCGACGGGAGAAACTCCATTCCTCCTAACTTATGGTGCGGAAGCTGTTCTTCCAATAGAACACTACGAGCCGACTCTTCGAGTAATGTTATATGACGAAGAGGCAAACTAGGAAGCCATGCGCCTGGCATTAGACTCACTTCCTGAAAGGAGGGGCAATGCTGTCTTGCGCCATGAAATTTACCGCCTGAGAATGACTAGATCATACAACAAAAAAGTACACAGGCGTCCTCTCAAAGTAGGGGACTTTGTACTTAGAAAAATGGAAGCAGTTGGTAGGGCTGATGAGTCTGGAAAACTAACTCCCAACTGGGAAGGACCCTACCGAATCTGTGAAGAAGTCAGGGATGGTACCTACCGTCAAGAAACACCAGACGGACAACCGTTGCCTCGAACTTGGAATGTAGATAATCTTAAGAAATATTTCTTTTGAATGATGTAAATAGTCAAGAGCTACTTAATAAAAGTTTGCATACTTACTATTCAATTTTGTACTAAGAGGGGCACGCCTACTAACAAATAGTCGGCTACTCTCCATGTTTAAATTCTTACTTTAGAGGGGCATGCCGTCTGTACCTTTACAGCCGGCTACTCTCCATTGAGTATTTTACTCTATCTTAAGAGGGGCATGCCGTCTGTACCTCTACAAACGGCTACTCTCCATTTGAGTATTTTTACTCTATCTTCAGAGGGGCATGCCGTCTGTACCTTTACAGTCGGCTACTCTCCATTAAGTATTTTACTCTATCACCATAGGGGCATGCCGTCTGGACATATAGTCGGCTACTCTCATAGAAGAGGGCCGACTGGTTCCAAACACACAGCCACCCCCCTTATACTTAGCTAAAAAGATTAGGGCCTGGCCGACCCTGTGCCTAACAGGCGGCTACCCTCCTTTTACTTAGCACCTACGTTCACCAAGAACTTACCAAGGCCACAGGCCGAATGATCAGACTAGGCGCCAAGCCAACTGATCCAATCTTCAAAACTAATACGACCTGTCCCAACATCATAGCAGGCGTCCGGCGGCATCCCTCCGGATGAAATTCGTCGCAGATAGCAGCTCCCTTTTGGGTGGAACATTGCTCTATAAACTAATTACACGGCACCTATACGACTGTCCCCAAGGGCAACCACGTAGCCGTTTTTGAGACAAGGATAACTCTATCACTAACCAAACCAGTGGTAGCAGTTGACATCTGAGTCAGATGACCGCCTGTATTACTTGGGATAAATGCAGGGGGTACCTCTTGAGTTAATAGCCAACAAACATTGGCGAATCAAGGGGTCTAGCCGGCCTTCGCCGCCTGGTACCTCTACTTCTCAAGCAAGAGTGACGGCGACTGAGTAACACCAACGTTAACTCATAGTCACTCCCGCAAACTTGGTATGGAACTTAAAAGGTTTGAGTAGACCGCCTGTTTTTTGGGCAAACAGCGGCACTCAAACCCCTATTCCTACTAGGTAACCTCTTGAGTTAATAGCCAACAAACATTGGCAAATCAAAAGGATCAGTCGGCCTCCGCCGCCTGGTACCTTTACTACTCAAGCAGGAGTGACGGCGATTGAGTAACTCCAAAGTTAACTCATAGTCACTCCCTCAAACTTAGTATGGAGCCTAAAAGGTATGAGTCGTCCGCTTGTTTTTCGCAAACAGGGGCTCTCAACCACTACTCCTGCTAGGTTAACAACTTATGAGTTAAAAGCCAACAAACATTGGCGAATAAAGGGGAACAACCGGTACCCACCGCTTGATACCTCTACTAAGTTCCTTGGCAACTAAGTAACAATCATGTTCACTTGGTCAGACCACTTTCCTACTTGGTTAAATTTACAAATGACAGGACCGCCTGCCTAAAAAGGATCCAGTCTTTAAAATAGTTCGAATACCGATTGGATAAATGGCCGACTGATCGTCTATCCTGGAAACAGACAACCAGTCGTCCAGGGGCATAGGCGGCGTGACTAACTATCCGTACCTGTCTGCAACTATCGGCCATGGAAAACAGTCGGTCTAGTGAACAATTGGATATTAGAATATTCAATACTTAGACAAATGAGAAGCAAAACAAAAATTCATTAAAAAGAAGTCAGTCATTAAAGACCGGCAAAATATTCAGAGCCCCGGCCCCCTGGCCGGGTAAATACAAAACAAACGGCACGCAGGCCGTGGAAAGAATACATAAAGCTTAAGAAGGGGGCAGATCTTCAATATTAGCAGCTGCCGCCTGGTCAGCACTCTTCTTGCTGGACTCGGCTTCAGCTGCATCTTTTTTTGATGCATTACCCCCAAGCGGCACAAGCGCCACTACCGGCTCCTCCTCCTCCTCCTCCAACGCCTCCTCCAACGCCTCTTCCTCAGCAGCCGCCAGGATCTCTTGATTATATGTATCAGAACACTGGCGGTATGTTTTTTCCCATGAGGCAAAGTCGGCATTGGGGAAGAGGCGGCCCCAAGTCATGCGCTGGATTTGAGCGGAGTCTTCCATCATCTCCCGGACCAGCTCTTTCTTTTCTTGCTCGGCCTTTTTCGAGAGCTCCTGGGTAAGACTCTTCTCCTGGGTCACCAGGCGTTCCTTTACGTTGGCCAAGGATTTCTCCAAGGCTTCGTATGAGTACATCTTTAGGCGAAGAGGTTTCAGCTCGGCCTTGAGATTGGTGATGGTCGCCTCCAGCTCGCCATTCCTCTTCTGGGCCGCCTCTAACTGAGCCCGAATAGCGGCGGTAGCCTGCGCCTGATAATAAAGAATATCAATGGTCAGAACTTCATTTTGGGCAATTTGAAACATTGCCTTATCACAGTTGGAGGCGGCCATGGCTTTTGCAGCCTTTACCTCTTTGTTCTTCCGGTCAAGCGGCTTGCGAAGGCCGTTCACTCGGAGCAGGGCCTAAGTAAAAAGGAACAGGCGTCAGTTTCCAAACAAAAAAGAAAACAGGCATCCAGAAATTCAAATACTCAAAAATATGCTAAGTATACCTCAGCAAGGACCGCTGCAATCCCGTCTAGGTCAAGGGTGCCGACACCCCTGACCGCCTCCCTTTCAGCTGGAGGAACGGCCCTGATCATAGACTTGGCCACCTCTACCAAGTCAGGCTCCTGAGGGCCGGGTGCATTAAGCATAAACAAACGGATTAGACCTAGTAAAAAAGGGAGCAAGTCTAAAATTTACAAGGACAACTTCATACTTCTAGGCGGCCCAGCTGGAGTTTTTGAAGAAGTGGCCGGCTGTTTCTCAGCCGCCACATGTTTCCTGGCAGAACCAGGAGAGCTCGCAACAGTCGTCCTCCGGGCCTTGGGGTCCGGCTGTTGTGAAGAAGAAGCTCTTGGAGCGCCCGTCTAAAAAAGAAGAAAAAAGTCAGTATATGCATAAACACAACTCCAAAAAAAAGGGTGAAAGGTTCGAAGCCCACCAAGGGTGCCCCTTTCTTAAGGGAGTCGGTTGAAGCTTGTTGCATGATGGAGGCCCGCAACATGGCCGCCGCAGTCTTGGAGGCGGTAATTTTGCTCATAGCGTCCGCTGCAAAAGCAAACAGCAAAGTTAATAGAAGTTATAACAAAAATGCACGGAACAGCAGAGTATTCGGCAGGCCGACTACCTCTTGAGCATCGACTGCTGAGGCCACAGGCGGCCAAAAAGTACTCGTCGTAGAGCCATTTGAAGCTCGGGACGCAGTGCAGGGGTACTTGCTCTCGTACCCTTGAAGTAGAGTCGACCCTCGACTCTACTTTAAAGAGTCCTTTATCAAGGATCTCTTTCTTAGCCTTGGGGGGAACAGGCGGCATGCTACGGCCGCCTGCAAGAAGGGGCGGATTCCTGTTCCACCTATTGAAGCGCTTGTTCAGCTCAGTGTCTGAACTCTCAATGATGAGGAAGGTGCTCCGCCAGTCCTTCCACTTGTTTGCTTTACCTCTCGTCATGAGGTAGCCCCTATGGCTTGTCAATTGATACCAGCCGGTACCGCCTGCCTTAGGGGTCCGGCTGAGATAGTTCATATGGGCGAAAGCCTCGAAGCTCGGCTCCACCCCGTGCAGTTCGCACCCGGCCACATAGCCGAGTACATTGGCCCAGGAGTTCGGGGCTAACTGCCATAACCCCAACTCGTACCCATCCAAGATCCGCTGAACAGCCGGATGTAATGGGAAGCGCAGCCCAGCCTTGATGGCCGCCTCGTAGCAGCCAAAGCAGGCGCTATCATAACTGGTACCAGCCGGCCAGACGACTGTGTCTTCTGGATCCGGCACGAACACTAAAAAGTCGGGGCCCATTGTGTGGTTTGCGATAAAGCTCTCCACTTTCTCTTGCATGACTGTGAACCGGCCCCGAGGTACCGTGCAGTAGTAGGGGGTATTTTGCTCTCGGTAAGAGGCGGATGGCTCCGCCCAATTGTCCCCCTTCTCAACTGCGTGAGAAAGCCTCGCCTCTTGCAGGCGGCTGTTTTTCTCTTCTGTGTCCAGAGAAGCATGGCCAGAAGAGCTAGACTCGGAATCGCCCTCTGACGAGTCCGAAGAGGACAACTCCTCCCCTCTCCCGGAGGGGCCCGCCTCCTCTCTTTGAAAAGGAGCAGAATTGTTAACTGTTAAATGGGAAGGGGTCACTATGACTCCTCCCTCAGAATTGCCGGCTTTCAGGCCGCCTTGTTTCACTTCCACATCTGGCGCCTGGTCAGATGTTTCACTAATCGGCACCCTGTGGGAGGAGCCGTCTGAATTTGAGATCCTAGCAGTCTTTTTCGTTCTGGTCATCCTGCTCTGCATAGACACAGATACAGTCGGACTTTGTATAAAGGGCAAAGATAGGTCCGGAAAAGGGCAGGCGGCACTCCTAGTCCTAGATTCAGCCGTCCCCGGTGACCGGCTGATCACTAACCTAGGTCGTGTCGTGTGCTTCCGTGGTGCCATTTCAAAAAAGTAAAAAAGAAAATTAAGAGTAAGAGAACTGACAGTTACCTGAACGAGTGACGGTTGATGAAGTTCTGAAAATCCTTTGCAGTCGGCTTGTCAGAACAGGCGGTAGGCAGAAAAGGTCCAAAATGTCAGAGCAAGTTCAGGGGTTCGAATGTTCTCTCACAAAGTTCTCAAGTGTGAAAATGACTCAAGACAACTCTCCCTTATATAGGCGAAGTGAGAAGGCGAAGGGTCACTTTCAGAATTCAAAATTTGGGCGGGAAAATCTCTCGGCCTTTCGCCGACTGACACATGTAGCAGGTCGTCGCCTGTTACAGTGCGGCACCTGTCACAGGTAACACGTGACCAGTCATGTGCCACCTGTGAGGGGCAAATGATTAGGGGATTTTGCTCCCACCAATCGGAATGCGCCACGTGGGCCAATCAGGTCCTGCCAAGTGTCCCCCATTTGGAACTGTCAAGGCTTGCCACGTGGCACACGCTTATTCGTCCACCTTGGACCTGTTATGTCATGACACGTGGCATACTCCATGCCTAATGGAGAAACCGGCCACCCAGGCCCAACTTCCGAGGGAAGCCCAATCAGCCCTAGGTTAACCTAAACCTAGGATTGGCACGTTTCCCAAGGTTATAAATACCTCCCTTAATCCTCATTAAGGGGGGATTACGGAAAAAAACACATTGATTACACACAGAGTTACAGGCTGATTACGCTAAAAACTCACATTAAACACTCTCACCTAGAGAGACCCAATCACTTTAATTTCCGCATTAATTACTCCTTAATCAAGTACTAACTTGACCGTTGGAGGCGGAGCTCCCACCACCAGGAGTCTCCGTTGTTTTGCAGGTACAGGCGTCCGGTTCCAGTCTCGGAATTGTAACTCTCCCGCAGGACATCAGAAAACCCCGAAACAATAGTCAAAATAAAACAATAAAATTAAATTAAATTAAATTAAATTAAAAAAAAAAAAGAAAAAAGAAAAAAAAAGAAAAGAAAAGAAAGAAGATATTTTTGGCAAATGAAAATTGGAGAGAAAGAGAGATTGATTGGTTAAAAAGAAATGAATGAATTGATTCATGTTGCCACTTGGTTCCCTAGGGGAAGAACGAGGTAGTAATTGAAGGTGACCACACTAAAATGAATTTTAAGGTTAAAATAATATGATGTGAGGAACCAATGATTCCTCAAAGTAGGGTCAATAAGGACCATAATAATATAGTAAGGGAAAGGTTGTCAATTGAAAAAGCCATTAATAAAGATTATGATGATAAGAAAATTCATTTAAAAGATAAGGAATTTTCGGTTGTGATGTCGGCAAAGCCAAGGGTACGAGGTTTTCTTAGTATCCTAACTACGTGGTTGCTTCCCCTCCTTTCATGCCTAAACTTTTCCTCTCTTTTTCCCAATTTGCCCTTTCCTTTTACGTAGTATTTATTTACTTCTCTACCCCTTTTAGTTTGTACATTGTACTTGTGGGTTTTATTATTGCACGTGTTTTAAGCCCAAAGACAATGGAGTATAATAATATTAATAATAAGACTTGCCCTATTGGGTCAATATTGGATGTGGGTCTATCTATCTCGAATTAGATCATAGAGTTTTTATTGTAAATTAGATTTCTAATTTAATCCTGAAATTGATAATTGACATGATAAAATATTTGATTTACAAAAATCTGGTTAAAAGGCAATAAAACTCGTCTTTTTGGGTCTTAATTTTACATATATTTAACTCATTTCATGTTAGCAAGCTATACCTTTTAAGAGTTGGAAGAAAGAAATAATCTTCTCCAAAGTGCTCAGATTGAATCCTCAACTTCGAAGCTAGATGAAGGTATAAACAATTCCTTTACTTGAGCCAAACTTATCTCGGTATGACTAAATTAAGATGTTATGTTAATTAACGTACCAAATATAATATAAAGGCATGAAAACGTTCTATTTATATATCCGTGTACCAATAATAGTAATTTGTATTTTCATCAATTACGTTATTTAAAAATTTCAAATATTACTAAGGCTCTATAATCTCCAATTTATTGATCCCGAAATTACTTTAGTTTTGTTTGCAAATTGCTCAACAGCTATTTTTTATGAACTTTTCTTATATTGTACGTTATATTTACTGAACTTTATTTGCCTTTATTGATTTGATCGTATTTTGCTGAAAATAATTAAACTAGCTAGAAAGCTTATACCTAACAACTCATACAATCAACTCGAGGACTTTGTTACTGTTTACACCTAATTAATTGTTTCGGCTACTACAATTTCAATTAACATTTATAATCTTCTATCTATATTGTTTTCATCAGCCAACGTTGTTAAACATATTCGCGATTTAATGTACAAGGAAATTTTAAATTTTCAAATTTGTACCTTAAACTTCTAAGGGGAGAATAATTGGCTCATCAAAACCCTAAAAAATATAATGTGAGATAGAGAAAGAAGATTAATTAATTGAGTGACGTGTATTGTGGTTGTCGTCTGTTATTGTCGTTGGCCAAATGAGTTTAAAATTAAATTAAATAACAACAAACTCCCAGTTGTTTGTTTGCAGCTGCCGACATCAATGTCAATTTCAAATCTTTTGCCATTTTTCTACTTTTATCTAGTAATGTTGATGTTGGTTTTGCTGTGACAGTTGTACTGCAAATATTTCCTAGTTTTATTTTTTATTATGTTACATGAAAATAATTGAATTTAAAAAATTTGTTCAAAAAAAAAATATTGAATTAAAGTTCGTAGGTTGTAATTTGTTGTCAATAAGTTCTAACATGGTATTTCTGAGCTTTTAGGGTTCAGAGCTTTTATAGTTAGATAAGTTTCTGCTGCAATTCAATCTCTATCAAGGATTGTGGAAAGAGAAAATTTGGAGGCTAAATTATAAATTAACTATACACTATTGAAAATTCTACCGTTAGTCATTATAAAAAACTATCACAATTTTTTAAATTGGAAGGTTATAATTTGATGATTTTTGAATTATTTTTAAAAACTAAAATTATTAAAAATTCATTTTACATTTTTGAAAATTAATTATTCTAATTTTCATTTTTTTTTTCAAATGAATTTATGAAATTCAGTTTTAATTATTAATAAAATTAAAAATCAGAAAAATAAATTAATTTTTTTTTTCTAGGAAATAATTAAATTGATTTTTAATTAATATTATTAACACATAAAACTAATTCAAAAATCATTAAATCTTAAATGTTCATTTTATGGTTGTCATTTTTCAAACTACAACCGTAAAATCATCCCTACACTACTTTTTCTATTTTATGATGATGTTCCTGTTTACATAAATCGTTGCAAATTCTTGATTGTAAATATCTTTAATCTCACACTAGCAAAAATTATTAAATTAAAGTTAGATATTAATAATGTATTCACCAAAGCGAATCAAACTAGACCCCATATGACTATGTTTGTTATTATACATTATGAGAGATATAGAAAATTCCCTCTCATTTTTAATAGTCAAAAGATTCCAAATGATAATATTGATGTGAAACGCGAGTATTGCTCTTTACAAAAAAAAGTACATTTAGGCACTTAAAAAATTCAGTATTTGATAACTTTTGACAAATATATAATAACAATTGGTAATTTATTGACTATCTTCAAAAAATAGATTTATTTAAATAAAAGGTTAGAAAAATAACAATTATGGGTCGCATGCATCTAGCAACATAACTTTTAAGTGAAGCAATGCACAATTACTTTGAGTGTGAATGATAATTTTAGCAGAAAATGAAGTCCGGCAATCGGAAATTTGTTCAAAATTACAAAATCATCATTTTTTGATATTATTCTAACTTTGTACTTCTACTTATTTTGTTTTAAAAGAGAAAAATGAAAGTAATAGAATATTACATAGTAGCATTTATTGATCGATTATAACAATCAACGCCAATTTTATCATACATTTCCTAACTTACTAAGGTTTTTAATTTCTAGATTAATCTTAAAATTAAAATCCTTAACCAAAAAAAATGACAATTTCATTATTCCTTGGAATTTTTGATTGCCAAATTTCAATATCATAAGCTAAAATTTGCAACCAACCCTCATAAGTGAAGTTATACATTGCTCCATTTAAATGTTATGCTATTAGGTAGTGCACCCTGTCATTCCTTACAATATACTCAATGCCTATATATAGCTAAAAATCCACCATGTTTTTGCTTAATTACTGACACTCACAACTACAATTCCAAATTTAAATGAATTGATTGTAGGAATAAGCTCCTCTGTCATTCCTTACGTTTGTTAGTAATGTGCCTGGTACGGCCTTGCCTAAACCTAGCCAACTGAACAACCCTAATAAGTAATATTACGAGCTCAAGATTTAGCCCTATTTATTGCATTGATTGGCACTAGAAAGACATCACCAACCCTGGACAACTAGAATAGTACGAGCATGTGATTTAAATCAAGGAATGCCCCTATAATTATGAGGTCAAGGAACGACATACCTACTATTTTAAAGTCAAGGGACGTCCTATCCCACAATTGATTGTTATTAGTTAAACACATATAACCAATTTAATTACATTAAGCTCTTAATAGCCATAGAAATCCAATATAGTATTATTTTGTCAACCCTATCAATTAAGATAAACCATCATTTCATTCATATACTAAAACATGTGATTCATAAATGCTTGGAAATATTAATTGCGATTCAAAGAATAAACATGTTGTTAGGGTCAAATTTCTCTTCTATTGGGCCTGGTCATCAAATGATATACTTTAAAGTCCAAAAGCAAGGTTCTACTCTCCAGCCCAAGTGCCAAGTCAGTCAAAGGTCCGATCAACGTGGCAAGTCCACTTGGTTTCAAGGGCCCAAGGCACTTAATTGAGCAAAGGTATAAAAGCCAACACTTGCATCATTTTACGTTGCTCCACAATCAGCCTCAAGCATCTAAATCACTTGCATAGCTCATTCTCTCTCTCTTTCAACACTGTACTGATTTCGACATCGGAGGGGCCTTCCTCGGCACAACCCCCGAGGACAGTTTTACGTGTATTTATTGTGCAGGAAACTCTCGGCCCAACCATCACTTGGACCGAGATTAGTCTTCCCCCTCGAAAAGGACCTGCTAAAAGTCCTATTGTTTTCATCCGAAACAATTTGGCGCCATCTGTGGGGATTGACCCATCAAGTACATAATGCCGCCGGAACCCTAATGTCAGGACTGGGCCTGCTGCTATTCCCAGAAGAGCTCCATTAAGGGCTGAAACGCCGCTTGAGGGGGTTGACCCATCAAGTACATAATGCTGAGTTCCGAGCACCTTAATCTCCGGTGCCGAACATGTTGTTCACAGCCGAAGACTATAGGGGGGTGGTGTACCCCCATGATGACCCGTTAGTGATCATGACAGGCATTGCAAACCACAATGTCTATCGAACCCTCGTGGACGGTGGCAGCGGAGCGAATATCCTCTTTCAAAGGGCGTTCGACCAGCTGAAGTTGGAGAGCAAACACCTAACTCCAGTGCCCTTCCCAGTAACTAGATTTAATGGCTCTTCATCATACCTAGATGGGAAGATTCTTCTTCGTGTCTCCCTAGGTCAAGACCTGGCGTAGCGAAGCATTATGGCCGATTTCTTAGTCGTTGATGTTCCGTCTGTATACAAAGTGATCATGGGGAGACCCCTCATTCACGATATTCAAGGAGTCGTCTCGACGTACCATCAAGCAATGATTTACGTTTCGGACAAGGGCAGTCAAAAGGAGGCCCGAAGATGCAACCACCTCAAACCATCTAAGAGTCGCCGCAGCGACAAGGATGATGAGGAGGAAAAAGAAAAAGACCGAGGAACGAAAAGGCCCAAGGGCTTAAGTGCCTCGGCTCAAGGATCCCCAGCAAAGAAAACATCTTTGGGGAAAGAAAAGGCCAGTTCTTCATCTGAGCCGAAAGACTCAGGAAGTCAGCCGAAGTCTAGGAAGCCCGCTGATATTGACAGCAGGCCTGAATCCGAAGAATCTAGTGCCAGAGCAATGGAACTGGATAATCAGACAGAGTCAATATCGTTGACCGTAGGAGATGATGAAAAATGTGTTAGCATCGGACAAGGACTAGATCCGAGCTTCCGTGTTGAATTAATCCAACTCCTCCGAAACAACAGAGACGTGTTTGCTTTCTCGGCATCAGACATGCCCGGGATTGACCCGAACCTCATCTCCCATAAGCTTAATGTCGACCCCACATGTCGACCCATTAAGCAAAAGAAGCGGAACTACTCCGCTCAAAACAACCAAGACATAGCAGCCGAAGTCAATAAACTTCTGGACGCAGGGTTCATCGAGCCTTGCCAATATCCAGAATGGCTGGCTAATGTGCTGATGGTTCAGAAGGCAAATGGCACCTGGAGAATGAGCGTTGACTTCACGGACCTAAACAGAGCTTGTCCGAAGGACTTTTATCCCTTGCCGAGGATCGATCAATTAGTCGATTCGACGAGTGGCCATGCCTTGCTTAGTTTCATGGATGCATTTTCTGGGTACCATCAAATCTTCATGCACCCCGATGACCGAGCGAAAACAGCATTCGTCACAAGTTCCGGGGTGTACAATTACAAAATGATGCCCTTCGGATTGAAAAATGCGGGGGCAACATATTAGAGGTTGGTTGTTCAGGTCTTCGTCGAGCAAAAAGGCCGTTACATGGAAGTTTATGTAGACGACTCCATCGTCAAGAGCAAAAAAGCAGAAGACCATGTTACGGACCTGGCCAAAACCTTCGCCACTCTTCGCAAACATCAAATGAAGTTGAATCCAAAGAAGCGTGTCTTCGGCGTGAAGTCAGGCAAGTTCCTCGGCTTCATGGTCAGCAAAAGAGGGATTGATGCCAATCTCGCCATAGTACAAGCGACTCTTGATCTTCCCAAGCCGAAAACGAAGAGGGATGTTCAACGTCTCACTAGCAGAATGGCTGCCCTTTCCAGGTTCATCTCTAGAGCCTCGGACAAGGGATTACCTCTCTTCAAAGCGCTCAAACTCACAAAATCAAAAGAGCTCATCTGGGAAGACAAGCAAAAGCAAGCCTTTCAGATACTCCGTGAGCACCTGGCTCACCTCCCAACACTGTCAAGCCCAGCTGATGGAGAAACGCTGTACTTATACGTGGCAGAGAGTCCAGCCACTATCAGCGCGGTGTTTCTAAGGGAAAAACAGAAAGTTCAGCAGTCGATCTATTTTGTCAGCCATACTCTGACAAATGCTGAGACACGCTACCCCTTACTCGAAAAGGTTGCTTATGCAGTGGTGGTAGAAGCTCAGAAGTTAAGACCCTACTTTGATTCTCATCAAATAGTAGTCCTAACTGATCAGCCGCTGGAAAAAGTCCTCGACAAGGTGGAAAAATCTGGTAGACTAATGAAGTGGGCTTTCGAGCTTACCGAGTTCAGTATCAGCTATCAGCCGAGGTCAGCTATCAAGGCTCAGGCCTTAGCAGATTTCTTAGCCGAGTGTTCTTATCAAGAGATAGTTGACGAAGAAAAGAAGATCTGGACTGTTTTCACGGACGGATCCTCCAACGTAAACGATTCGGGGGCAGGGGTAGTCATTACCTCTCCTGAAGGCAAATCCTTTGAGTATGCACTAAAATTCTTATTCAAGGCTTTCAAACAACGAAGCTGAATATGAAGCAGCAATTGCTGGTTTAGAGCTGTGCATAGCATTGGAAGCCGAACATGTCTGTCTAAAAACAGACTCTCAGCTTGTCGCAAATCAGATCCGAGGAGAATATGAGGCCAAAGAGCCCTCAATGGTTTCTTACCTCGCTAAGATCAAAACTGTAATTGCGAAGCTAAGAACTTTTGAAGTAGAGCTGATCCTAAGAGGTCAAGATGCTCAAGCCGACGCACTCTCCAAACTTGCAAGTTCATCTCTAACCGAGCTGAACCGATCTATTTATGTGGAGGTGCGCCGAGAAAGAAGTGTTGACCAAGACCTGAGGTTTGCTACGTCGCACATGAGCCAAGTTGGATGGATCCCATCCTTGCTTATAAACTTCGGGGAGAACTTCTCGAAGACAAGAAATTAGCCTCTAAGATGAAAAGAATCAGTTCAAGGTTCATCATCTTCAAAGGGGAACTCCTGAAGAAATCATTCTCAGCCCCACTATTGAAATGCGTGGGTCCGACAGATGCAGATTACATCCTTGGGAAATTCATTTCGGCATCTGCGGGAACCACATAGGGGGAAGAACTTTAGCCCATAAAGCACTAAGGGTAGGATTCTATTGGCCAACAATGATTCAAGATGCTAAGGAACTGGTCAAAAAGTGTGAAAAATGCCAAAAATTTGCACCAGTCATCCGCCAGCCGTCCCGAGATCTTCAGTCAATCCTGAATTCACTTCCATTTGCTCAATGGGGATTGGACATTTTTGGACCTTTTCTCGATGCTCCATACCAAAAAAGATGGCTGATAGTCGGCATAGACTATTTCAGCAAATGGATCGAAGTCGAAGCAACTTTGAACATTACAGAGCAAACAGTCAGAAAGTTCATCTGGCAAAACATTATCACTCGCTTCGGGATTCCGAAAGTTTTTGTCTTTAATCATGGAAGGCAATGTGATAACCTGCCGCTGAAGCGGTACACGGATCCATTCGGCATTAAACTGGCATATTCTGCAGTTTTTCATCCGCAGAGTAATGGCCAGGCCGAAGCGGCAAATAAGCAAATCCTCAACGCTCTCAAGAAGAGAGTTGAATATCAAAAGTCCAAGTGGATAGAGGAGCTTCCCGAAACTCTCTTGTCACTTCGGACAACAGCATTCACCTTTTGAATTGGTGTATGGATCTAAAGCTGTGCTTCCAGTGGAGATTGGCTCGGGAAGTCTGCGAGTAAACCTCTTCTCAGCCGAAGAAAATGAGTGACTCATGAAAGAGTCCCTTGACTTCCTAGATGAGATCAGAGACTCAGCTCGAAATAGAATGGCTGCATACAAGCAGAGAATCAACAAGTTTTACAACCGAAGAGTCCATGAAAGACTTCTCAAAGTTGGGGACCTTGTCCTTCGGAACGTTGCTGCTATGCAAAAAGGTCGCATTCATGGTAAACTCTCAGCCACTTGGGAGGGATCCTATGAAATATATGATGAACTTCAGCCAGGCACGTACCGACTTCGACAGTTGGATGGTATCGAGCTGAAAAACCACTAGAACGCTGATGTACTAAAAAAATATCATGTGTAAAGCCCTTCAGGAAAGAACAATCTATGTAAGTACATTCTCTTTATTAATGAAAGACCTTTAAGCCACCATTTATTCAAATTCAGCAATGCTTCTATTTTTTATGTCTTCTACGGTTTCTATAAAAATTCAAGGTTTTTTGTTCGGTGCTGTCCGAGGTATTGCCTAATGAGGCATCGTACTTTGGCAAGCCGCAAAGCCTGCCGAGACGGGGATAAATGGTAAAATCCCGGAGTATTGCCTAATAAGGCCTTGTACTTCGGACGTACCAGTTCCCCCGGGCAAAGAGGTTATAGGCGCATCTTAAGCGCCGCCTAAAAAATAGGAACTGATAAAGCCCCGAAGTATTGCCTAATTAATGATTATACTTCGGATGAATCAGTTCCGGGTAATGATTGCATTTCTTAAGTATTACCTAATGAAGCATTATACTTCGGATTGATTGTTGCCCCGGCGTCGTGTTTCAGATAGTCGTTCCCTCGGATGAATTAAAAGGATCACAAGAGTATTGCTCTCAGAGTCTACGACTCTTGAGCGAGAAGTCAGACCTTTGGAAAGCAAAATAGAAGAGAAAAGAAAAATGAGAAGAAGTTTCAAAAGTTGGAATATTGCAAAAATTTCACCAAGGCAAAACCCTTGGCCAGAGGGGGGGGCAAGAGGCACTCATCTAAGCCAAAGCAACTTCCTAGCCGAAGCTTAGTACTTGGACAATTTTCGTAAGTTGAAACATCTGAGTAAAAAGAGTAAGGTAAAAGGAATGCAAGTAGAGACAGTGCACTCTCAACAAAATAAAGAAGTTCTCAGCCAAGTATATCTCCAAGTTGAAGTTCTACACTTAGCCAAATTTTGAAGAGATTTAGAAAAACGGCTAAGTACAGGAAACAAAAAAGCAGGCAATGAGAGAAAAAAACCGAGAAAACGCTTCATATTTATAAAAGAGGATTTCAAATGTCAACAGCAAAGAGAAATTCTAAAAATCGGCAACTGCCCACAAAGCGGAAAGCACAGCTGCCGAACTAAGTACAAAGTGCAAAAAGTAAAAGTTTGTACAAATTCAAGGCAAGCTGAAAGCAAAAACAAAAGCAAAAGCAGATGCGGCATTTATCGATCAAGCACAAGTCGATCCGCAGGATTCTGAAGACGGCTACCCGAGTTCCTATGCTTCAGCATCAGCATCAGTACTCGGAACCTAGGAAGGCGCAGCGCTGGCAGAAGACGAGGCAGGTTGGACAACATCCTGTTCGGGATTTTCAACCTCTTTAGCTTTTTCTTCCTAAGCCTCGGCCTCAGCCTGACGAACCAGGAAAGCCACTTCAGTTGGGCTGGCCTTGGTCATATGGGCATCATCAGGATCCATAGACCAACCCTCGGCTACATCCCAGTTAATCCTAGGCTAAACATGGAAAGCCAGCCGACGAGCAGTTTTGAAGCCATTCTCAAAGCCCTCAGCATACTCTTCCTCGGTATATATCCGAGTCTCCAGCAGCTTTTAAGCAGCTTCAAGTTCATCCTTGACTGTGGTAGCTTCCTCTTTTTAGGTCTTCAGCTCGTCTTTCAGCTTCTTTTTCTTATCCTCGACGTCTACACGAGCAATCTAGCCTTGGTAATCTTCAGCCAAGAGGCGCCGAGTTTCGACCTCCCTCTGCACTCGCTCCTTGATACGGGCCTTGAAGTCTGAAATGCTTTCGGCCCCATACTCCTGGATTAGAGCATGACCTTCGTCCAGCCATGGGAAGATAATCTTCTCCAGACCCTCTTATTTTCTAAAAAGGGGTCCGGCACTTTAGCAAGTGGCTCAGATGCCCCAGATGCCGCACCTACCATCCATGCTCGAGCCCTGTCTAACGCTGGAAAATTCGAAAGGTTGCCAAAGAATTCGTTTGTCAAGCTTCGTTTAGACTCGAAAAGGGTCCGAGCATACTCAGGAACAGGCACCAAAGGGGTGGAGCCAAACCCCATCTCATCGGACTGGAAAGTCCTAAAGGAGCCAGCAGCCGAGGTAGATGGAACTTCGGTATTTTTAGCTCCTTCAACTTCCTTTTCTACCTCGGCCTCCTTCGAACTATCCTCGCTCACAGCAAGTGCTTCGTCCTCAGCATTGACGAATAGCGCATCGACTTCCCTCTAAACTTCCTCGGAGAAAGCTTTGGCCACATGACCTGGGGAGGATGGAGGAGTTTTCAGCACAGTCACCACCTCGGCAGGGACTTCAGGAGGCGGAGAAGTCATCTCCTTTGTCTCCTCCAGCTTATCTTCTTCAAGCTGAGGCCTTTTTTCTGGAAGAGTAGGGGCTCGAAACTGTCCAGGTCGGACAAGTTGTCTCTTCCTTTTCTCGCCGGCCATGCCTTTTTTTTTAAGAATATTCAGGAGCAGGATATGCTTCAGCTGGATCTCTTTCTTTCTCTTCTCCTTCGTCTGCAGCAGAGGGTTAAAAGGGGGCAAGGACCAATGTAAGCATAAAAAATAAAAAAAAAGTAAAAAAAAATAAAAAGACGAAAAGAAGTGAAAAACTTCAAGCCAAAGCTTCCAATTTTCACAAGTTGAAAAGTTTAGGTAGAAAGAGCGAGGCAACCGAAGTTCTATACTTAGATAGCTTTCACAAATTGAAAAAGCATTAAAAGCTCACCGAAGTCTCTAGTAGACGCTCGTCTTCAGAGTCCTCTTCCTCTGCCCTAGGCCCAGTAGTTGAGGAAGAAGGCTCGGCTCCGCTTCAAGAGATTGCAGCAGCGATAGTAGCAGCGGCGTCTTCTTCAGCGGTATGAAGGAAGAAGGGATCAATCTTCTCAAACCAGGGCTTCTGCCTCTGATACTCAAGAGCGCCGACTATTTGAATCAGTGATTTTGGGAGTGTTTGTGATCGGATTCCTCCGATGGCTGTTCCCGAGTACTTTGTAATTGATACCCGAGTTTTGTTCGCAAATCTATGAAAAAGTCAAGAAGCAAAAATTAACCTCGACTGAATGAGTTAAGCGTCAAAAATCAGAAAGCAATAAAGAATAAAAAGTTTCAACCCCAGCCGAATCCCTTACCACCTTGGTGTCTTCGGCTAAGGCCGACAACAACAAGTATCTTCTCTTGGAAGATATAATGGCAGTAGGGCAGCCAGATGGTTAGCACATTCGCCATTCGGCCAGTAGCCCCAGGCATATGGCTTCGGCCAAATAGCTCCATCTGTCGACGATCAGCCTCGGTGAACTCATCAGGGCCGATTCTGAACATTTTTGGGTCGGGCTTCCTTAAGTAACGGGGGTCGCCGAAGTAATTTGGGTGATCTTCGTCTAACGGCGCCCAGATCCAGATCCACTGCCCTCTCTAATCTTTATCCGAGGTATCGTTCGGATAAGACGAAAGATACCCCCTTTCATCCTCAATTTGCCACCAGCCAGGTCCATGCCACTTATTGGACTGAGTATTCAGCATCAATTTGTGTGTGCAGCGGAAGCAATGCACACTCGGCTCCAGCCCGTAAAACGAGCAAACCCATAAATAGGTCATTATCCTTCGGATGCTTACGAGAGTCAACTGGACCAAAGAGATGTATCCATTCAGCAGCTTTACAACAAAGGAATGCACGGGAAACGAAAGCTCGTATTGTAGCTGCCGAGTATAAACCCCAATGTATCCGGGCGGGGCACGGTGAATCCTGTCATCAGCAGAAGGCATTCGACACCAATAGTCGTCCTCCTCCATTATCCCGTAGAAGATCTCGAGTTGTTCGGCAAAGCAGTACCTGGTGTCGTTCTCGAGCCACCACGAGTAAGGCGTCGTAGTCATTATGCCTTCATTCTCTTGGACATCGATGTATTCCCTTTCTTCGAGAGTCAACGGCCTAGACGCCGAAGTCTCCCTTCGGCCAGAGGTACTGGCTTCTTCGGGATCTTCTGGGGGTGCACTAGAAAGGGGCACAGCCCTTAATAGAGCTCTTCAAGGAATAACAGTAGGCCCGATGCTGGCATTAGGGTGCTAGCCGCTAAGAAAGGGCATCATCGCCAAAGGACGATTCCGCCTCGGAATCAACTGTGGCGCCTCCTCCTCCTCTTCCTCGGCACTTGATTCGGATTCAATTGGCCTTTTACCTCGGTCACCGGCCATTTTTAATCGACGGAAATTCGAAAAAGCGAAAAGAGAAGGGAGTTCAAAAGGCAAAGAAAGCTGAAGAAATTTCAGAAAAGATTAACTTTATCAAGTGCGGAATTCGCCAATCTTTAAGTTTGGGGCAACGAATTTCACTTTAAAGCCTCGGATTGTTGGGTATATGTGAGAAACAAATTCGGGTAAAGGGGAAGATCTAGAGAAGAACTGGATTGCATGCGCGAAAATGAGTAAGGTGAGCAAGGATTATGGTGCGAGTGGTTTAAGTATCTTCCGGAAGCAAGATTTTTGGAATTCACGCCACTAATAACCCCATTAATCCCACTTTACTCATTGGTTGTTCGTGTTCCTCTCCAATTAATGACCCACTAATCTTCTCCACTTCCCCATTACTTCCAATTATTTCCAAATTAACGGTTATTAGCATCAGTAACCTCTCAAACTTCTCCTAATTAAAGTTATCATCATTTGCTTCCCTCCAATTTTGCAAGTCAAAACCCGATCCGTTACTCTTCCAAATCGGGTCTTGGGGGCAAGTTGTTTGGGTACAATTTCTCCTCTATTGGGCCTGATCATCAAATGATATACTTTAAATCCCCAAAACAAGGTTCTACTCTCCAGCCCAAGTGTCAAGTCAGTCAAAGGTCCGGTAAACGTGGCAAGCCCACTTGGCTTCAAGGGCCCATGTCATTTAATTGAGTAAAGGTATAAAAGCCAACACTTGCATCATTTTACATTCATTCACAATCAGCCTCAAGCATCTAAATCTATTGCATAGCTCATTCTCTCTCTCTTTCACCACTGTACTGACTTCGGCATCAGAGGGGCCTTCCTCGGCACAACCCCCGAGGCCAGTTTTACGTGTGTTTGCTATGCAGGAAACCCTCGGCCCAGCCATCACTTGGACTGAGATTAGTCTTCCCCCTCGAAAAGGACCTGCTAAAAGTCCTATTATTTTCATCCGGAACACATGTCTTATAAACTAATTGCATGGATTCAAAGTAGCAGTTACTGAGCATAACAAACTAAGGAATTATAATACAAAGCAAAGGAATAAATAAAATAAACAATAACTCATCAATAGTTTCTTAGCTTCGGCTTTATGTATGTTGTATCTCTCAGCAATTCTCATTTTCCTTCGCTTATATATATACACTACAACCACTGAAGAATGACCCAAACTTTGAGATATTTTCGATTGAAGTCTCTAGGTTATTATGACCTAATTTAATTTTGTGGCTTAAATAATAGGTTGTGATATGAGTTGGAGTCCATTTATGAATATGTGTGTAAATAGATAAGAATGGGAAATTATACATCACTTTTCATTTCTTTATTCAACAAATAAGATATTCTACTTATTCATACATATATTATCGGCAACTATAGTTCCTGTAAATTATCTCCCAAGACTTCCTAAATTCATAACTTCAATTAATCTAAAAATAAAACAAATCCCTCAAGCTTTTCATTGCTGCATTTTTCAAGTTCTTTTAATTTGTAAGAACTCAACACTGGTCCTTTTCTGAAAATTAGCTCTTCTTCTTAGGTTCATCTATTTACCTCATGAAATGACTTAATATCCTATTATATAAACAAACAATATGAAAAGATAATAAAAACATCACAAATTAAAACAAAACCATAACCAAAGACACTAAAAATTACTCAACGACCAATAGTCCAATAATCAAGTGTTGTATAAAGCAGTAGGATCAAGGCCATAATAAGAGACAGATCTTAGTTGGGGCAGGTTAGGACCTGTTAAAGAACCAACTCAACCAAAAGTTTAAGCTGATAGTTGAGGTAGTCCAGGAATATGTTTTATACTTTATCACGCCCCCTCACATGAGAGCTCGTAGGGCTTGAAGTGTGGGATGCAGCATGGGCCCTCCGCATACCCTACGCAAAATATTCCTCTTGAAAGTGGAGGGATGAATGAATTTGAACCTATGACCTTTGTATCACGCTGGCTCCCATACCACGTTAAAGGACCAACTCAACCAAAAGTTTAAGCTGATGGTTAAACCTCAAGAATATATTTTATACTCTATCAGGGCCCATCCCCCAAGCTTATCCTAACTTATTGGTTATAAGTAATACTTCGTATAATACTAATTAAACACATAAAAACTCAGGCAGAATGGTTAAGATCAAATAGAAACATAGTTCTACATATAAAATTTCTAACTCAATATTTGATGATGCAACAATATCTTATATTTTTGGCAAATGGATGCAACAATATTAAGGATGCAACAAGAATCCGTTATTTAATTAAAAATTGTGATGTAACATTCGTTGATCTAAGCCCCAAACAAATGAAAAGTTTGTTGAAAGTCATTGATTGGTTTAGTTGTTTTAATATTTTTCAACTTTATTATTACTTATATGGTGGGCTATATTAATTTAGTGTAACAACTACACTATAGATGATGTGTAGAAATTTGGTTGTGTAGGCACATTGGGTGAGACTGTGAGAGAGATGATTGATGAGGTTTTGCTGGCATATTGTTCACCATAACAAAATAATTAAATAATACTAGGTGAAGTTTGATAGTTGACAACAATAAAAATAAATTAAATTAATTATTGTCCATACATATGAATGAATAGAGGATCACCATACGCAGATGCTCTGACCTACTTAGGTGTTAGTGTTATAACTAATAATTATTACTCCTTTTATATGGGACTACACTCTGTATGTGACGTGACTAAACATTTATTGTGCCAACTTTCCATATTTTTATTGTGTGGTGATATATAAGAAAAAATCAACTAGATAGTACTAGTAAATTCTTCATTCTTCCTCGTGTGCCATGATGTATTGCACCTTATCCGATAAATATTATTAAAGTGATTGTTTTGAATTTGAGTCGAGCTAATCTTAATTGAAACAATTCAATACTTCTTATAATAAAACTGATTAGTTTATATAACATTTTTAGAACAAAACTTGAGATACCTAATTTAGTGTTTGAGTTGTTACAATTTTGATAATCACTAGTTTAACCATATCTAATTGAGTTTAAATCTCTCGCTTTTAAAATGTCTAGCTTACTAGTCTTGACTAATTAGACTTCGTTTGTGAGAAGTTCTGACTTTCGAATTAGGAAGACAGTGCTTGCCTCAAAAAAAAAAAAAAAAAAAAAAAAAAAAAAAAAAAAAAAAAAAAGGTTAAAATAGTCTCTTTACTAAATACTGTACTTAATCACCCTATGTTTGTCATACAAAAATGGTGGAATTTCCCTGCTACTTTTTATCCTCCTTTCTCTTATAGTGTGATATGGCTTGCAAGTCCTAACTTAACTATTGGATCCTTAAAATCAGCAGTAATACTATAATTTATTTATTTCTTAAATATAGTAACCTTTACAAAAGGTTGGGGTTGCCAATTTGAGGTAGAGGACAAGAGGTGGAGCACATATGATGGCTCCTCTATATAGTGTAAGGCACCAATTATAATCTGGTACTTGTTTATTTAATTACAACCCTAATTCTCTACAATAATTTAATTAATCCTCCATTCTTTATTAATTGTGATATTTTCTTAATTTAGAAGTTTTATTTTTATAACTACAAACTCATCATCATTTTTGGTAATGCATCCTTTCTCTGTTTTTCTCCTATTCCTTAGTACTAGATTGTATTTATGTTAAAGTACGAGATATAACCCAATTTGAAAGGAAATACTATCTTGACAATAATCAATAATTCTTGTGTAAGGCGGGTGTACGTTAATTTTATTGTAAGACGGTCAGTTTGAGGGTAACTTTAAATAAATTTATGGTAACTTTAACCACTTAAAGGGTAACTTTTAATTTATCATTGGTTTGAATTTTATTTTAATGTGTAATTTCTTATAATTTCATGATTTCATAATATAAAGGCTAATATAATTGATCTAATACATTATAAGTTTTTTGTAAGATAAAATTTATTATTAGAAAAATAATAATTTTTGTAGTATAAAGGTTAACTTTAAATACTTTTATGATAACTTTAACCCGTCTTATAATAAATTAACGTACACTCGTCTTTTGGAGAATTTGTGGACAATAATAGTAGAAGTTATGGGAAAGTTATTCTGGGAAAAAAAAAATGAGGGAGTGCAAAGATTTTGAGCATTAATTAAAATAAATTTTGATAAAGTTTATTTGGTTGAAAGTTGTAAAAAATAAACTCCTCAAAACTCTTAAACATATATACAATGGAATAATAAGCCAATTTGAGAAATCGAATCTAGATTTGCATTAGGCATCTAACCTAAAATTCTAGAGCGATTCGAGGTGTTCCTTTTCTCTAGGCATATTATATTGGATATAATACTATACAATAAACGAAGGAAAAAAATTATCATAGAATAATTCCATATCTATATGGTTTACGAAATCATCAAAAAAATATTTATTATAGTATTTCTTAGTTTTAAGTTTTAACCTTTATGTCATACACTTGAATAGTTGAATTCATTTTTTGATATTTTATGAGAATCACACGTGTTTAATAACATTACTTTTTTCATAAAAAACAAAATAACGATATAGCTTTATTATTAGAATAGGGTAACATATTTCATCCTTTGTGATAATGTTTCACCTATTTCAATTAATGTAGGACACGTAACAATACAAAAGATCACCTAATTAACTTCCTAGTAGCTAGGTTAATTTAATTATGTACGTTGTCATACCATATAAGCCAATTTTTTTGTTGAAGCTTGAAAAAAGGGAATGCAATAGATTTGGAGAAGAAGAGTCAAACAATATGTACGTTGGCATCATATAAAATTATTTTCGTAATGAATTTGTTATCACTTATACTCTCATTAACAAATCAGTAAATTGCTTACATTCACTATAAGAATGTTGAAGTAAAAATATCTCAAACAACACATGTAAGTGTACCACATTGAGAAAAGAATAGAAAATTAAACACTTTATAAGGCTAAGGGGCTACTCCTCCTATTGCCATTTGATTTTGGGATGGAACCTCCTTTACACTTGTGAAGTGGACTTTCTCTCTTGGTGACGGGTGCGATCCAAACCCGTATTTAACATGGTATCAGAGTCAGACTCACGGTATGGGACCTCTAATGGCTTGAGTAATTAGTACACTGGGCCGAATTGAGTGGGTCCATGTGAGGGGGGTGAAAAAAAATACACTCTACTAGCCCCATGAAACATCACATGACACAAAATTTAAGGGACCTTACATGTGAGGGGGAGTGTTGAAATATAAACTTCCCAAACAACACATGTAAGTGTCCCACATTGAAAAAAAAAGAAGAGAGGAGTTAAACACTTTATAAGGCTAAGGGCATGCTTGGATTGAGGAAAATGTATTACCCTAAAAGCAAACTAAGAAAAATGAAAGTAAATAGGGAAGGAGGAGATAGTGATGGTGTGCTTGTAAGAAAAATTATGTAGTGATGGTGAGGTATGAGGTGAAAAAAGAGGCTCATTTTGGGGTTAATAGTTACACTAGGGGAAAGGTGTACGTGTAACTATTACCCTCATTATGAGGGTAATAATTCCTCTATATCTTTCTTTTTCTCATGGAACAACTACCTTATTTCATTTGTAAACACCATACCTCATACAATGATACCTCTAATTACTTATATTTCTTCAAGTTTGACTTTTATTACCCATAGGGGGTACTCTTTTTATTGTCATATAATTTTGGTATGGAACCTTCTTTGGACTTGTCAAGTGGACTCTCTCTCTCTTGGTGACGGGTACGGCCTAAATCCGTATTTAACAATGAACAAAGAAAATATCAATATATCATATTGATGAAGAGCAAAAGATGATTGGTTTGTGTATAGCAAATACTTATACACGGTATGTCAAATACAACCTGTTTGTTCTAAAAATAATAATAATATTGTCAAATACAATAAGTTTAACCACTTGAAGCCACAAAAATATCAACCGCAAATGGTTTTCTTATGACTCGCCCACTTTAAAATGCTATATACTCTATATACAGCATGTGAAATAAAGTATAAATATATAAACATCACAAAGTAAAATTATTTGTTTTTCTTTTTCAGGCCTATCGCCAGATGGTGGATCTAAAAAAATTCCTAAAATGTAAAATTAGCACGATTCAATCATCAAATGTTTTACTCTTTTATCTCAATAAAAACTCTTAACCATGTCAATACTGTCCCTATAAACTTAGTACAATTTAATTTTAAGTTTAGAAGTCGGAAAATTAGTCAACTGATCTATCACCCACCTCGGTAAAAACTCTTTGACCGTACCAATGTTGTCCTCTCCTCGCATCACACTTCTAAATAAAGGACATACACAACAATGTGCGTAAAATATCCTTAAAAAGGTAACCAAACACAAGAATAATTGGTGCCACAAAACCTTATCCTAGCATGAAAGTGGGGCCAACATAACACACGTGTAAAATCTCCATTGGAAGAATCTCATCGAGGATGATTACGTTGATAGTAACCCTACAAAAAGGTACCAAAACCGGCAACCGGCTATAACCAGTCACACACAACACAAATAAAGAAAACCTACGAAATAATGAATGTAGGTTGCCGTAACCGGTAACCCATTAACTTTTTAGGGCATTAAATTAAGTAAAAAAAAAAAAAAAAAGAAAGTGGAAGACAAAGTTGCCTTAAGAGGAAATGTCCTAAAAAAAATAGTGGCCGTTGAAAAGATTCGAGTGGAGTGGCGTGATTTTGATGTAATTGGATGACCAATCATACCTTTTTTCCTCGTGATTTCTCCCTTCCTAGAATTGGTAATAACGATAAACTATTTTACGGTCTATATTTAGTCAATTTTTTTGGTTTATTCCCTTTTCTAGATTTCATTGATTGGTTCATGGGGTGTTCAAACAATAATCTTTGTTCGCCTCCTCAAAAAAAATACTTGTAAAATAAAAATAAAAATCTTTGTTCGCTCTATTTCAAATAATCCTTGTTTGGGTCCAATTTCATCTCAATTGGACCGGTCCACAAATGATACAATTTGAAACCCAAAGCAAGGTTCAACTCTCCAAAGTCAATGTCAAGTCAGCCAAGTTTAGTTAGCTTGGCAAGCCCATCTGACCTGCGGCCCACTTATCCATCAAGTCAAGGTATAAAAGCCTCCAAGTAAGTCAAAGTAAAGGGATTCTGATTCAGTTCCTCTCTCATTCACTCTTACACACTAAAAGCCTTACGCTCTTAGGACTCTTTGGCGCTGCTCTACCTAAAACACATTGCTGACTTCGACATCGGAGGGGTCTTCCTCGGCACAACCCCCCGAGGCCAGTTTACGTGCGTTCATTGTGCAGGAAATCCTCGGCCAGCCGCTGCTTGGATCGAGATAAGTCTTCTCCCAATGAAAAGGGCCTGCCTAAGGTCCTATTGTTTTCATACCGAAATAATTTGGCGACGTATGTGGGGAATTGAGACCCAAAGGGGGCACTTAACCACTTGGCCGAACGACACGTCCGATAAGGATTGGCGAGGCCAATGGATATGGGTTCGGGCTCCTGCCGAAGAGGATCACCCGAATTACTATGGAGGGCCGAGGCATCTGAGAATGCCAGATCCGAAAATGAAAGCCATCAGCCCAGATGATTTCACAGCCGAAGAGAAGGAGTTGCTAACTCTCTTCGGAAAAAAGAAGAATCCAGGGGGCACTGGCCGAATGACCTTTGTGCTAGAGACTAGGCTACCCTGAAAAACCGAAAGGAAAAAGGTAAGAAGCTCGGCTGGGGCCGAAGGCTTTTGCTTCTCTTTTTTATTTTTCTTTCTACTTTTATTTGCTTCTTCTTCATGCAGAATAACCTTTTTCCTTTTGGTTTTTCAGTGCTGCACGAAGGGAATTACGGCCATGAATATAATAAACTTGGCATCAACGCTGCTCGGCGAGTGACAAGGAACGCCCCAATTATAATCGATCATTCAGCTAGGGCCCCTGCACTGCGTCCGTCAACGCTTGAGATAGTCAAGCCAACTGAATATTCCGGACAGAAACCCTGGTACTTGAAGAGGGACCCATTTTTCTTGTCGGGTCTTGAACAACAAGCAGTTGTTGCTGTTGCTAGGGTGATGGCTGGAATATTTGTCGGTGCCTCTGACGAGAGTACTGAGCCGCAAACTTTCGTTGCTGAACCCAACGTGCTCAGCACTAAAGACGAGCAACTGCTAAAGACCTCGGTAAGCCTTAGCCTTTTTTCTGTCATATCTTCGTCTGAAGAGAGATTTGCTTCAAATGGCTCTCCTCTATTCTCTTCTCCTTAGTCAGACTGTAGTAGAAGGAATAGGGGGGCAAAGAGCAATATGAGCACCAAAAAAAAAAAATCCAAGCCGAATCTTAGCACTTGTTAAAATTTTGAAAAAATTTCGAAAGAAAAAGCTAAGTAGAAGGAGCAAGGTAAAAGGAAAAAGCGAAAAAGAGAAGAAATCTAGACAAGCCTTGAAGCCTTACCGAACTCTTCAGTAGACGCTCGTCTTCAGAATCTTCCTTTGCTTCAGCTCCTTCTACCCTCGGCCCAACTATGGAGATGGAAGGCTCAGCTCCGCTTCGGGAGATTGCAGGGGCGATAGTTGCAGCTGTGTCTTCTTCGGCGGAGTGAAGGAAAAAAGGGTCGATTTTCTCGAACCAAGGCTTCTGAGTCTGGTACTCGAGAGCGCTGAATATTTGAAGCCTCCTTAGATGCAGGGTTAGGGCTCGGTCCTTTGAATCAGTGATCTTCGGGGTGTTTGTGATCGGATTCCTTTCCTGGCTGATCCCAAGCACCTCGTAATCAACGCCCGAGTTTTATTCGCAGAACTCTGAAAAATCAAAGGGACAAATGTTAGCTTGGCTGAAAAGATTAAGCATCAGAGAGCAAGAAAATAATAACAAAGCCTCGGCCCCAGCCGAATATCTTACCACCTTGGTATCTTTGGCTGAGGCCGACAACAGCAAGAATCTTCTCTTGGAAGATATAGTGGCAGCATGGCAGCCAGATGGTTGGCACATTCGCCATTCGGCCAGTGGCCCCGGGCGTGTGACTTCAGCCAAAGAGCTCCATCTTCTTGTGATCAACATCGGTGAACTTATCAGGGCTGCTGCTGGACATTTTAAGATTTAGCTTCCTTAAGTATTGGGGACCGCCGAAATAATTCGGATGATCTTCATCTGATGGCGCTCGAATCCAGATCCACTGCCCTTTCCAATCCTTGTCCGAAGTATCATTTGGATAAGTCAAAAGAAACCCCCTTTCGTCTTCAATTTGCCACCAGCCAAGGCCATGCCACTTATTGGACTTGGTGTTCGGCATCAGCTTATGTGTGCAGCCAAAGCAATGCACGCTCGGCTCTAGCCCGTAAAACAAGCAAACCCAGAGATAAGTCATTATCCTTCGGATGCTTACGGAAGTCAACTGAGCCAGAGAAATGTTGTACCCATTCAGCAACTTCACAACAAAGGCATGGGTAGGGAACCGAAGCCCGTATTGCAGCTACCGAGTGTAAACCCCGATATATCCGGGTGGGGGACGATGAATTCTTTCCTCGACAGAGGGCATTCGGCACCAATACCCGTCCTCCTCCATTATGCCATATTACACTTCACGTTTTTCGGCAAAGGAATACTTGGCGTCATTCACAACCCACCATGAATAAGGCGCAACAGTCATTAAGCCTTCATTCTCCTGGACATCAGTCCACTCCCTTTCCTCGGGAGTCAACGACCTAGATGCCGAAGTTGCACTTCGGCCAGAGGTACTGGCTCCTTCAGAATCTCTCGGGGGTACGCTAGTGAGGGGCACAACCCTTAGCGCAGCTCCCCTTGGGATGGCAGTAGGTCCAACCCTGGCATTAGGGTTCTGGCCGCTGAGAAAGGGCATCATTGCCAAAAGGCGATTCCGCCTCAAAATCAACTGCGGCATTTCCTCCTCCTTTTCCTCAACAACTGGTTCGGATTCCATGGGCCTCTTTCCTTGGTCACCGGCCATTTTTGAGCAAAGGAAGTGCGAGAAAACGGAAAAAAGAGGGGTACTCAAAAAAGCAAAGAAAATTACCTTTATCAAGTGCGAAATTTGCCGATCTTTAAGTTCGGGGCAACAGATTCTACTATAAAGCTTCGGATTGCTGGGTATAAGTAGGGAAAAAATTCGGGTTAAGGGCGAAAATTAGAGAAATCAGGGTGTGAATGCACGAATGAAACTGGAATGACAAAGGAGCGTGGTGAGAGTGGCTTAAATATCTTCCAGAAACAAGATTTTTGGGAGTCAGCGCCACTGAAAACCCTACTAATCCTACTTCAATTATCAGTCGTTCATGTTCCTCACTAATTAACTACCCGCTAATCCATCCAACTTCCCCATTACTCCAAAAATAACGGTTATTAGCCTCAATAACCCCCCCCCCCCACCTTCTCAAATTCAAATTACCATCATTTGCTTCCCTCCAATTTTGCAAGTCAAAACCCGACCCGCCATTCTTCTGAATCGGGCCTGGGGGGCAAATTGTTTAAGTCCAATTTCACCTCAATTGGGCCGGTCCATAAATGATACAATTTGAAGCCCAAAACAAGGTTCAACTCTCCAAAGTCAATGCCAAGTCAGTCAAGTCCAATCAGCTTGCCAAGCCCATCTGACCTGCGGCCCACTTATCCATCAAATCAAGGTATAAAAGCCTCCAAGTAAGTCAAAGTAAAGGATTCTGATTTAGTTCCTCTCTCATTCACTCTTACACACTAAAAGCCTTATGCTCTTAGGACTCTTTGGCGCTGCTCTACCTAAAACACATTATTGACTTCGGCATCGGAGGGGCCTTCCTCGGCACAACCCCCCGGGGCCAGTTTACGTGTGTTCATTGTGTAGGAAATTTTCGGCCAGCCATAGCTTGGACTGAGATCAATCTTCTCCCAACGAAAAGGACCTGCCTAAGGTCCTATTATTTTCATACCGAAACAATCCGGTAACACGGTTTAATCGATAAATAGTTCAGGTATTTTTATTATTTTTAATATATTACTCCGTATTTGTGTAAATGTTGGTATTGAGATATTTATTTATTGTAGTTAATGGGGGGAGGAGGGGGAGGGGCATAGTATTGTTGGTAGAAGTGGGGAGTTGATTTTAAAATTGCTTTTATAGAAGTTGGGAAAAAAGTGGAACCTATAGCAAGTGAGAAAAATAATACGGAGCAATATAAAATTGAAAAGACCATTTCTTTTTAGAAAGAAAATAAAAGTTTGTCAACTAAATGGGGACGACTCTATAAGAAAGCTTGTCAACTAAATAGATATGAATATGATGGAGTGATAGAGTTATGAAAAAGAAAATGTTGAAAGCTTAATTATATTTAAAAGTATACAAGAGTATTTATAGTACATAAGTAAGCATTAGACTATGACTAGATACATTAGAGTATATGTCTAGGTATATTAGACAATATTTAGGGAAATCATTGACAATAAACCTAATTGTGTAAATCAAGGAGTAAATCAAAGGATATAATATCACTATCCTTTATAGTATATATACTTCTATACTTATGTATTAAAAAGCGTACCTAAAAAATTAATGGGAAAAATTGTAAATAATAACCCAAACTTTGCTGTATTTTCTTTTAATAATCCCAACTTTGGATTATTCTAGAATAATCCGAAATTTGGGGGCTGTTTACTTTCTTAAATCCTAAATCGGTCAACGAAAGTCAATGACCTATTATATCAGGTCACTTGACACATATCAAGTCCTGATTGGTCCAAAAAATTAAAAATTAATAAAAATAATAATAAAAAAATAAACCAAAAATCAGAAACACCAGCCCTTTCCTTACCCCCCACCGACCCACCCTAACCCCCACCCCAGCTACCCAGCCCGCCACCACCCCCTCGCCGGCCCACCGCCTCTCCCCCACCCCTAGAGTCGCCGGTTTCCCTTCTCCCCAAAATTCCCTCCCATCCCCCCACATAACCACCAAGAAAACCCCTCTTCCACTCTCAAAAACCCCAAACCGCCACCCTAGCCAACTCGTCACCGCCCAACCAACTCGCAACTGTAACAACGGCAACTCGCCACTGCCATCCAACTCGCAACAGCAACAAATATCCACTAATTGCTCCTAGGTGGGGGTTAGGGTGGTTCCCCTTTTCCGTTTAGGTGGTTTCGGGGTATAGGAGGGAGGCTGCGGTTTTGGAGGATGGGAAGGGGATGTGGTTTACCAGTGTGGGTGAGAGAGGGGGTAGGGGAAGGGAGGGGTAGCGGTGGCCGGTCGGCATTCGACCGCCGTTGGGCGTCAGGGGTAGGGCGGCCGGCGTCGGGCGTCAGGGTTGGGGTTTGGGTGGTGTGAGAACTGTGAGAAAAGGGTGGGTTTTTTTAAATTTTGTTTTTTTTCTAAATTTAAAATTTGTTTTTTCTTTAATTTTTTTAACCAATTAAGTTGCGACATGTGTCATATAAAGAAAAAATTAAAAAAAAAAATTACTCGTTTAACAGGTAATCGGTCATTGGGGTTGAAGAAAGTAAACAACCCCCAAAGTTCGGATTATTCCAAAATAATTCAAAATTGGGATTATTAAAAGAAAATACAGCAAAATTGGGAGTGTTATTTACAATTTTTCCAAAATTAATGTGTCACGTGTATCCTTCTTGCTATAGTGCCGTGCCACGTAACCACTTAATAACTCATGCCAAAGTTTACTAAAAAAGCATTGAAAGAGGTTGTACTCCTAAACTCATTGAATGAAAACCACACTTCCTGTTATCCTAGCTAGCAACAATTTATGCTCTATGCATATACAATAATATAGTAATAACATGTAGAAAAAGCATCCAAACTAAAAGAAATTATAAGTCTTTAAATTCTCTTCGCCATTCAACATTATATTTCAAATAATATATTATACAATGTATAAACAACTATAATACTTTATTAATAGAAATATTGTTACTTACATGTTAATTTCATCACAAAACCCTTTATATAAAAGAAAAGTATTCAAAGTAACATTCCAAGGCAACGCTCGGACTACATACTACTTGGAGTAATTAAAAGTTGGTATTTGATCAATAGAAGAAATTTTTTTGCACTATTCACCGCTTTCACCACGACCATTATTTTTGTACTATATTAATAAAAAAATATATATATTCATGATGAATCTTGATAATTTTATCTTATATGTAATATTGGAATATCAATTTCTTATAATATTTACAAATACTCACATATTTGAGAAATATATTATTAGAATTTTACAAAGGCAAACATTTAAAGTGGTTAAGAGTGTTATAAATTGAAGGTAATAATATTTTTACTTTCACTGTGCTCTAGTATTTCTTTTTGGCTGAATTTTAATCTAGATCCTATTAGCTGATAAATTTCCATAAAAGCGTCTCTAATGATCGTAGCTAGGGACTTGCTTCAATTTTCAAAAGTTTCTAACTAAGCTAAAATATGAAATTACTTTGGCCAAGGAAAGCAAGCTAATGTGCTTGAGAAAAAAAATTGCTAAAAATGGAGAATTCGTATATTAATAAATTTTTATATGGCATGACGAGCTAGTTGATTTAACAGTTAAACCATTGGAAATGCTTTAAGCATTCTATTGTGTTTTAACAAAACGATAATCAACAACAAGAAACAAATTCTAATCTAGCAAGCTATTTTTTTATGACCCCTAATATTTCTTATCTAGGTTTGGGGGTGCTATTAAACTCCAAGGCTTTTTCAAAACATATTTTTAGCATCTTGACACCAAAGTAGAGCAAAAGTGGACTGGTTGGTATGTTAATTAATTAAGTTTCCAAAGCTGGAAAAACAATTCTCATTCCAATGCCACTTGGAAAGTTGGAAGTAATCCCGACTTTTGCAATGACTACAACTAGATTGCCTAAAACCATTACTAAATCCTTAGATCAAGTTATATAAATAAAAATTTCTTTTGCAAACATTCCTTGGGAATAAAAGGGTATTTCTATGATTATATAGGTTGCATATGTCAGCCTAAAAACCAAGGTGATTTTGGTCTTTAAAAAATGAATACATTCAATTTTGCCTTTTTTATTTTATTTTTATTTGCAAAGTTGGGTTAGAAAAATTAGTTCATATCATAATAATCATTAGGTTTAGACTAATCATGTCAAGTAACCGCTCCAAGGGTCCTTCATTTAGTGTAAACGACATGCTAAGGATTTTTGAATCAGAAAGAAAACCCTTCGAATCAGACTTCTTCAATTAGGGATTCGAAGGAAAACTAGTTATGGAATATATATATATATATTTTCTTTGTAATTGATGCTCTTCTTCCAATTTATTGAGTAATGCCCAAGTTTTTTTGGAAATTATTTTCCTAATTCTTTAATTATTTTGGTAATTATTTTATTAATTATTTGCTAAGTGAATATTGTAATGGAAAGGATATTTTTGTAAATTTACTTTTGATTAAGCATTTTAGCGTAAAATTATCAAATTTGAATTAATCTAATGATGATTTTTTGCTGGATTTAATGAGAAACATATTAAATAATTTATTTTAATAATCTTGTTCTAATCATTAATATAAAAAAAATTATTTGAGACATGCAGTATTGAGTTGGGCCTAGGGCTTATAAAAAAAATTGCAATCTTCTCTTCATAAAAGGATTTTGATTGGTTAAAATTACTTAAATTGGTTATTTCAATTTCTATCAAATTCATGATCATCTCTTGCCAATTCTCAAAAACCAAGAGACACTAATATAACTTAGATTATGTCCTTACTATTTAACCATGAAATCTCAGTTGATCAAAAATCTTAATATTTCATGAACACCTTTAAATTCTAAGTTTTAGAAACTCTACTTCATCTATGATTATCACTTAACATAATTTTATCTCTTTCACTCTAAACATCCTATGTAAAACAATAATATCTACCCCCCTCAATACCTCTTCAATTGTTCATCTATAAATTGATCTATCTTCTTCTCTCTCTAAAATTTTCTAGGCCTTTTTCTAAGATCTCTTTTCTTATTATCCTATTCTTCTCTCTTCCTTTCGGCTGAGCAAGCCACCTTCCTTGCCATCAACCACTAGTTATCGCCACCATCTCTAGCTACTTTCGTCGGTAGCAAGAATTATTATTAGGTGGCTACTTTCGTCAGCTGCCAAGTATTATTATTACTACTTTTATTGTTGTTGTTGTTGTTGTTGTTGTTGCTGCTGTTGTTTCTATTACTATTATTATTATAATTACTAATTATGTGTAAAGGTTATAAAGTTCATTTATAAAAGTAAATTATTGATTTGATACAAAGGTCAAAAATAGTTGTTCATGCACAACTAACTATCTAGTTTAGGGTTTATATTTTGTGATTATTGATTGAAGGCTTTTTTATTAAGGCTGTTGCAGGAGGAATTTCAATTTCGTAGCTAGATTTTATAATTTTGATTTGCAAGATCAAGGTACATCACTTGGCTTTATCTTTAAAGATGTGATCATTGTATACACATATGTTACTGTTATATAATTCTGAAATCTTAATTTAATAATGTATGATCAACATTTGAAAGTTTACGAACTTGCTTAAATATTTACAAGCTTAAATATAATTTAAATAATTAAGGGAAATTCTCAACGCGACCCCCAACAATTGCTACGCACCAATGGTAACCCTCTTTTTTTTTGGATTATACAAAATGACCCTAATTATCTTTTTTTCTCTTAATGATGGTGTTTTAACATAAATATCATAAATAAAGTTAACCATGGTTAACATTTTCCCCCCAAAAGTCAGACAACTGTTATAAAAAACCCCTTCTCCCTTAATTCCCCCAACTTCCTCCATTGTTGTCTTCTTCGTCATCCAATTTTTCGCAGCCACCATGGGAAGAGCTCGAGCAATCAAGCTTCGCTGCTGCAATTGTTCATTTAGGTGATTTCTAGATGTGCGTTTTTCTGACACACGCTCCAATCAAGACAAGCCCTACTACAAATGCAGTAGCTGTCACTTTTTTGCATGGGTTCCTGAAGAAAATATTGTGAGGATTGTTGATGAGGTCAATGATGAAGGTTATTTCGATGGCTTTGGCAAGAAGATGATGAAGATTGCAATTGGGATGTTTTTAATTTGGTTTTTCTGTACTTTAATTAAGTGAATGAATTTGTAAACCCTACATTGATAATTTGGGGGAAATAGTTGAAATTAGGGTTTCATGTAAAGGCAATTGGGATGTTTGTACTTAGTCCTTAACAATCTAGGTAGTTGAATGATGTACTGATCATCCTAATTAAATAAAAATCAGAACTTTGTTCAAATTCAATTTCTTTTGTTTTGTTGCTCTGTTATTCGATTGTATCAATGAACTATAATAAATCATGGATGGACACAATATAAACATAAAGGAACAATACTTGGAGATTAAAACTTAATCAATTGTTCACAATCCAAACTGAAAATTCCCCAAAAAATGCAGTTTCCAGTGCTATTTCATAAGATGTCCTGTTCCCCCCAAAATACCCAACATAAAGTGATTCAAATACCCAAAAAAATCAGTTTCCATTGCTATTTACTTATGCTTTTTACAACCAACACATTCATCTTCTGAGGCTGGGTTGAGAACCTAATTCCACTAAGCTTCCTCATTTTTGGAGCAGGCTACGAATAAGACATGGGTCCTTTGCCTTTAGCCTTTGCAGAAGCTGAAGCAGCAACAGCTTGCTTCCCTTTAACCTTTGTAGAGGCAGAAGCAGCAGCATCTTGTTTTGTAGTGGGGCCTCCTTTACATGTTGCTGAGTTGTGCCCATAGCATTGACAGTTGTTGTACTTAATGGTTTTGCTTCTCTTGCCCTTCCTTTCTTCATCTTCATCCCTTCTTTCTCTCTACAAGGCCTGTCAACTCCTCTTTTCATGGCAGGAAGTTCAATTTTAGGCATGTCAAAGTCTGGCCATTGATCACTGTTAGGGATGGAGTTGATTCCACCAACATATGCAGCTTTGTACCTTCTCACAGAGTACCATTCATGTACAAACTAGTTTGGATCAAGCCTTGCATGCAAGATGGCTCTCATGCCATGCCTACAGGGGATTCCAGAAATCTGCCATACCCCACATAGGCACCTTTTTTTCAGCAAAACTGACAGGGAGCACTGATTTTCCATCAGTGACCTCATACCCATCAGCACTAGGGTATGCCTTGCAACACCTGGACTCTTGAGTTATCACTTTAAGTCTGGCCTTGATTCTTGGACATATATCATCATCTATCCATTTTGCAGAAGCTTGCTTCCTAGTGCACATCCTTACCATTGCTGTTCTCCTAATTCCTAACATTAATGCCCACAAATGTTAATGATACATTCACCAATATAGACACATTACATGTACATAACAAAGAATATGTTACTTTCTAACAAAGTTAGAACAGGTCTTGCTCTGTCCATACCTAATGTGGCATTAAAGCTTTCCACAAAGTTGCTTTTGTTTACATCACATTTGACAGCCTCATTGAATTTGTGCTTGGTCCATGTTGATTAGTCTCCAACTTTAGACAACCATATCAAAGCAACTGGATTGACCTTCTGCAGCTGTTGCATGGCTTTCTTGAATGTGAACACAGAATAGGCCCCACAAGCCCTCTAGAACAGGCTAAACATCAAAGGACGAATGGTTTCTTCCAATTCTTTACTAGGTTCTTGCAGCAATATCTTCTTCCAGCCTTTGGCCACAACTCAGTTAATGCAGCATCAATACCCTACACAAAAAAAGACAGATGTAAGACAAAGAAATTCTCAAGGAAGTTAACAAAGAAAATTAAGGCTAAGTTTCATACCTTCTGTCTGTCTGAGATAATGCACCACTCATCACCTCTCCCACTGTCCTTCAGCAAGTTATTCAAATTCCACACAAAGAACTTCTAATTATTTGTGTCCTCAACTGATACAATTGCCCAAGCAAAGGGGAATAGCTCATTGTTTGCATCCAGTGCTACTGCAGATAACAAGACACGACCATAATTCCCTTTTAAGTGAGCCCCATCCACATCTATGAAGCTCCTACAGCCAGCTAGCAACCCATCTATACAACCTTTGAATGATAGGAAGATACTGCAGAATTGCAAAGGCCTGTCAATATGATCTTCAGGTGTCCAAGCACAGAATGCAGAAGAACCAGGGTTTGTTGATCTCACCATTTCACAGTAGTCAGGAAGCTGGGCATATGAGATGTCATGACCCCCATTTAAATCTCTCAGAGCCTTTGACCTTATCCTGTATAGAGTACTTGTAGACATTTGTACTCCATATCTTTGCTAGAGTAACTGGTTCAATGATTTGGCAGGGATATCATTTTTGGCTCTTATATCCTCAAGCAACACTCTTGCAGCCCACTTGGTAGACACCGTAGGATTCTTCACCTCTTAACCAGAACAAGTGTGCTCCATGTTCTGAATGGACTTGATTGCCCATGTGACACCATCAGGAAGCCTGGATGCATGCAGCCTCCACTCACAGTTACTTGCCGAACATTTAACTGTCCACCTCAAATTAGATGCCTTCAGCACAACTACAGAAAACCCACTTTGTATGTAGTAATCCCTCACAACATCTCTCAAATGCTATTTATCTGTGAATAATTGCCATGCCTTGATGACAATTTTGCCAAACTCCTCATCATTGTACAAATCACCATTTTTGTACAATTTTGCAAAGTAATCTTCAGCTTCATTGTCAGTCTCCCACATAGGGTCTTCCCAAGGGTCAAATTTGTCAACAACTGGTCTCACATCATCTTCATCCATATCATCTTCCTGATCTTCATCTCCTCGATCTCTATCTCCTTGATCTTCATCTTCCTGATCTTCATCCCCCTGATCTTCATCTTCTTCAGAATCTAATTCACCACCACTCAGAATAACTTCATCTCCACCCAAACTCACAGTAAGTTGGTTTGATGGCTCGGATGCTTCATCAGAACTTGTTCTGATAATCAATCCCCTCCTCCTAGCTATAGTCCCTGGAATTCTTTTACCAAATGTGCTAGATGTCTTGGAAGATTTAGAAGATGTCACTATCGCCCCAGAGGGCCCTGTTGCTTGCCTTGTGATAACATTCATCTCAGACAGAGGTGCTGATATCACATCTGTCCTAGCTTTTGTCTGACCCTCACTTTGGAACCTTTTTCTTGGACTTCTTCTGAGTACCTGGACTGGTTTGGCTGGTTCTATAAGTGGTAACCCTAATTCTTTCCTCAGCTCTTTTTCTCTCTTCTCATACCTCTCCCTAGCCAACCTCTCAGCCTTAGTCTCTACTGCATTCTCTAGTTGCTTCCTATACCATGCCTTCAAGTCTCTTCCTGGTCCACTATGACATATCCTACCTCCTGTCAGCCTGACATGTGCTTTTTCCCCCCTACCTCTCCCCTTACTCATGTATTCTTTTTCTTCTTCCATTTCCCTCATCAAATCAGCCCAGGTATCATCACTAGGTACTGCATTATAAATTTCAGCTATAGGGTTTTCAACAGGCTCACCATCACTTTCATCATCAGCTTCATTATCTCCGTCATTAACAGGTTCACCACCACTTTCATCATCAGCTTCATTATCTCCCTCATTAACAGGTTCAGGAATAGGGTCTGGAACTGAGTCTACAGGTTCTCTGACATTGGATGAAGTGTTTCTCCTAGGGGTTAGTTTCTTAGGTCTCTCAACATCTATCACAGGTTGACTTGAACTACCCTTTAAATTCCTTAGACTTCTCCTAGGGATTCCCTTTTCAGGTTCACATTCTGTCGTACCCAACTGTCCCACACTTTGTTTCAACTCAGCAGCTATCCTACTTGCCCTCAAAGTCCTAGCAGCCTTCAGTAACTCATTTGGTGAATTAGCCTCACCCACCCATATATGAATAAGGTCTTTCCATTTAAGTTAGTAAACATTTTCATCAAGTCTTGATCATTAATCAAGTCCACATGTTTCATTTTGTGAACATAAGCAAAACTAACATGTTTTGGAATTGGTTTCTTACTCTCAACAGCCTTATCCCAATATCACTAGGTCAATTAGATTGACTATGTCAATATCCTCAACTACCACATCAACCTCAACACCCTTATACAGAAACTTCAACACCACCGCATTACTCATTCTAACACCATACCATATTCCAAGCACAAACACAGACAAGCAAGTCCATAACACAAAATCAGTAAACAAGACAACAAAAACTTTCATTTTAGGGCATAATACTTCAATACAACCACATAAAACATGCAACAAAACGATCATGCCAAAACAGAGTACGTAACATGCACAACTCAAACATTATATAAAAATTAGGGTTTTGGATGCATACCTGAACTTCTTTTTGGCAAGATGAAGCAGAAAGATTCGATCTTTCACCAGGTACCCCCGATTCTCAGTCCAAACTCGAATACCCTAGTCGGAATTTTTGAAATCAAAAAGTTTGAATCCCCCTTTACTTTACCCAAGAAGAAAAATGACTATCACCGTCTATTTTTGATGGTATTGTAGAATTCGCATTCAATGCTCTGCGTTTTTTTGTGTCTCGATGAACACTTTGATGGGAAAGGCACCAGAAGGAAGAAGATGAAGAGTAATGAACAGGGAGAACGAAGGAGAGAGAGAGATAAATGGAGGGAATTAAAATCGGGTGGTTGGGTGAAATAAAAAAAAAGGGGCATTTTTGTCATTTCGCTATTTTGGTTAACCATGGTTTAATTTTATGCTAAAAAACCATCATTAATGTCATCATTAGGAGAAAAAAGATAACTAAGGTCATTTTATATAATCCAAGAAAAGGGGGGTTACCATTGGTGCGTAGCAATTGTTGGGGGTCGCCGTTGAGAATTTCCCAATAATTAATTATTAAATTTAATTAATATTGATTAATAATAATGTGTTTATAAAATTTTAAATTGATTATTCAAAGGACTTATTAAAAAGATTTAATAAGATATTACTTTTAATTATTATTATTTGATTTTATGGAATTTGGTGAGTTTAATCATGAATGCATGATAAAAAGGAATATTTTGAATTGGTATTTCCTTCGAGGTTTGGAAGGAGAATTCCAATATTGAAAATGATTATCATGGTTATATACGCATTACTTATTGTTTATTTCAAGGATGCAATGTTTTCCTTATATTTGACTAGATGGAAGCCCGTGCGATGCACGGTTTTTTCATCTAAGATTTTTAATTATTTGATTTATTGTATTTAATAATTTCAGACAAAATTACAAAGTTTAATATTTTTTTTTACAATGAATTTATTAAATATAAATAAATTGTAAATATGATATTTTTTCCGTTATATAAAATCTTTAATGTGAAATGATAAAATTTTAATAATTTTAATCCTAAATCATTATTCATTGTTTTACCATATCTTTTATTTCGATAGAATCACCAACCTCGTCCATAACCAACCTACTACATCAATAGATAAATTGAACCGAGAAATGTTAGCCAAACTGAAATGGATATAAATTAAATCTTTACATTTATATAAAATAAATTAATATATACCAATAAATGAAAAATTGTTGCGATATAAAATCAAAACTATGCATTGGAATTTTTTCATCATCTCCAAAAATAACCAAAGCCATCCATATAATTTTTTCATCATCTCCAAAAATAACCAAAGTCATCCATATATTAAGTATACAACATCTAATTGTAAGCCATTACATAAACAAATAATCGTTAAGTATCCTAAATAAATACAATGTAACTAATAATTACAAATATAAATTGGAACATAAGATTTTAAAAATTACCCTGACATTGATGACCTAAAACTAACACAAATTACTAACACAAAATTCGCTTGATGGGGTTTTGTAATGATACGAAATTTTATTTGTGTTGTATGATGTGTTAGATCTGCATGTAAAAAAACATTTAGTAGATAAAACATAAACATATAATCGTTGAGTACCCAAATTAATACAACGTAAGTAATAATTAGAAATACTAATTTAAACATAGGATTTTAAAAATTAAGCTAAAAATTACCCGACCATTGATGACCAAAAATTAACACAAAATTACTAACACAAAATTCACTTGATGGGGTTTTTTATTGATACAAAATTTTGTTTTTGATGTATGATGTGTCAATTTATAATGGTAGGTATCACAAATTTTAATTTAATTATAATTAACAAACAATTTGTATTTCTTATCATAAATACTATCAAAATTTATCTCATAATGATAGGTATCAAACTTTATTATAAGCGTTTATCATTTAAATATTTTTTAGTATAGATTTCTTATACTCGAAGTATTGAATTAATAAATTTATCTTTTCCTATATCTTTACTTTATTTTTTTTCATTAAAATAATTTAATTCGTGGATTATAATCTACGTGGCATTAAATTTTAGATATATCAAATCTAATTCGTTACTTTTATCTAGGTGGCGACATAATTTTTTAATTCAAAAATAAAATACAAATCTTTCTTCTTATTGGACGAAATAAGTATATTTCTTACGTGGCGCACTGAATGCTCACCAAAAATGCCTACTTATATATGTATGTATGTGTGTGTGTGTTGATTTGGTATCCAATTTGGAAGGTATTATTTAGAGAGCTTTCTAAATATGAGTTGATTTATTTGGAAGGTTTACCAAACTTGGAATTATAAATTTGTATGTACTTCTTTCCGTATTTCTTTATTGTTTTAGCTTTGGCCTACTTATCATTTCTGATGATGATGATGAGGGGTTAGATGTTTTAAAGCATGGATGTGAGCGAGGTTTTGCATTGGCCTGGGGACAATCGGGAATATAATAACCTAATTAATTAGGTTTTAATTATAGTTTGGTATTTAATTAGTTTGATGAGTACTTAGCTATGATTCGTATTTTCAGTATTACTATAATTCCATAGTATATTATAAGAGTTAGTATTCGTTGCAAGTAGTGTTTGTTTTGAAAAGCCTTATACAATCACGTGGCGATAATACTTTAAGTTTCTCTCTTAAATATGTAATTTAAAACAAAACTATTAATTTCCAAGAGAGGAATTTAGGAGTGTTGCATATGGTCCCTCCTAGATTATGATCCTAACCACTATTGATAAGTTAGATCTTACAATTGGTTATTTTAATTTACCAAAGATAGCTTGGATTTTTTATGCCCTTTCTCAAGTAGTTACTATTCATGAGACGGTGCATCATATTAGAAGTATCCTTATTCTTGATGTGGATCGCACTAAGGATGAGCAAATACTTAAACAAGCATTTGATCTGAAAATAAGGGTATCAAGTCTGACAATCATAACAGTTCAGGTATTTAATATATTAATTTGCTATTAGATATGGTTACTAGTAATATCAAAACTAACAGGTGCCCAAGAAAGAATGATCTGATAAGCATTTTAATCTTTTTTTTCCCACTTTTATTCAAAACCTTAATTCCTACATTGTTTCATAAATCAATTTATTATATATTTTTTTTTAACAAAATCAATTTATTAATAAAAACCCATCCGGCATCTACAAATGAAATCTAAATTAACAAATACATAAGGTTTCTTTCATCAAAGCTACGATCGTTGAAAAAAATCTTGTAATATGGTACATCTCTCGCACACATCACTGAAAAATGCAGCCTTTTCGGAGAGACGATCTAACGGTTTGTTGTAGCCGTAAGGATAATTATTATATGATTTGCTTGGACGCATTTGAGAATTCGACAACCGTTGCGATCCCAAACAAATGTTTACCAACAAACTAATAATATAGGGCAAAGGATGATTACTTTTTTGATAAGCCCTGACACACAAATAAACCCTAACGAAAAATAACTAAACTAACAAAAACTAACAACTCCACCATAGAGAGACACTCTACCATAGGAAGACGATAAATATATATCTACACTACTCGTGTAGATTTATTGAAACCTAAAATGCAACACTATAGAAAAACAAGATTATTGGGTCGGAAATAGTCTAATTTTCGAAGAAATTAGACTATTTCCGGCCTAAAAGTTATAAACCCTAGAAGAGAAGAGGAGAGATGAGATTTAAAAATCAATTTATTATATGAAGAAATAGTAATATTATTAGTATTATGTCAACAAAAAAAATATTAGTAATTTAGTTGAAATTATACAGTAAGGCCCCATTCACTTCACCTTATTTTTACTGAAATGAAATTATTTATGTTGAATTTAAATTATTTTTACTGAATTGAAATTAATTTTACTGAATTGAAATGATTTTTGTTGAACTGAAATTATTTTTACTGATTTTTTGATATATTTCTTCTTTAAAGTTACTGATTTTTACTGAACTACAATTATTTTACTGAACTGAGAATTATTTTACTGAATATTTTTTTTTTAAGATAAAGTAAACAGGACCTAAATCAATGACAAATAATGATATCATGATAAAACTACGAGTACATTTTAGAGCCAAAGATTTTATACCGGGTAAGATATCCCAGTCAAAAATTTTGATACTCGATTTTAATGGTTCGGTTAATGGACAATGGTTCGAGTGCCCAACCAATGCTCGCCCTAGTAGGGAGGATAAAATTAAGGAAAAAAATTGAAGAATTTTATTGATTTTGTAAACTAGGAAGCTATTACATAACCAAATTTTCTTACGATAAAGCAATATTCTTGATATACAAATACTTTTTTGTATACGATGATATACAAATACTTAATTACTCTGTAATTGATGTGAATGTGAGTATGCTAGAAGAACTTAATAAGAGGAATTTATTATTGAAAAATATGGGTATGGTAGGAGAAAATAATAAAGGAGTTTTCAATGAGGAATTTATAATAAGAAAAAAGATAGGTAAGTTAGATGAAAATTAAATAATAAATGAGAAAAAAAATAAATGGGGATTTTTATAGCATATTGTGTTTACCTTTTTTTCACTTATTTCAGGAAAAATAAATTCAGATGAGTTCTAACAAGGGTTAATAAGTGTGATTAAAATTCAATTTATAACTAATATATGTTCTAATAAGTTCAGATAAGATAGACTATGTTTAAATGTAATAGTTTAGAATGTAAATTAGTAGAATGCACCTTTATTTTCAATAATTTTAGATCCATATGTATAACTTATCCAATTAAAAATAAATATATATTTGAGCGTATATTGTTTCTCTTAAAAAAAAAAAAAAAAAAAAAAGTTCATATTTTTTTCAATGATAGGTGCTTGGACCACATCCAGATGATAATTTTGTTGTTACCTAATCTTGTGTGTTATTTTTCAAACTCAAAAACCTTTTTATAAAAAACCCATTCTATGGCTAGAATTCGACCAAGCTATAAATCTACACGTCATTGAAAAAATATGGTTTAGGGTAGGTTTGTTTCTATCTTTATTTTTATTAACTTATTTTATCTTAAGTAAAAAAAAAAATTAGAAAAAAATTCAAATTCGTTCAGATAAAATAATTTTAGAAAAAATCATTTCAAAATATCATTTCGGTATATTTTTTCAGAAAAAATTATTTCAGACAAAATTAATTTTTCCTAAACAAAATACTTGTAATTTTTTTGGACGTACCACTATATATGAGAATTAGGGTGTGTCTATTCATCTGTTTTTCACTTATTTAAACTTATCTGATTATATCGGACTTTACTTGAAGTTTCCTGAACTAATCTGAACTTATTATATCATATTAAAACTTATTTTAATTGTAATTTAAAACATAGTAACGTAACCCTTATCAGAACTTATATTTATTGAACTTACCTTATATGAACTTAACTGAACTTATCTAAATTTATTTGAACTTATTGGACCTAATATTGGTGAATAGAACATGTCGTACTATGAGAATTAACTTCTATTGTACCACTATGAGAATTTCAGATAAAATAATTAGATTTCATATAGATAAGTATTTCAAACAAATACAGATAAACCCAACAAATCCTTAATTTCCTCAAAAGAGTTCAGACCAAATATTTACACCAACAATAAATGGTTTACATACTAAATCCTTTTTTTTTTCTTTTCTTTTTTTTTTTTTTAAACTTTGTATATTGATTCTTTTTTTAAAGCAAAATTAATATACATACTGTTTGGGTCCAATTTAGTCCAATTGGGCCTGGTCACTGAATGATCCAATTAAAAGCCCAAGGTTAAGGTTCAACTCTCCTATGTGCTAAAGTCAAAAATCAACATCCTCAAAGCCATGTCAAGGTCAGTCAACGGCCCAATCAGCTTGGCCCAGCCCAACTGACTTCCGGGCCCAATCCGCCTCCTTCATTAGCCAAGGTATAAAAGCCAACAATTTGGTCAATTCTTGGTAAGACAATAAAGCCTCAAGCAACTAAACTCTTGCACAGCTTTCTCTCTCTAATATACTGACTTAAGCATCGGAGGGGCCTTCCTCGGCGTCCCCCCGAGGCTAGTTTACGTGTATTTGTTGTGCAGGAAACCCTCGGCTCCTGCGTCGTTCGGACCGAGACCAAGTTCCCTCAAGATAAAAGGATCTTCCGAGATTCGATTGTTTTCATCCGAAACAATTTGGCGCCGTCTGTGGGGAGAGCTACTAAATTTCGCGTCAGTCATCAAACACTCCGGCAGTCGCCATGACTAAGAGTGGAAAGAGTTCCAAGAAGGCTAAGAAGGGAGGAGGCCGGATTACGGTGAGGGAACGCCAGCCGGTTTATCCCTCCCCGGAGCAAGCCTCTTCCGAATCGGAGGCCCCCATTTCTCCGGAAAGGGAAGCCTCAAGAGGTCCTAGCCTCCAGGAGGAGAACACCTCGCACCACACTCGGCAGCCGGGGCCATCCCCGAGACCGAGTGGCTCAGGTGCGAGGAACTCCCCGCCGCGCCATAGCGTGCAATCCAGGTCACATCCGAGGGAGACTCCTCCCTCCGGACCCTCCACCGAGGAAGTGGCCAGAGCAGTGGCCATCTGCATGGAGTTCCTTAAAGCTCAAGGGGCTCCAATCCAGATGCCTGATGATCACCAGCCGAGAAACCTGAAAAGGAGGATCGGTCAGGATGATGGTGGACAAGTTCCACCACGTAGACAGCTCGGCCAGAGGTGGCGAGGGGACACCCGAAACTCCAGTAAGGAGAGGAGGAGGAACCCTCAACCCTCTGACCACTCTGAAGCTCAGAATTCCATGGGGCCCTCCAAGGACCCGGAATTCGCCCGCCAAAGCGTTCACGAACGCTTGGGTTCGAGGGAGGTGAGTGTGCATAGCCGCCTCACCTTCCCAGAGGATACCGGACCCCACCCAACCTTGTCTCAGCCGGGGACGAAAACCACTTCCACCTCTGAGAGAGGAGGGAGCGAGGTCCCTGAGGCCGGGTACAAGGGGAAGGCGGTCATGGTTCCATCGAACTCGCCCTTCCAGAAGTGGATTCTGGAAGAGCATGTGCCAACGGTCAAAATCCCGGCACATATTACTTACGATGGTACCTCAGATCCTAAGGATCACATTGCCTCTTACGAGGGGCACATGTATCTGAACCCGAGGTCTGAGGCTACCTGGTGTAAATACTTTCCTACGACCCTCAAAGGTGTTGCCCAATCCTGGATCACCAAAGGGCTCAAGGAAGGCTCCATAACCGGTTGGAACGACCTCTCCAACAAGTTCAAGAGCAAATTCTCTACGGCCAACCGCCGAGAGAAGACCACTGCAGAGCTAATGAGTCTGCAGCAGGCGGAGGACGAGAGCCTCCGCGACTATCTGACTCACTTCAGCAACGAGTCATTCGGAATCACAAGCCTGGATCAAGGCCTGGCCGTGTTCGCGCTACGGAACGGCCTCCAAGCTGGAAAGTTCCTGGACTTCATGGTCATGCATCCCCCGCAGACCCTGGAGGAAGCCTTGGAAGCATCGGATAGGTTCATCCGAGCCGAGGAGTGGAACAGATCCAGGTCTCAGTCTCGTCCGAGAATTGAGAAGCCGAAAGGGCAGCAGCCCGAAGTCTCGGCGCAGAGGAAAGGGAAGGCTAAGGCCTCAGAACCGTCCTCTGCTGCCGAGCCGAAGAAGGAAAGACACTTTCCCTACACGGGAAGGTACGATTCATACACTCCACTCTCCCTTCCCCGTGCTAAGATTTTCAGCACGACGAAGGACGAGGGGAGATTCAAAAAACCTCGTCCGTTGCCTCCCTGGCATCAGACGAGGGGAAAGGACCAGTGGTGCGAGTTCCATGACTCACCCGGACATCGCACCGAGGACTGCGTCCAGCTGAAGGACCAGATTGAGGATCTGGTCCGCAAGGGGTACCTGAGCCAATACCTCGCGGACAGGCGCGAGGAGAAAAAAGCTGAAAAAGATTCTCGACAGGACCTCAACTTCGCTCGGAAGAAGGATAAGGGACCTCAGGGCAAGGAGTCCCTCGACATCCTGGTTATTTCCGGGGGAATCTCGCGAGGCACAGCCAAACGCCAACTGAGGGGTCTAACCCATCAGATTCATCAGGCTGAGCTTCGGCAGTCCCAGTCACCGGCGCCGAACATCCTGTTCACAGCCGAAGACTGTGAGGGGGTGGTATACCCCCACGATGACCCACTAGTAATCATTCTGGGCATCGCCAACCGCAACGTCTGGCGGACCCTCGTCGACGGCGGTAGCGGGGCGAACATCCTCTTCCGAGGAGCGTTCGACCAGCTGAGGATGGGAGCCGAGCACCTGGCCCCCGCACCCTACCCGGTGTCTGGATTCAACGGCTCTTCCTCGTATCCTGACGGGAAGATTACACTTCCTGTCACCATCGGCGAAGGCCGAGCAGCTAGGAATATCATGGCCGAATTTTTGGTCGTAGATGCTCCATCTGCATACAACGTGATCATGGGGAGACCCCTCATTCACGGCATTCAAGGAGTCGTCTCCACGTATCATCAAATCATGATATACGTTTCAGACGAGGGACGCTCCGAGAAAATAAAGGGCAGTCAAAAAGAAGCCCGCCGATGCAATCACCTCAAGCCATCCACGTCTCGCCGAGGCGACCGTGGCGATGGGGAGGAAAAGCACCGGGACCGAAACGCCAAAAAGCCGAGAGGCTCAGACGTTTCGGCTAATGAAGCCCCAGACAACGAGAAATCTGATGGGGGCCAAAAGGCTGACTCCGCCTCAGAGCCGAACGACTCTGATGGCCAGCCGCGGTCAGGAAAGTCTGCTAATATTGATAGCAGGCCGGAATTCGAGGAATCCAACTCTAAGAGCATGGAGACGGATGACCTGACCGAGTCAATAGAACTGACCGTAGGAGATCCGAACAGATGTGTTAGCATCGGGTCGTCACTGGAGCCAAACACCCGTGCGGCACTCGTCCAACTCCTACGGGCCAGTGGAGACGTGTTCGCCTTCTCAGCCGCAGAAATGCCCGGGATTGATCCGGACTTCGTCTCCCATAGGCTTAATGTCGACCCCTCCAGTCGACCCATTAAGCAGAAAAAGCGGAACTACTCCGCCGAAAAGAACCAGAACATCGCAGCTGAGGTCGATAAGCTCCTAGATGCTGGGTTCATTGAACCCTGTCAGTATCCGGAGTGGCTGGCCAATGTTGTAATGGTTCAGAAGGCAAATGGTAACTGGAGGATGTGCGTTGACTTCACGGACCTGAATAGGGCATGTCCCAAGGACTCCTATCCGCTGCCGAGGATCGACCAACTGGTCGACTCGACAAGCGGGCATGCTCTGCTCAGTTTCATGGACGCATTCTCGGGATACCATCAGATCTTCATGCACCCCGAGGACCGAGCTAAAACAGCGTTCATAACAAGTTCCGGGTTGTACAATTACAGAATGATGCCCTTCGGATTGAAAAATGCGGGGGCAACATATCAGAGGTTGGTTGATCAGGTTTTCGCCGAGCAAAAAGGCCGAAACATGGAGGTTTATGTTGACGACTCAATCGTCAAAAGCATAAAAGAAAAAGATCATGTCACGGACCTAGCCGAAACCTTCGCCACCCTCAGAAAATACAAAATGAAGCTGAATCCGAAGAAATGTGTCTTCGGCGTGAAGTCAGGCAAGTTCCTCGGCTTCATGGTCAGCAAGAGGGGGATTGATGCAAACCCCGCCAAAGTACAAGCTGCTTTAGACCTCCCCGAGCCGAAGACAAAAAGAGATATTCAGCGTCTAGCCGGGAGAATGGCTGCCTTGTCCAGGTTCATCTCACGAGCCTCAGACAAAGGGCTCCCTTTCTTCAAGGCGCTGAAGCTCCAAAATTCAAAAGGCATTGAATGGGGAGACGAACAAAAGTCAGCCTTTCAGCAGCTCCGTGAACACCTGGCTCAACTCCCAACACTGGCAAGGCCAGTCGTAGGAGACATCCTATACTTATACGTGGCGGTCAGTCCAGCCACGGTAAGCGCGGTGCTGCTAAGGGAAGAAGAAAAAGTTCAACAGCCGATCTATTTCGTCAGCCACACCCTGACGGATGCCGAGACGCGCTACCCATTGTTAGAAAAAGTGGCTTATGCAGTGGTGGTGGCTGCTCGGAAGTTGCGACCCTATTTTGATTCTCATCAAATAGCGGTTCTAACTGATCAGCCGTTAGAGAAAGTCCTCGGCAAGGTTGAAAAATCCGGTAGACTAGCAAAGTGGGCTTTCGAGCTCACCGAGTTCAGTATCGGTTATCAGCCGAGAACAGCCATCAAGGCGCAAGCCTTGGCAGACTTCTTGGCCGAGTGCTCCTATCAGGAGACTCTGGATGCAAGGAGGAAAATCTGGACCGTCTTCACGGATGGGTCCTCCACCGTGAACGGTTCGGGGGCAGGGGTCGTCATCACCTCTCCCGAAGGCAAAACCTTCGAGTATGCACTAAAATTTTCATTCAAAGCCTCTAACAACGAGGCCGAATATGAAGCAGCCATTGCTGGCTTAGACCTGTGCATATCGTTGGAAGCCGAGCATGTCTACCTCAAGACAGATTCTCAGCTGGTCGCCAATCAGATCCGGGGGGAGTATGAGGCTAAAGAGCCTTCAATGGCAGCTTACCTCACAAGGATCAAATCGACAATTGCGAAGCTGAGATCTTTCGAAGTAGAGCTGATCCCAAGGGGTCAAAATGCTCAAGCGGACGCACTCTCCAAACTTGCAAGCTCAACTCTGACTTAGTTAAGCCGTTCTGTCTATGCGGAGGTGCGCCGAGAAAAGAGTGTAGCCGAAGCAATATCAATCTGCTGCGCTGCACTCGAGCCGAGCTGGATGGATGACATCCTGGCTTATAAACTCAGGGACGAGCTCCCCGAGGATAAGAATTCGGCCTCCAAGATAAAGCGGATCAGTTCACGATTCCTCGTCTTCGGCGGCCAACTCCTCAGAAAATCCTTCTCCGCTCCATTATTGAAATGCGTGGGTCCAACGGATGCCGACTATATTCTCCGAGAGATTCACCTCGGCATCTGCGGAAACCACATAGGAGGGAGAACCTTAGCCCACAAAGCTCTCAGGGCAGGGTATTTTTGGCCTACAATGATCTCGGATGCAAAGAACATGGTCAGAAAATGCGAGAAATGCCAAAAATTTGCACCGGTAATCCATCGGCCATGCCTAGATCTCCAGCCAATTCTTAATCCTCTTCCATTTGCACAATGGGGGTTGGATATTCTGGGACCCTTTCCCGAGGCCCCATACAAAAGAAAGTGGCTGATAGTCGGAATCGACTATTTCAGCAAATGGATTGAAGCGGAAGCTGCTTCAAGCATATCTGAGCAAACTGTCAGACAGTTCATCTGGCAGAACATAATAACTCGGTTCGGCATCCCAAAAGTTTTTGTGTTCGACCACGGCAGACAGTTTGACAACCTGCCCTTGCGCCGATACACTGATCAATTCGGGATAAAATTGGCTTACTCCGCGGTTTGCCACCCTCAGAGTAATGGCCAAGCCGAAGCCGCAAATAAACAGATCCTTAACGCTCTCAGAAAAAGAGTAGAGGATCAAAAGTCCAAGTGGGTAGAGGAACTTCCGGGAACCCTCTGGTCACTCCGGACAACCGAGAAGGAGGCAACGGGGCATTCACCTTTTCAGCTGGTGTATGGATCCGAAGCAGTGCTTCCAGTGGAAGTGGGCTCAGAAAGCCTACGAGTGAATCTCTTCTCAGCCGAGGAAAATGAGCAGCTCATGAAAGAGTCCCTCGACTTCCTTGACGAGATTAGAGATCTAGCCCGAGAAAGGATGGCTGCACACAAGCTCAGAATGAGCAAGTCCTACAACCGAAGAGTCTATCAACGACCTCTCAGAGTTGGGGATTTAGTTTTGAGGAATGCTGCAGCTGTTCAAAAAAGTCGCATTCATGGCAAACTCTCAGCATCTTGGGAGGGACCTTATGAAATTTATCAAGAGCTTCAGCCCGGTACCTTCAGACTCAAACAAATGGATGGCACCGAGCTGAAAAACCATTGGAATGCCGATGTGCTCAAAAAATACTATGAGTAAATCCTTCGGATAGTACAATCTATGTAAGTACACTGATTTTGTTTATAAAAAGGCCATCGAGCCAGTATTCATTCAGATTGCGTGTATTCTTTAAGTCTTTATGCTTTCTACGGTTTTTCAAAAATTCAAGGTTTCATTCGGCGCTGTCCGGGGTATTGCATAATGATGCCTTGTACCTCGGCAAGCCGTAAAACCTGCCAAAAAAGGATACAAGCCCGAAGTATTGCATAGTGATGCCTTGTACTTCGGAGAATCTGTTCCTTTGGGCAAAAAGGCCATAGACTTATCCGAAACATAGCCTAAAAAATAGGAACTGATAAAGCCCCGAAGTATTGCATAGTGATGCCTTGTACTTCGGATGAATCAGTTCCGGGTGGTAGTTGCAACTCTGAAGTATTGCATGATGATGCCTCGTACTTCAGATAAACTGCTGCCCCGGCATGGTGTTTCGGATAGTTGTTCCCTTGGATGAATTGAAGAAAGTGTCACAAGAGTACCATCTCTAGAGTGAAAACTCTCAGGTGGGAAATCAGTACTTTAAAAACAGATGTAGAAAATAAAGCAAAGTGTTCAAAGATCCTCGGCTTAGCCGAGAAAAATTATCAGCCATTCCAGAATTCAGAAGACCTCATCTTCAGATTTCTGGGGGGGCAGAGGGAAATAGAGAAATGGCACAACTGATCTAATACCCTTCAGCTCAGCCGAAGTTTGATACTTATGTCAGTTTTTTCACAAGTTGAAAACATCCGAGTACAAACGGCAAAAAGAAGTCTCAGCAGAAATGATTCTCGCTAGCCGAAGTTCTGCACTTAGCAAATATTTGAAAGATCATTCAAAGAAAGCAGTAAAGTGCGAAGACTGGTAAAGCGAAGAAAAAAAAATACACAAGAAAGCTGAGAAAGTGAACTTCTTTGAAATAAAAATGTTGAATTACAAAAATAGTCGGCAGCCGCCCACAAGCGGAAAGTAACAGCTGCCGAAATACGTACAGGCAAAATAAAAATATAATAAGCTGTTGTACGATAAGGCAAGCTGAAGCAAAAAAAAACAAAAGGCAAAAACTCAGAAAGCGGCAAGTCTAAAGTTAAGCACATGATGAACCGCAAGATTCTGAAGACGACTGCCCGAGTTCCTATGCTTCAGCCGGAGGATCAGACTGATCAGCGTTGAGTCCCCTGGTGGCCTCAGCCCCAGCAGCAGAAGAGGCGGGCTTTGCACTTTGCCGAGCCTCCCTTTCCCTCTGCTCAGCTTCCAACTCCAGTCTTTCAGCTTCCTCTTCGGCTTCCTCAGCCTTAAGAATTTCAGCTTCAGCTGGAGTTGCATACTTCATGTGAGGGTCTTCGGGATTCTGGACCCACTCAGCACATTTAGACCAGTCCAGCTTCGGCTCAGCATGAAGGCAGAGTCTTCGGCATACTCGGAATCCGTTTCTGAAACCCATCTCATATTCCTCTTGGGTGTAAACACGGACTTTGAGTAAAGCCTCAGCATCAGCCAGCTTCTTCTGGGTCTCCTCCAAGTCCTCCTTGGATTTCTTCAGCTGTTCAGCGACTTTGGAGGAGGACCCCTTCAGCTCATTCAGCTCTTGCTGAATTTGGAAAGCCTTTGTCTGAGCTTGGGCCACTTCAACTTTCTGGATCAGCAGTTGATCCTCAGCCTCTTGGAATTTAGCTCTTTGAGCTTCAGCAGCAGCAGCAGCAGCAGCCTCTGAGAGTTGGACGTCTTTGGCCAAGAGCAACTCTTCAGCAGCCATTCGGCTGGCTTCAAGAGCCTCTAGACGCTGCTGCACTTCAGCTTGTGCAGCAGTTCCTTCTTGAATTCGGCTCTCAATAGCAGCCTTGAATTTGGAGACGTCCACTCCCATATGCTCCTGGAGGAATTTTTCCCCTTCCATCAGTGGGGGAAAAACCTCCATCTCCATAGCATCGCAGAAGGTTTTCAGAGCTTCGGCAGCTTTTTTACCGTACTCCTCAACCTCCTGCTGCTTCTCTTCAGCTGCTGCTTGCTTCAGCTTAGCAAGCTTAACTTCCTCTTCAGCCACCTTCCTTTCGTGCACAGCAGCGTCTACCCTATCTTGTAGGGTATCAATCAGCTCTACAGTGAGAGTCTGATTGTGCACGAACTGAAAACAGGGGCACAAGTTAAAAAAGTAAAAAATAATAGCTGAAAGGTTGAGTTCAGAAAGAAATCAAGGCAAGGAGAATTACCTGCATCATCAGCAGTTGGTTGGACCTGGCAGGGTCAGGAACTGATCTGCTGGATTCGCCCATCCCAGCAGTGGCCTTCAGCGACCAAATCCTTGCCCTATCTACTTCGGACAGGCCAGCAAAATCGCCGAAGTAGGCTGCAGCACCTTCTCGGTTCTGACCCCATATGAGGTCCCAGATGTGGTCTGGGACTGGAATTCGGGGGGCCGAGAAACCCATTTCTCCAGACTGCAGCGTCTGGAAGGAAGGGAAGGATGACGATGGAGCCTCTTTAGCTTTGGGTGGCTCAACGTCCTCCTCCTTCTCAGAAGAGTCAATTATTGTGACCTCTTCTTCTTCAGGTGTGAGGACGAAGGCCCCAACCTCTCTGGCAATGTCCGCCGTGAAACCCTCAGCACTGGGCATCACGGCGTCTCCATCCTTGTCCTCGGCGGCACTCTCTCGAGCTTCTTCCAGAACCTCTCCCTTAGGTTTGGGAGTTCTCTGATCCACCTCCATCTCGGGGGGTGGCGGAGAGGCCCTTGGGGGTGATTGAGGCGGTGGCCGGGGAACCCTCGGCGATCCATTGCCTTCCTCAGGTTCCCTTATTGCGACGCCGATGGTCATCGGCCTCTGCTGAAAGTCATGAGGGCCGATGATGGCCATCCTTCGGCGCCTTTTCAGAAGGGGCTGCTCGTCCATATCTGAGTCTGAAGACTCTTGTATTTGATCTTCGGGACGAACAGGAGCTTTGCCTTCTCTGTGTCTGTTACTCTCTTCAGACTGTAACAGACAGGGGGGAAGAAGAGTGTGAGTAAAAAAAAAAAAAGAAGAAAGACAAAGTTAAGTCTAAAGGCTCACCGAGGTCTTCAGCAAAGCCTCGTCTTCTTCAGCTGCCCTAGCCGCAGCTTCTTCAGCAACTCTGGAGGACCCTTCTCCACCTTCACAAGCTTCAATAACCCGTGCAACCTCTTCGGCTGTACGGGCAGCTTCAGCTTCTTCTTCCAGCAGCTGAAACAAGGGATCCCTCTTCTTCCACCAAGGCTTCTGCCTCTGATACAGAGCAACAGCCTCAATTTGGAAGTGGGAAGAGTCTAGGTGAACCTCTCGGCGCCTTGGTTCAGTGATAGGGGGAGCCCGATCAGTTACGACTCGTTCTCGGTTGACGCCAAGGCGAGCGTAATCAATGCCGACGTTGGTCTCGTCCCGTTCTGAAAAAGAAAAGGGGAGAAGTCAATTCAGTTAGTTCGGCACATCACAAGAAAGCAAAATGAAAGAAGAAAAGAGATAATTAAGGCCTCGGCCCCAGCCGAAGAAGATTACCATCCCTAAACTTTCGGCTGAGGCCGACAGCTGCCAGCATATTCTCTTGGAAAACATAGTGCGTATCGGGGAGCCAAGTCTCCGGGATATGCTGCATTCGGCCGCTGCCTCCCCGGTTCGGCAGCTTGCCGAAGATGTTCTGCTGATTAAGGTTCGGGTCTGGCCCGCTATCTTCGGGAGGACCTAAACTTCCCATATCAGGATCCGGCTCGGCAAGATACCGGGGAGCGCTGAAAACGTAAGGGTGGCTCGGCTCCGTGGGTGCCCTAACCCAAATCCATTGACCTCTCCAGTCCTTGTCTGAAGAGTCGTTCGGCCACATGGTTAGGAACGGGGGCCGAGACTCAATCCGATACCACCCAGAGCCATGGCATCCGTGCCCACTTTGAATGTTTGGCACTAGCCGATGGAGCCTTTTGAAGCAATGCAGGTTCGGCACGTACCTGAAGAATTTGCAGACCCATAAGTACGTCATTACCCTTCGGATGCTGGTGGGGGTCAGCTGGCACAGGGAAATGTTGTAATGGATCAGCAAGTCTCGGACGAAAACGTCCAAAGGGAACCTCAGCCCATACTGAAGCTGTCTCGTGTACACCCCCACATACCCCGGGGGTGGACGATGGATTCTATCGGATGCTGAGGGCATTCGGCACCAATATCCATCAGCTTCAAAAATGCCGTAGTGCAACTCAATTTGCTCGGCAAATCGATATTGATCGGCGTTCTCTACCCACCATGAGTAGGGGCGGTTCTTTATCATGGCCGAAGCGACTTCGGCATTCTCCCACTCTGAAAACCCAGGGAGGATATCCCAAAGGACAGCGGGAATTTCATCGTCCCGTCCAGAAGCACTCGGCTCATCCGTTCTCTGAGGAGGAGCCGAAGAAATGGGAGTCGCCCTAACCCCTTCAGCAGGGTCAGACTCTGTCCTTCGTCCATTCCAGGTCCCAATCCTGTCCCTGGGATCGGGGATTAGCCTTGCTCTTCTTGGAGCACGGGCTCCACCTCTAACTCCCCTCACCATTGACGAATTTCGAAGGAAAAAGTCGAAAAAGGGGAAAGAGTGCAAAGTCGAAGAAAGATGAAATAAAATCAAAGGAATTTACCTTGATCTGAAGCAAAAGCCGCCGATTTACGAATTGGTAGTGACAAGTCTCAGCTTCTAAGCTTAATGCTCGGGGAATTTGCGAAGTTTTGATGCGGGCTCTTGAGCGTTCTTGAGAATTCTGGGTTTGTGTTGATGAATGAGTGGGGAGAGAAGACGCGCCTCTATTTATATCTCCAGAAATGGGAATTCAAGGAGTCTGCGTTTCAATTTCTCTCAAGCACCCCACTAAGTAACCGTTAAACACACGACCTTGCAGTTAAATCGCCCACTACCCGTCCAACTTCCGCAATTATCCACATTAACTGTTGTTATCTCATTAATCATGGGTTAATTACGGTTTAAATTCACATTTTTGGATTAACAAATCATTCACTTCCCTCCTTTTCTGATTAAATCAAACCCGACCCGTCATCCTTCCAAATCGGGTCTGGGGGGCAAGTTGTTTGGGTCCAATTTAGTCCAATTGGGCCTGGTCACTGAATGATCCAATTAAAAGCCCAAGGTTAAGGTTCAACTCTCCTATGTGCTAAAGTCAAAAATCAACATCCTCAAAGCCATGTCAAGGTCAGTCAACGGCCCAATCAGCTTGGCCCAGCCCAACTGACTTCCGGGCCCAATCCGCCTCCTTCATTAGCCAAGGTATAAAAGCCAACAATTTGGTCAATTCTTGGTAAGACAATAAAGCCTCAAGCAACTAAACTCTTGCACAGCTTTCTCTCTCTAATATACTGACTTAAGCATCGGAGGGGCCTTCCTCGGCGTCCCCCCCGAGGCTAGTTTACGTGTATTTGTTGTGCAGGAAACCCTCGGCTCCTGCGTCGTTCGGACCGAGACCAAGTTCCCTCAAGATAAAAGGATCTTCCGAGATTCGATTGTTTTCATCCGAAACACATACTAATAACTTTTAATTCTTAAGATTGGTTTATGTTAATGACATTGAACTCATTCTTCATTTCAAATTTCTATTATACTTTATCAATTGCAAATTATTCGACTCGGTTCTTTCATCAAATCTTCCGATGCATGAATTCGTATTAATTTTTATTAGTGTTATTAATATATTCAAAGATATTAATAATACAAGTTAAACATTAATAATTATATTTAAAACGAGAGAATAAGTACTTTTTCTGTTTTATTTTATTCTCAACACAACCTCATCAAGACACACTTTTTAGAAAGAGATAATACGGGGTGGTAGGCAAACAAATGAATATATGTGTAGTGTATGAAAATAACTTTAACTTCAAAAACAGAAAAGACTTAGATATAAATTATTTTGAACAATGAAACTCCGTATGAGTATTCACACCAGCTCAGCTCATTTGTCATCCCTGCCTAGGCGGCCTAGCTAGAAGCCTATGTAACCTTAATGTGTCTCCATTAAGGTTTCTTCCGTTTTTTTTTTTAAATTTTCTTTCTTTTGAAGGTTATTGATGATATTTGCTCCACTCATTTATGGGTGGTTGTAGGTCATATGCTTCCAATAAATTTCGCATCAAACTTTATGTAATCTTATGTAAGACATGCGACACGTGTGACATGTTCGATGCATTGCTTGTTGTCATTGGATTTTTGTTGAATTAAATTATTTATTGGTAACTTGCTATCATTGGATAGGTAGGCCAAGTTAATTTTTGTTTTTAAACCAACATCAATGTTTATATTTTTAGCTTTTTCCCGAGTTTTGTAATGTTATTAATTCGTGTTTCATTCATTTTACAAAATTTTGGTCGTATATGCTTTAAAATATTTTAAGAGATAAAAAAAGTTAAAGTAGAAGTAACAAATAAAGACAGTGAGATTATCAAAATAGAAGAATCCTTTTTTATTGCATGCTTCTCAACAAATGCTCAATTGATCAAATATGTGCACTCCAATTTAAGACAATCAAATTCAAGAAGAAAACTTTACAAAGCTTTAATTAACATTTGCCATTATAATTATCTTTATGCTCCGGATGTGCTCCAGTAACTTGTATCTGGGTTGATAATGGATTTATAGTCTAACCGAATACCTGCACAATTAACATAGATTAGCTGTCATCGGGGTTATGTCCGAAGATAACCGCTTTGATGCTAAAGTCGGTACTTTTATGATATGGGTAATATTGTAATTTGAGAGTGTTTTGCTTTAGAATATTGTACCTTAGAAATAAGATATGTTTGGTATATATATAAATCCTCTAGCAGATGCCACGTGTCGATCCACGTGGGTGTTTTTGTCAAGTGGGTAGTGAGTGTCTACGTGGCCGAAAGCAGGTTTCCACGTGGATGGCAATTAATGCCGATATGGATAATAGGCAAGTATTAGACATGATCCAAATACGAAGATCCAACCCGATTACTTGATCCATATTGGTGCCGATATCATCTTGTACACTTTATGTGTAAGTTGGATATATCATGTGTTAGTAATCGGAGTTCACTCTAGTGTAATAAATAAGGGTAAGAGTTAAGGAATCAAGGTTGTTGGCTTTTTTAGATTTGGCTGATGAATTTATGTAACTACTTTTAATCTAACCTCCCAAAGAAACCATTTGCAATAGAAATAATAAAGATGGCACTCATCTTATGGAAGAGGTAACTGAATATTTATATACTTCTTATAGTACATTTGCTGTTATTGTGTCCTAAGAATGATGGAGAAATCTGTACGAAGTATTAGCCAGGCTATCTGGCTAGTAAGTATTATCTGTAGTTTGATTTGAGTTGAGTATCTACACAATAAATATATTTTAATTTAACTACCATCCAATTGTGTCAAAAAAAAAAAAAAAAAAAAAAAAAAAGACCCTACCACCCAAGCCTCTTGGGTGATTCTAGAAAACTTGCTCTGATGGTAAAAATTCAGCATGATTTCGGTATTTTATACTTCCAACGTCTTAATTTAGTGTGTCAATTATTATTGAACAAAAAAATTAGGTAGAGGTTTGAAAAGAAGTTATCAATTGTTACTCCGTATTAAAATAACAAGTTAAACATGGTTTTATTTATTAAAAAAAAAGTGGCGTTTTATTTTCATCAAATGAGTGTGTGAGACCTTCCCTTTAATTTGAGCAGTGAAAAAGATAAATTTATTTTTAAAACATAGTACTCATAGCTCCTTGCCAATAATGGAATGGGTTAATAAATAAATTGGGAGAAACAAAAATAAATACTCCGTAAGTGAACAGTACTAAATTGTATTGTTATGGAGGGAGTAAAAACAACACCAATGATTGTAGTTAGGGAGTTGCTTGCAATATTAAATAATTCATAGCTACTAGCTTGATCAGTAGAAAATGCAATAAGCTTGGTCAAGCAAATTAGCTTTGCCAAACTAATTTGCTTGGAGAAATACTTGCCAAAATAAAATAAAAAAATAGAATAAATGAAATGAAATATATAAAAGTTAATTAAGGAGGTGGGTTTATTTATATAGTAAACTAATAACTAACCATTTGAGCTCAAAGTAACTAGAACTAGATTAGTGCCCGTGCGATGCACAATAGTAATAATTTTTCCCATAATGAATTTTGATATAATACAAAAATGAAGCAACTCATGTGAAATAAACAAATGCAATGCATATAGAAAAATAAAATAATAAGGCAAAATTCATTAAATTTACAATTGAGATAGAAAAAAAATTTATTGTTGATTAGTTGAGTTGAAAATATTTCAAAGTAGTATACCATTATATTAAATTAATAATGCATATTATTCCCAATAAAACTATACAATCTAGTGACTATATGACTTAAGAATTATTTATAAATGTCTTTTAATAAACATCAAAACATTAATCAAACAGCAGACTAAAATCTACAGTAAAACTATTGGCATAACATGCATACAAGTAAATATATAAATTACAAATTAAATAATATATCATCTTTATATCCAATAAAATAATTTCAATGGAAATAAATACTACTTAGATCATTAAAGGCAATAACAATCAATAATTAAGCAACACTAACCTATATATTAGTAGTACATTTTTTGTTTATGGATTGATGCTCTATATGATATCGTCGTTCTTTGTTATTATATAAAAATGTGTTTGAAAGCTATTCAATAATTCTAGTTTGATCATTGTTTGTTTATTGCCTTAAAATTTTATTTGTCGATGATAATTATTTGTCACTCTTTTTTGATATTTTACATTTTCGAATTAGACATATAATATAGTTGTCAAACACAACATTTATTTTATGGTCATATCTAATACTCCATTAGTCTAATAAGCAAAATAAAAAAGGAATTTGAAAAAAAAATAAATTAAAGCGATGTTTTAAAGTAATTTCTTTAATATTAATTACTTCGATATGAATCAATTTTATTATTACTTTTTCGGTAAAACTCAATAATACTTGTTTAAAAGATAATTAAAAAAGAGTTGGAAAATTATTTTAGGTAAAATGTGCATGGAAAAGTTTAGAACACAATAAAAAGAAATACATTTTATATAGAGATAATATATAAGTTTGGAATAACATAATTATAGTTTTATTATAAAAATATTCCAAAATAAAATATTTTTTGCTAAAAGGGGAGGGGAGTTTTGGAGGGAAAAAAAAGCACCAAGATGTGACACATGTCACTCCCAGTGTCTGTTTTAGTATTAAGTTATTATTGATGACAATTAGCTTAAAAGGTTATGTGGCATGGTAAGCTAATTGGACGATATATCTATTAACCTATACTAAAAGCAAATCCTTCCATGACACTTGTATACGATATTTCATACTACTAATAACAATAAATTTACCTTTTTATATCAAAACAAATCTAAATTTGGAGAAAAAATTCACTAAACAAATAATTTACTTCCTCTGTTTTTCTTTTATTGCACCATAAGGACTTTTACACTATTGACTTAATCTTCTTTGACCATCTTTTGTGATTTATCCATTAGGAAGAATATAGTCATGTGGGTTCTAGTTAATTAGATTCGTCTCGAAATCTACTTTTCAAATATCTATTTTTTATATTTTTACAAAAGTATAATTAAAGATATTAATAGCCAAAGTAATGCATTGACAAGCGTGAAATATCTTATGGTGCAATAAAAAAAGAACGGGGGAAGTATAAATTTCTAATGAATGAAAAGGAAGTGTATAAACTAATTTCAATTTAAAAAATAAAAAAAATTCTTATAAAACTGATCTTAGTATTATACATTCGAAAATGCAAGACATACCTATGTGTTAGTTGATTTCATTAATAAATTTTAATTATGGTAGCCTTTAAATTATGAAAAAAAAACCTTATTGTTAGTTGTCCGTGCATGCACGGGATCTATACTAGTTACTTGATATATTTCATTTATTATGTTTATAACTTTAACTATCAATATCTTTACTTCTAAATAGGTAAAAATTATAAAAATTAGATACTATGATAGTATTTATTGTGACAATTCTACCAATACCTCAAATAACTATGTATTCCTTACATATAATTCACAAATTAATGATAGTCAAATGAGAGAATGTGAATAGTATAAAGTCAAATTGGGTCAAGTAAAAAAACTGAAGAAGTAGTTTATTTATTTAGTTTTGTTTGTTTTATATGTTTTATTAAAGTGCTTCTTCCTATGGCAAGGATCTTCTTTGAAAGACATAAATTTTCTTTTCTTAGCTAGCTCCTTGTGAGAGACTTTTTGTGCTTTTATGGTTACAAATCTGGTGGATCATCGGCTTCATTGTATAGTTAAAGTAATTTCTAGCGCGAAAAAATATTATGCAAAATTGCATGAATTATAAAATTTTGGAATACAATCAAATGAATCTTATTTTTATTTTTTTTAAAGTAAATAAAAAAAAAAGTAAAACTATTTCCTCCGTTCTTTTTTAATTGACTCGTTTTGACTTTTACACTATTCACCATCCATCCTTTGACCGTCTTTTGTGAATAATATGTAAGGAAAAACATATTCATGTGTGATCTTTTTGAATTCGTCTTAATAAATACTATCATAATATATAACTTTTATAATTTTTACTTATGGAGAATTAAAGTTATTGATTGTTAGAGTTTTACATTGACAAGCGTGATAAAAGAAACAAGTCAAATAAAAAAGAACAGAGAAAGTATATCTGAAGTTTAGTAGAGTTGCAATTAAATCTCTAACACTACTCGGTTATGATTATTTTTTATCTTTAATGATCTTTTGGTATGGTTTGAAAATGTTATTGACCACTTCTATGTGAGGATTACTATATGATCAGATATGTACTCTTGCTCTAGCAAAAAAATAAAAAATAAAAAATAAATAATAATAAATAAATAAATAAATAAATATCTACCCCAAGACTAATTTTCAAAGGTTTAAACCGAACAGAACAAGATATTAGAAAATTTTACTATTTTTTTCTCTCCGAAGAGTGGACTGTCTTTGAGCACCCAGTCGAAATGGGAAAGAAAAGAATCTATTTCATAATGATTAATATTTCAATTACTTGATCAATATTATTAGTTGGTACAACATTTAAATAATGCACACTACTCCCTCCGTGTTTAATTAAATGAAAAGTTTTTCTTGTGCACTTATGTCAATGTAACATTTTGACTGATTATATCTTTAATTATTAATAAGTAAAAATTATATTTATTGAATACTAATAAACTATTTATTGATACAATTCCAACAAGTACTCACAAGACTATATTAATTCTTATATATAAATCACAAACATTAGTTAAAATAAATCAGATGAATAGTGAAAAAGTCAAAACGTTCATTTATATAAACACTGATGGAATATTTGTTAAAGCTTGAGAGAGTTGAAATCCATGAAAAAAATGAAAAAATAAAAATCAAAAACCTACTATGGTAAAATTATTGAAAATATCCTTCACTCAAGTCCTCTCTCAATCATGGGAAGACAAAGACTGGCACATAAATGTCAACTGCCATGATAGGACAAGTCCGTATATCACTAATCTCCTTCCTAAAAAAAGATAGGCTATAAACTAAAGTTTAATTCTGTACAACTTTCGTTTTATTCCTAAACAATTAACATTAGTTTAATCTAAATGTGGGAATTGTATTTAGATTGGTGGGACCCAATGATAATATAAAAGAAAATCTTGGCCGTTGGATTAGATGAAGTAGTATCAAAGGGTAAGTGATAAGTGGACCAAGTTTTGATAATGTACAGGCTGGTCATGAAGAAGAGGTCCAGTTTTGGTATGGTCAACAATTACATGTATTGCAAATTTGCAATTGGGTTGTTTTGTTTGTTATGATATTTTCTTTCCATTTTAGGCTTTTTCAATACTGCCATAACTGCATGCCACGATTGATTATATATTACTCATATTCACATGCATCATTTACATTTTCCATTATCATTTTTGTGTGCCGACTAGGTTTGCAAATAATCGAAGCTGAGTTTTAGTCTGTTTAAGCTAAATTTGATAAGAAATATTTGTGTTTAACCTATCTTAAGTTTGAATGAGTTTTTAAAAATTATGTTCGAGCTTTGGTCGTTAAAAGTTTAGTTGGCTTGTTCGAATTTTGTTCATAAATGTGCTCGTTTACTCTTCGAATTTAGCTTGATTGAGCTTGAACGAAATTTAATTGGGCTTGATTAAATTAACGAGCCCTAAATTATTATCATAAAATGATTACTTGATTGCAAAGTTCTATGCATCCACTTAATTTTATATAATATATTTTCATTCTTTCTATTCAGCTGAAAAAAGTAATGATAAAATTTTCATGCTATATATGATGAAATTGATTTATAATTCTTACAAACATGTACGAGTAAAAGATATATTCATACATACGAGTATATTAAAGTAGTTTTTATTATAATAGAGATTTTTTATTTCAAGGTTGAAATCAAAGAGTTATGACCAAGTTATAATTAGATGTTGTTCGAGTTTTGTTCATTTATCTGATGAGCAAAATATTTCTATTGAAGATTGTTTTTTAACTTAGCAAACGAGTTTTGGCACAATTTTAACTTAGTTAGTTCGTGAATATATTAGCTCATTTACATCCCTAAACAAGTATCGACTGCACTCGTGTTAACATCAGATATCTCAATTTACAAAGAGTAAGTATCTTAGCAGTAGAAGTAGAAATAATGAGGAAGTTGTCTCAATTTGATGTTTATTTATGATTTTTTGTTAATATTTTTAAATTTATTAAGAGTGATTGTGTATATATTAAGAATTTGGAGTTTACAGAATTGGGGTTGAAAATTTTAAAACTAAGTACTCTATTTATATATTACTATAATGTACATGTGTTGATGCACAAATGTTTCAAATTTACAAATCAAAATAAATGAATCTAACAAAATGTGAGGATTAAGGGTATGGTTTAGAGGGTTATGATGAAAAGTTGAAAAATTGATTCCACTATTATTAATTATAATATTTTATACGTATAAGAAACAAATTTTAGGAATAGATGTAGCATACGCTATGAATGAAAACATCTTTTGAGGTATTAATGGTTGTATTTAGTTATTTACCGTATGAATAATTATTTACTACTCGGTGTACCTGTGAAAATGTAAAGGATATTGAATCAATGCATTGTGCATTTGTACGAAATGATACGAGAATTGTTAAAAAATTTACTTTTATTTTTACTTTGTAATGGTGTGCAATTAATTTTGCTATAGGATTAGATGAAACTCTTTTTAAGGAATTTCTCGAATCAAGATGATTTCAACGTTTTTGAATGGTTTTGGAGGAATTGCTTAGAATTGTTTGACGTGGGAGTGAAGTGGTTTAAACATTCTTATTATAATACATGTAATGTTATAATGGGAACATCTTTATTTTATGAATAGAACTATCAAAGTAGTAAAAGTTATGGATGTAAACCTCTTCTGTGCTATTTCTCCTTTTACTATGTTGGATAATTTTAATAACAAACTATAGAGTAAACAAAAGTAATTATTTTATCAAAATTATAAACTAATTAAAGACAATGTTTAGTTAGCTGATCAAATTTTATGTGGCCAATTTTACTTTGATGCATATATATTGAATCCAATTTTATGTTAATATAGTGGGCATGCATAATTAAGACTAACAATGAAAATTGATAATTAAGAGTTATTAGTTGAGCTAAATTTATCAAAAACTTAAAGTTTACTTAAAAGCAATGATAATTATTTTGCTTGCACAACTAAATATTAATTATTCTGTACAAAGGACTTTTGCCAACTAATTGAGTGCAAAAATATACTTCATACAAAAAATTTGAAACAACATAAGTCCATAATTGGCCTCCTAGTTTGCTGAAGGACTAAAAAAACTCCGTTATAAAATTAACATCTAAGCTAATCATTCGATTATAACTAACATAATTCTGTAGTTTAAAAGATAATTGAACTAGAGCGAAAATTAATTGTACAAGAAAAGTGATGATATTTTGTCATTTGAACATGTACTGGCACAATGGCCTCTGTCGGATAGATTGTGATCAAAATCCACAAATTCAAAACCTTAACAATTTAGAGTTTTAGACTACTAAATGTAATTATGTGAAGTAAACAACTATCACGATACTTAATCATGTAATTATGTGAAGAAAACAACTATCACGATACAATTTTTAGAATTGGATCTTTAATTTAACCTCATGGTTAAAATGTGTGAGTTATATCGTGATACACCCACCTAATTTACAAACGCGAGGTAAATAGTTGATTGACACCAAAAACTTTCTTGAATCTTCTACCTAAGTTGACATAGTGTGATTATTTAAGGAAGTGTGAAATTGTGTGAAGTTGGAATAGTTACCGACCTCTTACATAACTGTATAAAGAGGTCCAAATACATGTGAAATTAATTTATCAGTCAAAGGTAGTTAAAATCCTCCAAAAGCTTATTTTATATGATCAAAACCAATATAATTAGGTGTACCTAAAGTAGTATGATGACCCAAAATGGTAAATTACTCATAATAGTATTGTGATTTGATTTTTACAAAAAAAGTAAGCATGTGATTCATGTGAATTCTCCTTTAAAAAAAAAATAAAAAAAAAATTGATAGTTCACACTAAAAAATCTTTGGAGATTTTTGATAACCCCGTATGTCTATATCCTTAGCTTGGCACGTACAAGAATTGTCATTTTTTATTTATTTATTTATTTTATTTATTTATTTTTTTTTATTTTTTTTGTGATCAAGCATTACACTCTAACCATTTGATAAAATAAAAATAAAATAATTATAATAATTTTGGTCATTTATTGTAAAGATCTAATTTTATGGACTATACTATTGTATGGTTACATCCAAACTAGCTTTTCCTTACTTTTTAAGTTTTGTTTTATTTTATATCCACCTAATTAATTAAATTAGCAACAATAGCATAGTATTTATACAATTAATGTCATTTATTACTTGTATGATTGAACCACTTTTTATGCGTTGTTTATAAAATCCTTGTAAGGGGCCAAGATGCAAACCCTTGCACTATATTGATTCTGCTAAAAAGTGTGAAAGCGTTGAATGACTTGGAATTTTGTCCATTCATAGAAATATTGTTAGCCACTAGATATTGATAGGAATCACATAAACCCTTACATATATGCCACATCTTCTTAATCTAAGGTGCTCTAGATTACATCAAATTAAACATTTTGAAAAACTTTAGGGTGTATTTGATACATTTAGTACATATGTGGATTAAAAGTTTGCTTATAGGCATTATGTTCATTTTCATTTCTCCATTTAAACGAATATGAGCCTATTCAAAACCATATAACAATTGGAATCCAATATATTAAAATAAACATCGATTTTAATTTCTATAACAATTGTAGGGAACTACAGAAAAATGTTGAGCCATTGACTTTCTTTTGTAGTTGGAATGTTATAATACTCCTTCCATTTTCAAAAGTTTTTCTATGCATATTTGTCAATATAAGACTTTGACCATAAATATCACTAGTTGCACATTAGTAAAAATAAAAATATGTATTAATATAATATTAATAAACTAAATGAAACTTTTTCCTAATAAATGAAACGTTTCCCTTTTTCTTTTTTTTTAAAAAATTCTCTCTATTTTTTTAAAATATTCTTTCTACTTTGTAATACTCCACTGACTAGTAGTCCCCACAAAACCCCTTATTTTCTTCTCTCTCCTCAAACTTATACCCTACTACCTATTAAATTAATAAATTCAACTAAGTTTCCTAAAAATCTGTGAAAGTCAAAGCGTTTCATTTATTTAAACACGGAGGGAAAATTCATTAAGACGAATAAAATACGACACAATTATGAAGAGTAAGTTGCAACTTGACTATGTTATGTTGTATATACTTCCTCCGTTTTTCTTTTATTGCACCATAAGGACTTTTACACTATTCACTTAATCTTCTTTGACCATCTTTTGTGATTTATCCATTAGAAAAAACATAGTCATGTGGGTTCTAGTTAGATTCATCTTGAAATCTACTTTCAAATATCAATTTTTTTTTTTTTTTTATAATTTTAACAAAAGTATAAAGCCAAAGTAATGCATTGACAAGCGTAAAATTCCTCATGGTGTAATAAAAAAAGACGAAGGAAGTATAAAGAATAAGACTCTGTTCACTTCACCTTAAAAAAAATAATATTCAGTAAAAAAAATAATTTCAATTCAGTAAAAATAAGTTTAGTTCAATAAAATTAATTTCAGTTTAGTAAAAATATATTCAGTTTAGTAAAAATCAGTAATTGTAAGAATAAATATAATAGAGAATCAGTAAAAATAATTTCAGTTCAGCAAAAATAATTTCAGTTCAGTAAAATTAATTTTAGCTTAATAAAAATAATTTAAGTTCAGCAAAAAAAATTTAATTTCATTAAAAATATTTTCAGTTCAGCAAAAATAAGGTGAAGTGAACGGGGCCTAATTGTGAAGATTTTATCATCAAAAGGTGTTGTGTGAGATCGGACTCACTATGAGTCCAATTTATAGTGACAACATCAAAATTTGACTTTTTCATATCAGATTTTAACTCTTTTATCTAATATTTTAACATTTTTATCATTTTAATTTCAGAATTTTTTTATATCAGATTTTGACATTTTAATACCAAATTTTGAGTTATTTAAATCTGATATCTGAATTTCAATATCTGATAATAACTTTTTAATATATGATATCAATATTTTCGTATATGATAATAACAATTTAATATCTGATATAAATAATGCAATATTTGATATAGCCTTTTTAAAATTTAATATTTGATATCAAGAGTGTTTTATCTATTATTTGTATGTGGTTAGCCACACCATTAGTGGTTGATGTGACGACTTCACAACAAGCTAAGTAATTGAGTAATATGGTTATGACAATAACCATTCAAACGAGGTTACTACAATTGAAAAATGAGATTTTTTTTTTAACAAGCAAGTCAAAAATTTCTTTTAATATAATTGTCAAATTAAAAGAAGAGTGATTACTCGAACTAACAAATCAGGTTACAATTTTTTTGTTTGTTTGATGTTATTAGTATAATGACTTACTAGTAAAATAAATCTTCATTCTCTCTTCTCAGCCAATCGCCACATTAATTACCTTGTCTCTCTTTTTAAATATGACAATATTTTCTCAATAAGATTCACTTTTCTTAATTTATTTCTTAACTCTATATGGGAAGAACAAATAGATTCAAAAGGAGTATGTGATAAGAAGACTAAAAAATACTCTGTAGTAAACTTTTACTAACAAAAAAAAAAATAAAAAAAATAAAAAAATTAATTGAGTTTTTCATATTGGACAACTAGCTAGTTTCTCGATTGAAATTTTATTTTTCTGATTCAAAATTCAAATCGGATTCCTAGTTGGACTGACCCACTTCAATTGAATAATAATTTGATCTCAAAATTGGAAGGGTTGGGAACTCTTGATGTGATGTCAAATTTTATTTGGGAGTCCTATTGTAATCTTCATTAAAATCATTAAAAATTAAGAGGCCTTTCTTTGCGCACGAGATATATGTAAGATAATTAATGTATGAAGTAATACATTGATATTTAGAGGATGATAAAAATTATGGAAAAAAAAATGAAAATATGAAGTATTAATTTATACAAATTTTATTGAAAATTTCCCCGGAACTTACACTTAGGAGAAAATCCATTATCGTATAATATAATACGTACAACGAACATATTAAGGAATCACACAAAAAAAAAAAAGAAAAAAGTGAAATATTAATCATATTTATACAGATTTCATTGAAAATTTCCTCTCAAGCAACTTACAGCGGAGAAAATTTGTTACTATGTAATATAATAGACGAACATATTAAGGAATCATACGATAATATACATGTTGCGCTATTTACATTAGCCACGTAGTGCACCAAGATGACACAATCCCTAATTCACAAATAAAGTACTAATCCACTAGATTAACTAATAGCATATTTAAGGATAATCTATATCATCATCATAACTAGGTAGTTAAAAAATGATTATTGGCAACCAAATTATATAATTAAACACTAAACAAAATCCCTAATCATAAAAGTCAACAGCACAATTAAATAACACATCCACATCACACTCACTCATTCATAGTCTTATCACGTTTATTATTTTTAGTAGTCTTGTAGTACAACCCCCCCAATTTGCTTACAAGAAGCCAAGAATATAGAATTAATTCCAATTTTAGTACACTATTGGTAATACCTAAAAAAGCAACCTATCTACTACCCCTTCCTAAAGGGTAAAATTGTTGTAATAATTTTTTTTCTATTTTCATACAGTATCATTCATATAATTTAATTAAAGTACCTACTTTAATTTTTTTTAATATATTTTATACTATATACGTAAGTTGTATTTATTTTACATATAATTTCTATATATATCAACCAATAAAAAACGTTGTATTCTTTCTCACACGTCTCACCCCTTTGGCCGGTGCCCCTCTTCTTCTTCTACTTTCTCTCTCTTCATTTTTTCCTCTTCTTCAAAAATCAAAATCTCCATTGTTGTTAATTCAATCTCTTCTTTTACCTAACTTTCTCTCTCTAATCCATTTTCTTCATCTTCTCACGAATTTCCATGTCTAACAATCATTGTATCCAACACTGTAATAACAAAACCACTGTTATTATCATTATCACAAAAACTCTGTTTTAGGGAGAGAAAATCATAACAAAAATTAAATCAAAATCAAGCGATTATTTCCGAGTTTGAGAATCTGGGTATTGATTATTTTTTCTGGGTATTTGATTTCTGTAGTTCTTTTGAAATTTAATCAGCAAAAATGCTTGATCTCAACATTGGTGTAGCTAACAATACTAACAACAATAACTCCATGAATAAAGAGGAGAGAGAAATCTCCATGAAAGACGAAGGTTCAGCAACTAATACTGAGCTCTCCGGAACTTCCTCGGCTTCTTCCCTCGTCAACGCCTCCGCCGACAAGTCTCCGATCTCCGGCGCCGGCGAGTTTGACTTCTTCTCAAAGAAACGAACCGAAGAAGTTTCTCCGGTTGTAACTCGGCAACTTTTTCCGATGAATGAGGCTGATCACGGTGGGTTAAATGGCGGAAGTGATAGCAGAGCCGGTGACGGAAGCCGAGGAATGGAGCTTCTTAGGCTCGGATCATCGTCTTCGATGATCCGAACCACGCAAAATCAAAGTAATGTTAATAATAATCAGTGGCTGAATCTTTCGGTATTAGGTTCGGGTTCAGGTTCGGGTTCGGGTGTAGGTCCGGAGCAACAGAATAATGCTAAACAACAGGTTAGGAGAAGTAGGAGGGGACCCAGGTCAAGGAGTTCTCAATATAGAGGTGTCACGTTTTACCGGAGAACCGGCAGATGGGAGTCACATATTTGGTAATTTTATAAAATTATTATTTTAATTATTTCTTGTAATATTATAATTTGAATTATTTTTGTGTATTTTACTATGGGTTGTCTGACATTTTTTTGTGTGGTAATTTTTTTTTTTTTTTTTTGTTACAGGGATTGTGGGAAACAAGTGTATTTGGGTGAGTTTAATAATTTATGATTATATAATTTTGCATTGATTGAGATTTAATTTGTTTTGGTTAAAGTTTTTCTAATTTTTTTCTTGGAATTTGCATGGCATTTTTCAGGTGGATTTGACACTGCTCATGCTGCTGCTAGGTACTTAATCTATGAATTTTAATCTAAATCTTTAGAATTGCGTATATCAAAATCGTTAAAATTTCGGATATTAAGACCTTTAGGATTGCGTGTATAAGAATCGTTAAAATTTGCGTGTATCCCGGCCTTTAGGATGCGTACATCAAAACCGTATGATTTTTAGCGTATTTTTTTTATCGAATTCCAGGGCATATGATAGGGCAGCAATTAAATTCAGAGGAGTTGATGCTGATATAAATTTTACCATTGCTGATTATGAAGATGATATGAAACAGGTAAAGTTTCAAACCAAATTAATTTAACACAACCTTAATTATTAAATGTAGCTGTTTAATTAGTGATAGTTTCATGATTGATCATTGATAATTAATGTACCATATGATTATGGACTTGTGATTAACAGCAGATGAAAAACTTAAGCAAGGAAGAATTTGTGCACATCCTTCGGCGTCAAAGCACCGGCTTCTCCAGGGGAAGTTCGAGGTATAGAGGCGTGACACTTCACAAATGTGGCCGGTGGGAAGCTAGAATGGGACAATTCCTTGGCAAGAAGTAAGGCACATAAAATTTGGCATACAATAAATGCTCCTAATTATACGTATAAATGTATTTTAACTCTTTGATTGTCATGATTTGCATCGGTTTAGATTGCGTTTTTTGCATGTTAATTTGTAGTTAGACAGCCCAAGGTATTAGTAGTAGCAGTAGATTAGTGTTAATAGTAGTAAGAGGGTATAATCACAATAATAATGTGAAAAGGGTATATAAGAGGAAGATAATTGAGGAACCTAGTGTTTATCAGTGGGCGCGGTTATGCTTGGTTGCAGGTATATATATCTTGGCTTATTCGACAGCGAAGTAGAAGCCGCGAGGTCCTTTTATGACCATAAATTTTTACAAAACTCCTTGAAACTCTGATTTTTCGAGTTTTGTGTGTTTGATCGATTAACACGCAATGCCCTATGGTGGTGCAGGGCTTATGATAAGGCTGCTATACAATGTAATGGGAGGGAAGCAGTCACCAATTTTGATCCTAGCTCGTATGATGGCCAGATACCGATAATGCAAGCTAACAACGAGGGTATATTTCTTTTTAAAGTTATGTTCGTTTAGTAATACATGATCAATTGTTCTTGATTCCAAAGGGATCAAGATTTTGTTTACTTTTGGTGTTTGATTGAGTGGAATCAATGTTTGCTTTTGGCAGGTGATGGGCAAAATCTGGACCTGAATCTTGGAATATCGATCACCATAGACGGTCCTAAAGGAAACAACGATAAGGGTCCTGGAGAATCACATACTCATCATCCACCACTTCACCTTGCCAACGGAAAATGGCCTGTGGTAAGAAACACAAGTCTCGATATCTAATTGATGCGTTTCAGAGAATAAGAAATATCCCTTTGAGACAATTCAGTTCTCGATTCTTTGAATACTCCACTATAATTGAATTCAATGTTATTAATGGACTTAATCGCGTTATCTTGACAGAATGGGGGTTACTTTACTCCTGGTGCACCTCCGCTCTATGGTCAGCCATTGCCATCGAGACAATCTACTAATATGTTGTCTGGTTTACCACCAGGTCGGTCTGCCATTTATGAGGTACATCTAGTTTGTTTATTCATCAATTCGATTCTTAGCTTATGCTGTTTGGCCTATGTTGACGATATACTATAAGAACATACACGCAAGAGAAGCTGTTATTGTTCAAATTTAATCAAACAAACATAAAATAAACTTGCATGCAGTAGGGGGAAGATCAATTGGTTAAACTTTTGTTAATCCGCCTTAAGTTACAATTCAGTGCTGGCCTAATAGGTAGTATGCAGATGTAATTCTGCCAAGGACATGAAAATCTACTTTGTATGTGTATATAAAGTTTAGTATGACCTTTGAACACTTCAAAATTGAAGCTAGTTTCTCTGCAATTGTTAATGCACGTTAAGAATTTTACTTTGCACTATGATCATGCTTAAGATTTTGTTCATTGGATTCCCATTTTAGAATTTTGATCACGAATTTTCTAGGACTTATTTTACAGTTTGATTTTCTGATATGTGATTGGAACTTAAACTTCAAGCTATTATCACTAACTTGCATTGAAATCAATTTTAGCAGGACCGCGTTGGTGATCAACAAAAGCTAGAGGCAATGGCAGCCTCGGCAAGATTACCAAACTGGGCATGGTACATGCAAAACCAAGGTCAAGGAGGAAGTGGAGGTGGAGTTGGTGGTACTGCAAACCAAGTCCAACAGTTTTCAACTGCAGCATCATCAGGATTCTCATCATTATCTACCACCACCACTTCTTCGGCCAGTTATCCTTTTGCCAACTTACAAAACGACTTTCACAACAATAATAATCAGGGTCGCAGTAGATGACACAAGGCCACCGCCTTTGACAGGTTTTTTCCAATGCCACTTCATCAACATTTCTCAGATGAAATGGCATGGGTAGCAAAAGCTATGGAAGCTGAACATAATATATATAAATACGAATGAATACTTATATTGATAGTTATATATAGAAGTTCGATTTAAATTTTTCCAAGTGTATATCACAAGTTTGTGACGGGCATAATTTGTGCATATAAATTTGCTGCAGGAGCAAGACTAATCTGTATCTATGATACAATTGCAAATTGATGAAATTACAACCAACTAAGAGCTTAATTATTCAGCCCCTCTTTCCCCTTTTTTCTTCAATATTTGTGATTCCATATTCTTTATAAAGTTGAAGGTGATTCAGTGATTGAGCACAGAAGTTGCATGATTCTTGTGATATTTCCAAAGTAGTAATTTTTGTGACAAAGTAACTTTGCTTCTGAATGTTGTCATCTAATATTGGTGGCTTAGGCTTTCAATGACGACATTGTATTGTCACGCAAGCTGCAAGATTTTGTGAAGATTAGATTCTTTTTGCCAGTTAGATAGAGATAGTGTTTGAATTCATGAGACTTTGCATTCAAAAAGTGTACATTACAGGAATTATTACAGTCTAATGTAGATATTAAGAGCTTTTTGTTGTGTAAAGATTGAAGTGCATAAAGTTTTTATCCAAACGAGATTTGATCGTAAGTTTTGGATGAATTGTTTGATTAAGGACTCTACTAACGAATTAAATCTTTGGCATATACGCTACTCATTTTGAGCTCAATTTGAAAATTGATTTAGGTTAACTTAATCAATAGAATGGAATATATTATATTGTGGGTAAGCAATATTATTGAAATTAGTTTGACAACCTCTCTCCAAGATCTCAACCAACCTATCTTATTCTATCCTTTTTCCCTCCAATTAGTTCCTTTTGCAAATTCAAAATTAAAATAAGTATGGAGTATAAGGTAACTATTTTTACCGAATTGAAATACGATCACTCCGTACTTAACTACAATAGCCTTTTACTATTTTATCTTGAGGAGATGCAATCCATAAATTGTTAGTATTATTTGTTAATCGTGCCTCCACTTAGGCGAGGGCATCTACAAAAGATACACTTGTTTAAGCGGAGGAGCAATATACGGTTTCAATTTCAAAGTGAGAGAAAATATGAAAAAACAATGGAGGGGAGAGAGCGATGAGTGAAATGGCAATGGCGTGGTGGGTGAAGGGTGGCCGATATTGGAATAGGGAGAGAAGGGAAGGAGAGGGAAATGAAGAAAGGAATAAAAATATCATTTGATATTGTATGCAGTTTGAGTAATATTTTAAGATAAATATTCTTTCATTTGATTAAAGTAATACTAGTTTGTACTCATGATAATGCAAAACATTTGTATTACGGAGTATGTGGAATATTACTATAATACGAAGTAATCTATAGATATTTTGGATATAAATGCAAAAACTTCAGTCCTATTTCATCTTCCCAATTATTGGCTTATTGCAACTCATGTGGTGAAATTTTGAAAACTTACGTACATTGTTTAAATTACATATAGACCTTTACACTATTAATCTACTTTTCTTTGACTGTTTATTACAATATACTCCGTATATTACGTCAATACTATCTTGTGGATCGGTTGGATTTTTCTTAACATATATAAGTACATTAAAATTAGGACTTTTTGTGAGAAAATACCTAATAAAACCTAAATTTTGTGAGGAATTATCTAATAAAAAAAAATGTTGTAAGAAACTACTTAATAAGAGGTAAAATATTGTAAGATACTACTTTTGACCGAATTTCCACCGTTGACTAAATTTTACGGCGTTGATCCACCTTAAAACACCCCCGAAACCACTGTGAGGGTTGGTTTTCAAGGTGGTAAGGTTATTTTCCGGGTGATTGGAGGACATTCCGAGTTGGTGAGGGTAGATTAGTGCTTTGGGATGGTGGTTTTTGGGGGTTAGAGGTGGTGGTTTTGGGGTTGAAAGGTGGTTTAGGTGTGGTGGAGGCGATTTCAAGCAAGTTGTGTTAATTTTGGGAATGAAAGCGGTGATTTCCAGAGTGTTTTTAGGTTAGTCAATGGTGGAATCTGGTATAGGTAGTACTTTACAATATTTTACCTTTTATGAGGTAGTTTTTTACAACATTTTGCCTTTATTAAGTAGTTAATTACAACATTTTCTTATTAGGTAGTTTTTGACAAAAAGTCCTAAAAATCATCAACTCATTATAATTTTTCTATTAAATAAAATTATTAATGCCTAAATTTGGTTAATAGGAATTTCAATATTTATGCATGAGGAATTATATATACAAACACATTTTTATGTTATATCTTACTTCGTATTAGATTTGTTCTAATTTTTAAATTCATGATTGACTTTTATAATTTTTGCGTACATTAGAGATCATGGAAATGTAAAATTGAAATGTAAATATCTATATATACATGGATTTTTCTAAATAAAAAAATTACATGGATTTAAAAAGGAAATTTTACGAATAACTACCTATTTAAATCTTTGTTTTGAAAACAACTACCTTTTAATTTTTTTTTAAAACAACTACCATAAACTTGTAAAAAGTTAGAGTAGCACTACCACTTTTAAAATTCCGGCAAGAATCTCCGGTGAGTGGGGCCCACATTCGTCCTTTTCCTCCAATTTTTGACTTGGACTTGAACCCTAATTTTAAAATTTATGTATATTATGAATTGGACATGATTTTATTCGTAAATACCTTGCAAATACATGGCTAACAACCAATTAATAAACCCTAATGTGAATAAATCCGTTCAATATACCCAAAAAGCCAAAAATTGCAAAACCCTAATTTCCCCAATTTCCCAATTACGAACCCAAATTAATATATAAAACTATGAAATTACTTGATTTGATGTTGTTGCCGGAATTTGGGCTTATAAAACTATAAAACTATATCAAAATTGGAGGAAAAGGACGAATGTGGGCCCCACTCACCGGAGATTCTTGCCGGAATTTTAAAAGTGGTAGTGCTACTCTAACTTTTTACAAGTTTGTGGTAGTTGTTTTAAATTTTTTTTTTAAAAGGTAGTTGTTTTCAAAACAGAGAGTTAAATAGGTAGTTGTTCGCAAAATTTCCATTTAAAAATTAAAAATGTGGGTATTTTTTTTTTCAGGCAAAAAATGTGGGTATTAATAGTAATACACATTTAAATTTATCTATAAAGATCCCAAATATATTTTTAAAAAATAAAATAAAGTTCCCAAATAATAATTTTTTTCAATTACTTATATTTTGGTGAGAATAAGTGGTCAACATATAGCTATGTATGTAATCAAGACTACTTTCCCCCTTCATTAATATCAGACGTAAATAGAATGAGAAATAAAAAATAACATTTTAAAGGTGTAAGTATATCATTTAAAAGTGATTTTATCATCCAAAAACTGATTATATTATTTGCAATGTAAATGTATCATTCAAAAAAGTGATTGTATCATTAAAAAACGTATCAAGCAGTAATTATATCATTCGAAAGATAATTATATCATCCAAAATATGATTATATCATCTGACTAAATTATTTAAAATACGACTATATCATTCAAAATATCATCTGAAACAATAAGTCTTGTGTAAAGCGGGTGTACGTCAATTTTATTGTAAGACGGTCAATTTGAGAGTAACTTTAACTATTTTTTTTATAGTAATTTTATCTTCTTAAAGGGTAACTTTTAATTTGTCGTTGGTTTGAATTTTATTTTAATGAGTAATTTCTTAGATTCATGATTGCATATTATAAAAGCTAATATGATTAATCTAATACATTTTAAATTTTTTATAAGATAAAATTTATTAATAGAAAAATAATAACTTTTGCAATATAAAGGGTAACTTTAACCCATTTTACATTAAATAACGTAAACCTGCCTTTTGGGAGAATTTGTGCATCTAAAAATGTGATTATATCATCCAAAATATGATTATATTATTTGAGGGTGTCAAAGATTGGGTCTACAATAATTTTGTGTAGACCGAGTCTATACAAGACCTTCTAATATAGTAATATACAAAGTATATTATAGTAAAAATGTTTTCCATATATATAGATCTTACTAGTTTAAGTCCCATGCAACACACGGTTTTGACTTAACCTAATTATGAATTATAATGTCAATAACAATAAATTTTTAAAAAAATCAATTTTTTTTTAATTGAAACAAATACTTGAACTTCTTTTTTTTAAAAAAAAACTAATTGAATTTCATATTATATTGATATCAAAAATTATTGATCATTAAACATTTAAAAAAAACGCAATTTTAATGATTATAGGGTTTTTTTTTTTTTTTTTTTGAATCAATTATTGGGTTTTATATAAGAATGAAATTTTATGTTAGTTATAACCCGTGCAATGTACTTATATATATGTCCCTATTTTATTGGCATATTTTGACCGGCTCAATATTTTATAGCATACTTAATTTGATCGGCAAAATGTTTTATACAAATTTAATAGACTAATTTTTGTGACAATTAAAAATCAATTTTTTTATTTTATTTATTTTATTTTTTTTTTAGTTATTGAATTGTAGTGTCATTATTATAAATAAATCAACAATATGTAATAAAGGCTAAAGTGTCAATCCTGATTGTAGCAAAAAAAACTTTGAAAGAAAAAAATACGATGTAGAATGATACAGAATATAGGAGTACATTATTCTAATATATATATATATATATATATTAACTTATACGTAATATATGTTTGTTTATTAAATATCTATTATATAAAATGTTTCGGGGTTTTCTGATGTCCTGCGGGAGTGTTACAATTCCGAGACTGGAACCGGACGCCTGTACCTGCAAAATAACGGAGACTCCTGAGAGCTCCGCCTCCAACGGTCAAGTTAGTACCTGATTAAGGAGTAATTAATGCGGAAAATAAAGTAATAAGGTCTCTCTAGGTGAGAGAGTTTAATGTTGGTAATCTGCTTTGTTAGCGAGATCAGCCGGTTATTAGTGTGTTCCGTAACGTTTCTGTTCTGTTCCGTTCTTCAGGTGAGATTAATTGCTTGATCGCTTGATTGCTTTTAATGAGGATTAATTAAGTATTTATAGTCTTGAGAAGCGTGCCACTCTCTAGGTTTAGGGTAAACCTAGGGCTGACCGGGCCTCTAAACAGGATTGGGCCTTGTTGGCCGGTTTTCCCATTTGGCATGGGTGGACACGTGGCGTGTCACAATTGGTCCGTAGAGGACGTATCTGTGATTGACACGTGGCAGGCTCCTATTGGCCTACGTGAAGGACACGTGGCGGAACCTGGTTGGTCCACTTGTCAGACGGTGATTGGTGGATAAAAATCCCCTAATCATTTGCCCCTCACAGGTGGCACGTGACTGGTCACGTGTCACCTGTGACAGGTGCCGCACGGTGACAGGCGACGGCCTGCTACAGGTGTCACCTTGCAAATGGCCGAGAGATTTTCCCGCCAATTTTGAATTTGGAAGCGACCCTTCGCCTTCTCACTTTGCCTATATAAGGAAGTGCCGACTTCGGTCATTTTCACATTTGAGAACTTTGCGAGAACATTCGGACCCCTGAACTTGCTCTGACATTTCGGACCTTTTCTGCCTACCGCCTGTTCTGACAAGCCGACTGCACCGGATTTCCAGAACTTCATCAACCGTCACTCGTTCAGGTAACTCAGTTCTCTTACTCTTAATTTTCTTTTTATTTTTTGAAATGGCACCACAGAAGCACACGACACGACCTAAGTTAGTGATCAGCCGGTCACCGGGGACGGCTGAATCTAGGACTAGGAGTGCCGCCTGCCCTTTTCTGGACCCATCTTTGCCCTTTATACAAAGTCCGACTGTATCTGTGTCTATGCAGAACGTGATGGCCAGAACGAAAAAGACTGCTATGATCTCAAACTCGGACGGCTCCTCCCAAAGGGTGCTCATTAGTGAAACATCTGACCAGGCGCCAGATGTAGAAGTGAAGCAAAGCGGCTTGACAGCCGGCAGTTCTGAGGGAGGGGTCAAGGTGGTCCCTTCCCATTTCACCATTGATATGTCTAATTTTCCTCCTGCTCCTTCTAAGGGAGAGGAGGCGGGCCCCTCTGGGAGAGGGGAGGAGTCGTCCTCTTCGGAATCGTCAGAGGACGAGTCCGAGTCCAGCTCTTCTGGCCACGCTTCTCCAGGCTCAGAAGAAAGAAACAGCCGCCTACAAGAGGCGAGGCTTTCTCATGCAGTTGAGAAGGGGGACAATTGGGCGGAGCCGTCCGCCTCTTACAGAGAGGAAAACACCCCCTACTACTGCACGGTACCCCGGGGCCGGATCGCAACCATGCAAGACAAAGTGGAGAGCTTTATAGCTAACCACAGAATGGGCCCCGAATTTTTACTGTTCGTGCCGGATCCAGAAGACACTGTCGTCTGGCCGGCTGGTACCAGCTATGATGACGGCTGCTTTGGCTGCTATGTGGCGGCCATCAAAGCTGGACTGCGCTTCCCATTACATCCGGCTGTTCAGCGGATTTTAGATGGGTATGATTTGGGGTTATGGCAGTTAGCCCCCAACTCTTGGGTAAACGTACTCGGCTATGTGGCCGGGTGCGAAATGTACGGGGTGGAGCCAAGCTTTGAGGCTTTCGCCCACATGAACTATCTCAGCCGGACCCCTAAGTCGGGAGGTACCGGCTGGTATCAATTAACAAGCCATAGGGGCTACCTCATGACGAGAGGTAAGGCGAACAAATGGAAGGATTGGCGGAACACCTTCCTCATTATCGAGGGTTCAGACACGGAGCTGAACAAACGCTTTAACAAGTGGAATAGGGATCCGCCTCTTCTCGCAGGCGGCCGCAGCATGCCGCCTGTTCCCCCAAAGGCTAAAAAAGAGATCCTAGACAAAAGACTCTTCAAAGTAGAGACTAGGGTGAACTCTACTTCAGGGGTACGAGAGCAAGTACCCCTGAACTGCGTCCCGAGCTTCAAGTGGCTCTATGATGAGTACTTTTTGGCCGCCTGTGGCCTCAGCAGTCGGTGCTCTAGAGGTAGCCGGCCTGTCAAATACTCTGTTTTTTCACGCTTGATGCAGCCGGCCCTCAGGGGCTTGACTTGGTAGAGGTAGCCAAGTCCATGATCAAAGTAGTTCCTCCATCTGAAAGGGAGGCGGTCAAGGGTGCCGGCACCCTTGACCTTGATGGGATTGCAGGGGTCCTTGCTGAGGTATACTTTTTGAGTATTTGAATTCCAGGACGCCTGTTATCTTTTTTGTTTGGAAACTGACGCCTGTTTTTTTATGTACTTAGGCCCTGCTCCGAGTTAACGGCCTTCGCAAGCCGCTTGATCGGAAGAACAAAGAGGTAAAGGCTGCAAAAGCTATGGCCGCCTCTAACTGTGATAAGGCAATGTTTCAAATTGCCCAAAATGAAGTACTGACCATTGATATTCTTTATTATCAGGCGCAAGCTACCGCCGCTGTTCGGGCTCAGTTAGAGGCGGCCCAGAAGAAGAATGACGATCTGGAGGCGACCATCACAAATCTTAAGGCCGAGCTGAAACCTCTTCGCCAAAAAATGTACTCTTACGAAGCCATGGAGAAATCCTTGGCCAGCGTAAAAGAACGCCTGGTGAGCCAAGAGAAGAGTCTTACCCAAGAGCTCTCGGAAAAGGCCGAGCAAGAGAAGAAAGAGCTCGTCCGGGAGATGATGGAAGACTCCGCTCAAATCCAGCGCATGACCTGGGGCCGCCTGTTCCCCAATGCCGACTTTGCCTCTTGGGAAAGAACGTACCGCCAGTGTTCGGAAACATATAATCAAGAGATCTTGGCGGCTGCTGAAGAAGAGGCATCAAAAAAGGATGCAGCTGATGCCGAGTCCAGCAAGAAGAGTGCTGACCAGGCGGCAGCTGCTAATACTGAACTGCCCCCTTCTTAAGCTTAATGTATTTTTTCCACGGCCTGCGTGCCGTTTGCTTTGTATTTACCCAGCCAGGGGGCCGGGGCTTTGAATATTTTGCAGGTCTTTAATGACCGGCTTATTTTTAATGAATTTTTGTTTTGCTTCAAATTTGTCTAAGTATTCCATATCTAATATCCATTGTTCACTAGACCGATTGTTGTACATGGCCGAACGTTGCAGACAGGTACAAATAGTTAGTACGCCGCCTATGCCCCTGGACGACTGGTTGTCTGTTTCCAGGATAGACGATCAGTCGGCCATTTATTCAATCGGTATTCGAACTATTTTGTCTGGATCCTTTTTAGGCAGGCGTGCCTGTCTTTTTGTAATTTTAACCAAGTAGGAAAGTGGTCTGACCAAGTAAATAGAGTATTACCTAGTCGCCAAGGAATTAAGTAAGTAGGATAACAAGCGGCGGGTACCGGTTGTTTCCCTTTATTGCCAATGTTGGCTTTTAACTCGTAATTTGTTAACCTAGCAAGAGTAGTGGTTGAGAGTCCCTGTTTGTTAAAAACAGGCGGACGACTCATACCTTTTAGGCTCCATACTAAGTTTGAGTGACTGTTAAGTTAACATAGGAGTTACTTAGTCGCCGTCACTTTTGTTTGAGAAGTAGAGGTACCAGGCGGCGTAGGCCGGCTAGACCCCTTGATTCGCCAATGTTTGTTGGCTATTAACTCAATAGGTACCCCCTGCATTTATCCCAAGTAATACAGGCGGTCATCTGACTCAGATGTCAACTGCTACCACTGGTTTGGTTAGTGATAGAGTTATCCTTGTCTCAAAAACGGCTACGTGGTTGCCCTTGGGGACAGTCGTATAGGTGCCGTGTAATTAGTTTATAGAACAATGTTCCACCCAAAAGGGGGCTGCTCTCTGCGACGAATTTCATCCGGAGGGATGCCGTCGGACGCCTGGTATGATGTTGGGACAGGTCGTATTAGTTTTGTAGATTTGATCAGTTGGCTTGGCGCCTGGTCTGATCATTCGGCCGGTGGCCTTGGTAAGTTCTTGGTGAACGTAGGTGCTAAGTAAAAGAAGGGTAGCCGCCTGTTAGGCACAGGGTCGGCCAGGCCCTAATCTTTTTAGCTAAGTATTGTGAGTAAAATACTCAATGGAGAGTAGCCGACTGTAAAGGTACAGACGGCATGCCCCTCTGAAGATAGAGTGAAAAACTCAATGGAGAGTAGCCGACTGTAAAGGTACAGACAGCATGCCCCTCGTAATACAAAATTGAATAGTAAGTGCAAGCTTTATTAAGTAGCTCTTTACTTTACATCATTCAGAAGAAATATTTTTTAAGATTATCTACATTCCAAGTTCGAGGCAACGGTTGTCCGTCTGGTGTTTCCAGACGGTAGGTACCGTCCCTGACTTCCTCATAGATTCGGTAGGGTCCTTCCCAGTTGGGAGTTAGTTTGCCAGACTCATTAGCCCTACCAACTGCTTCCATTTTTCTAAGTACAAAGTCCCCTACTTTGAGTGGACGCCTGTGTACTTTTTTGTTGTATGATCTAGTCATTCTCAGGCGATAGATCTCATGGCGCAAGACAGCATTGCCCCTCTTTTCAGGAAGTGAGTCTAATGCCAGGCGCATGGCTTCCCAGTTTGCCTCTTCGTCATATAACATTACTCGAAGAGTCGGCTCATAGTGTTCTATTGGAAGAACAGCTTCCGCACCGTAAGTTAGGAGGAATGGAGTTTCTCCAGTCGCCCCTTTTTCAGTCGTCCTAATGGCCCAGAGAACATGTGGTAGTTCATCCGCCCATAGGCCGCCTGCTCGTTCAATCTTTTTCTTGATACCGTCTGAGATGATTTTATTAAAGGCTTCTACCTGGTCGTTTGCTTGTGGACGGCCGACAGATGCAAAGTAGTTTGCAATTCCTTGGTCACCCAACCAGCTTTTGAGAACATGCGTCTCAAATTGGGGACCATTAGCAAAAACCATAGACATGGGAACCCCGAACCGAGTGATGACATTTTTCCAAATGAATGAAATTACATCTTTCGTTTTGATTCCCTTTACAGCCTCCGCCTCTACCCATTTAGTGAAGTAGTCAACGGCAACAAGTATGTACCTTCTGCCGCCTGTAGCAGGCGTATATGGACCCAGAATGTCCATTCCCCACTTAGAAAACGGTAGTGGGCTGTGAATGGTAGTGAGGTCAGTAGCCGGACGGTGAATTAGTTTGCCAAACCTTTGGCACTTGTCACATTTTTTCACCATCTCCATTGCATCTGCTTCCAAAGTAGGCCAAAAGTAGCCCTGCCGCCTTGCCCTTTGAGCAAGCATCCTACCACCTATATGAGAAGCACAGTAACCAGAGTGAAGATCATCTAGTATCTCTCGTCCCTTTTCTGGAGTAACACACTTTAAGAAGGGTTGAAGGTACCCCCTCTTGTGAAGTTCTCCCTTAATCATTTCAAAACAGGTGGCTCGTTTTTTCAGTGCTGCCGCCTGTTGAGGATCATCCGGTAGTGTACCGTCTGTCAGATATGCCCTGATTGAATCCATCCAGGTTGAGCTTCTGTCTAGGATTCCAATAGGGTTTTCCTCGATGCTTCTCTTCTCCATTACTTCCCAAAAAACAGTTCGAGGAGTATCAGAGGAGGCGGATGATGCTAATTTTGACAGTGCATCCGCCTGGTTGTTTTCTGATCTCGGCACTTGGATCAGATGGAAATCCTCAAGGGAGCCGACTGCTTGTCGGACCGCCTGTAAATACTTGATCATGGCCGGATGGGTTGCTTCGTATTCGCCATTGTACTGACTCACTATCAATTGTGAATCGGAACAGGCGTCTATTTTTCTTGCCCCTGCCGCCTTGGACATGCGGATCCCGGCTAGTAAAGCTTCATATTCTGCCTCATTGTTTGAAGCCTGAAAACTGAAGCGTAGAGCATACTCGAACCTGTCGCCCTCTGGCGACTGACATATGACGCCTGCTCCACAACCATTTGAAGTATAGCTTCCGTCCACATATACCTTCCATACTTGGTCTGAAACTTGAGAGTCAGGAGGACGAGTCATCTCTACAATAAAGTCAGCAAAGGCTTGCCCCTTCACTGCTTTTCTAGGCTCGAAAGTAACTTCGAGGCTCTGTATTTCTATGGCCCATTTGATCATTCGGCCTCACGACTCCATGATGGTCAGCGGCCGCTTGATAGGTTGGTCTGTATACACGACGACTGTTTGTGCCAAAAAGTAGGGCTTCAATTTTTTAACAGCCATGAAGAGTGCAAGACCAAATTTCTCCACTATGGGATACCTCAAATCGGCATTTTTCAGTACGTGACTGACAAAGTAGACCGGGTGCTGACAGCCGTCCCTTTCAGCAAGGAGAACAGCGCTTAACGCATGATCAGAGACGGCCAGGTACATGTAGAGAACCTCTTTGGGCAAAGGGCTGACCAGCCTCGGCAAGGAATGCAAGTGAACTTTTAATTTCTGGAAGGCGGCCTCAGCATCCGGCCCCCATTCAAACCTTGCCTTTTTCTTAATTGCCTGGAAAAAGTATAGGCATTTGTCGCCTGATCGGCTTAGAAATCTTCCCAAGGCCGCCAGACAACCTGTTAACTTCTGAACCTCTCGGATGGTACGAGGCGACTGCATGTCAATGACCGCCTGCACCTTCTCAGGGTTCGCTTCTATTCCTCTCTGATTGATAAGGAATCCGAGAAATTTCCCAGACTCAACTCCAAATACACATTTCTTGGGATTGAGCATGACATGGTGCCGCCTGAGTGTGGCGAAAGTTTCTCGGAGGTCCGTCAGATGATCTTTCTGAAGTTTAGTCTTGACAATCATATCATCAATATATGCCTCGACGTTTCTCCCAATCTGATCAAAGAACACAGTGTTTATCATTCGTTGGAAGGTAGCCGGGGCATTCTTAAGACCAAACGACATGACCGTGTAACAGTATAACCCCTGATCAGTGACGAAGGCCGTCTTCTCCTGATCTTTCTTCCATAAGGGAATTTGATGGAAACCAGAATAGGCGTCCATGAAACTCATCAAGGCAAGGCTGGCTGTTGAGTCGACCAGGTTATCAATTTTAGGCAGAGGGTAACTGTCTTTGGGGCACGCCTTGTTTAAGTCTGTGTAGTCTACACACATTCGCCAGGTGCCATTCGGCTTTTTAACAAGCACCACATTTGCAACCCAGTCTGGGAAGTAACATTGCCGAATGAACCCTGCATCAAGTAATTTTTTAACTTCGGCGGCTGCCGCCTGACTTCTTTCTTCGCCATGGTTCCGCTTCTTTTGCCGTACCGGCTTCTTTTTCGGATCCACAGCGAGTTTATGTACCGCCAGATCAGGACTAATGCCTGGCATTTCATGGACTTCGAATGCAAAGATGTCCTTGTATTCTTTCAATAGGTTGTGAAAGTCGTCACCCAGGACACTAAGAGTTTTTGTATTCTTTTTCTGGGCCGGCTGTTTAGAGGAATCAGCCGCCCAGACCTCTTTTCTTTTCTCATCTTTGTTAGACGACTGTTTCTGTCGTCCTTCTCTTTTGTCGAACCTTTTCCCGTCCGACTGTTTTATCGTACACAGATCAGTCGCCTGTATATAGGCTTCTGCTTCAATCAAGGCCTCTTGAAGAGTCGCCACCCTTTTTCGAACCAAATCAAATTTGAAGGTAGACCCGTCTTTGAGACCTCTAAAAAAGTCTGTATAAGCTACCTCATCCGGTAACCCTTGAATCTGTATTCTCATCAGGTTAAACCGCCTGATGTAAGAACGAAGCCCCTCCTTCTCGCCCTGCTGAATTGTTCCCAAATCAAGGGTCGTTTTCTTCGCAGGGATGTTCATGGCGAAATTGGAGGCAAATAAGTAAGCAAGCGTCCTGAAGCTATTTACACAACCAGTCGGCAGGTTGCCGAACCAATGCTGTGCGATTCCTTTGAGAGTCGCTGGGAAACACTTGCACCAAGTGGGATCATCCAACCCTTGAAGGTACATCAGGTTGGTGAATGCCATCAGATGGTCTTCTGGGTTAGTAGTGCCGTCATAGGCGCCTACTAGTACATTTTTCACTTTGGCCGGCTGAGCGGCTTCAGTAATTTCCTTGGAGAAGGCCGACGGCTGTTCACCAAGTCTAAGCAACCGTAGCTGCCAGTCCATAGGTTGGACGTTTTTTGCTGCAGGTCCACCAAAGGGAGGTGGCTGCATAAAATACTGTTGTTGCGGCACAAATGGTAAGTTTGGTACCGCGTGGGCACTATGAAAGCCGGACTGACGGGAGGTGCCGCCTGACTGACTCTCATGGTACGACTGAGTATGCCTCATCGAGGCATTTCGCAAACTGTCTTGAAAGTCTGAAGTAGAAGCCGACTCTGACAATCGGTCACTCTTCTTCTGCTCTAGCAGTAGCCGAGCATCTGTGAATGTTTGCTTTGACCCGTCCGCCTGAATATGACGAACCGGTTTCCTATTTCCTGTAGGATAACGGAATTTTGTGAAATCAAGGGCAGGTGGCTCCCGCTTCCTAGATTTAGGATGAGGAGTCGCCTCTTGCCCTTGACCTGACTTCCTCTTCTGTGAAGTGGAGGGTTTCTTGGCCGACTGCTCCTTGACTGAAGCAGGCGGCTTCTTGTTGATCAACTCTTGAATCTCTCCCTTGAAGTCCCTCATGAAGGTCATGAGTTCGTTCCTTGTGATGGGAGCAGACCCATCAGTCGGCTGTTGCCGAGCAGGCGGTGCGCCTGCTGGCTCGCTTCCTGTTAGAAGATGCTCGCGTTCCCTCCTTTCGGTATGACGGGTACGTCGGGCCCTTAGGGTCCCGTCTGGAGCTGTATGAGTTTCAACTTCAAATTCACTTTCCCCACAGACGGCGCCAAATGTTTCGGGGTTTTCTGATGTCCTGCGGGAGAGTTACAATTCCGAGACTGGAACCGGACGCCTGTACCTGCAAAATAACGGAGACTCCTGAGAGCTCCGCCTCCAACGGTCAAGTTAGTACCTGATTAAGGAGTAATTAATGCGGAAAATAAAGTAATAAGGTCTCTCTAGGTGAGAGAGTTTAATGTTGGTAATCTGCTTTGTTAGCGAGATCAGCCGGTTATTAGTGTGTTCCGTAACGTTTCTGTTCTGTTTCGTTCTTCAGGTGAGATTAATTGCTTGATCGCTTGATTGCTTTTAATGAGGATTAATTAAGTATTTATAGTCTTGAGAAGCGTGCCACTCTCTAGGTTTAGGGTAAACCTAGGGCTGACCGGGCCTCTAAACAGGATTGGGCCTTGTTGGCCGGTTTTCCCATTTGGCATGGGTGGACACGTGGCGTGTCACAATTGGTCCGTAGAGGACGTATCTGTGATTGACACGTGGCAGGCTCCTATTGGCCTACGTGAAGGACACGTGGCGGAACCTGGTTGGTCCACTTGTCAGACGGTGATTGGTGGATAAAAATCCCCTAATCATAAAAGATATGTTAAAATATTTTCATTGAATGCGTATAGAATATACTTCGTGTTTAGTTGCCAAATTAAAAGTTAAATAATATGGGATATATAAATTAATACTCATGAATATTTGTAAATTAAAAAAAAAAAAAAAAGTAAAAGTGACGGGAAAACTTTTAATCAGAATCTAACAAATGTCATATTAGGTTCGCTTTTAGTATTATGTTATTGATTGATGATAGTATCTAGGAAAAATAATAATTATGATGTATGTCTAATGATATTTTAAGATAGAAAGTGTCGATATTAGAATAGTATCTTATAAGATACGAGTAAATTAAGGGGTTTACTTTCAAAAAAAAGAAATTACACTTTAATGTGTTTAAGAAATCTTGTTCCTACGCGATTCTATGTTGTATTATACGAGTAAATTAAGGGGTTTACTTTCAAAAAAAAGAAATTACACTTTAATGTGTTTAAGAAATCTTGTTCCTACGCGATTCTATGTTGTATTGTATAAATAGTGTATTAATAATCAATAATATAATGCGTAATAAAAAGTTAAGTATTAAGTCCTTCCTCAAAACTTGTCACACTCCCTTATTATTAAACGTAAATTTAAATAGAATTAATGGAAGTAATTTAGAAAAATAAGTTTTCTGACAAGAGCTCACAAAGTCACAATTGATTATCTATTATCTTGTTTGCTATAGTGAAGCAATGTGTGCCGACTTGACAAGTAGTTTTAAATGTACTTAACTAATAATAATAATAATAATAATAATAATAATAATAATAATAATAATAATAATAAACACTTATTACACTAGTATACTCATTACTCACATAATACAGCATATGCCCAACCAACAATTTTCTGTGGTGTTAGATTCTCTACAGTTGGCTCCTTGTCCACGCCCTCTGTGATGGAAATTTTTTTCATTATCACCACATGATTTATTATTGATGGAAAATGTTTTCATTATATAATAATTAGCGCCAAAAAAAAAAATTAAAATGCTCCATCTAGTTCCAATGAATATCTTTTTGTACTGTTCATTCAACCGTTGTTGAGAAAAAACATTTAAATTTATTATCATTGATTAATTTTGAAAAAAAAATAAATAAATTACTCAATACAATTAAATTTAGACATTAAGTGACATAAAAAGTGACCCAAAACAATAGACCAAAAGGAGTAACAAACTAGTTGAAAAACAATCGACATAAATGGAAAATAAGATGATTACGCGATTCCTTAATTTCTTCTTAATTTGTTGGTCAATAAGAATCAAATAGGTAACATCCTAGCTTGCAACCCAATTTTTCTATAGTTAATTGAACATTTTTGGTTCAATACTCATAAATATAACAATAGTTTTTCTATATAATACACCAGACATATGCAATAGTATAATGGTACTAACAATTTGTGATTCCAATCACCTTGTTGCCTAACTATATGAATTTCAATTAGCTTTGGATCCACGTAAAAGGTGAAATCTACCATTACCCTTATAAAACAATTATATTTAATGTCTCATGAGTGAAACGTTTATAATCCTGATTAAGGCCAGTCCATTCATAAGTCAATTAAAACGAGAATAATAAGGATAAAAATTCTTACATATGTTAGATAATGAGAGTTCAGGTTTCGCACTGACCACCGGCCATCGTTAGAGTAGATTATAGTGGTCATCATCATCATATATAATTTAAGTGGCTACAAGCTAGTGAGAAACATTTCCATTTCATAAACATTATGAAAATTTCCAAAAAGACTAATAAAAAGACAGGTAATGACAAAATCAAATTCATGATGAAAAGGAGATGCATGAAACACATGCTAGTAGGATGTCACTCTCATTGTTACTGTTTCGAAAGCTTTCCTTGCATGTTACACAAATTATACTTACTCTTTTGCAAGTTGTGAGTCATGTCTTCTTAATTTAACCTAAAGGGGGCCAAGCTTTCCTTGCATCAATTTTCATGCCCATAGTAGTTGATTGGTTGATTAATATGAGATTGGGCCATCCAACAAAGGAGAGCCCACCCCTACTTATTTACGAAGCCCAAGAGAGAAGCATAAGATAGTGCTATTAAACGCAAGATTTGGTAGTTTTATGGCACCTTTTTTTTTTTTTTTGAAACCTTATGGCACATTATTAGACTGAACCCTACAATTTTTTTTTTCAAGATTTAAGTCAATTGATAAACAGTCTGTCTACTTTGTGGTTGGCTGCACCCAAAATGACTGGTGTGATTGTGCGCCATATCACCACTTAATAAGAGAACATAATCGTTATATTGTACTTAGGGCTGTTCAGAGTACGGTTTTAGACCGCACTAAACCACAATTTTGCGGTTTGGTGCGGTTTGCGGTTTGAAAATTGCGGTACGGGTTTTGAACATGATCAAACCGCGCTTTGCGGTTTGGTGCGGTTTCTAAAAAAAATTAGACCGCACCGCAAACCGCACTTTAATGTATTTTGGGGTTTTTATACTATATTTTTATTAAAAAAAATAAGAAGTAAAATATATGAGCTAATCTTTGACTATTAGCTAATTAAAGGTTAAAATAAGAGTTTAATATTTGAAATATAAATTAATAATCTCAAAATAAAATAAACGAAATTTTCACCATATACCCCTGAGTTATTTTTTTATTCACCATATATCTATTTTTTTTTCAAATTCATAATATACACTTGAGTTTTAAAAAATTGTCACCAAATGCTTTTAATGACTAACGGCAGTTAACTCCGTTAATCATTAAGGCTAATTATGCCACGTGGTGGCATATGATTGGTTGTTTATTAAATTAGTGAATTAATTATTTTTTTAAAAAAACTTTTAAAAAAAAAAATAAAAAAAATTAGCCACCACTCAAACTCCCCTTTTCTACTGCTACCAGCAGCCAGCCTCTCCTTGGTGACTGGCGAGCGCTGTTCGTCATCAGCAATCGGTGAACACCCTCCTTTCGCCGGTGCCATATCCTTCCCCCGCCGGCAACCACAACAACCTCAACCCTAACGCCCATCCCCAAAAACTCCAAAATACTCTCACTCCTTTTGCACGAGCATCGCCGCTTCCCCTACTTCGGCGCCAACGTCGGACACTAACCCTACTTGCTTCCTCCACTCGTAATCGGCTTCGTGCCTCGTCCCCGGACCGTTGCCCTCTCCCTCTTCCCCTTAAACCACCTCGAAACCCTAAAACAAACATCTAGAGTTTCGATTTTGGCTTTTAGGGTTTCAAGATGGTGGTTTTAAGGGGGGAAAGTGGGTGGAGATGGTAGGGGGAGGGGCGAATTCGCTTCGCCGGTGCAAGGGATGGGGTTAGGGCATCGGTCGGGCGCCGGCATGAGGGGAGCGAGGTGTTTTCGAGGGGAGGGAGGGGTTTTTGTGTGCGGGGAAGGTGTTCTGGGAAGAAGAAGGGGCGGCGACGACATGGGATAAGGGGAAGGAGAGTGACCACCGGCGCCGAAGAATGTGTTGGTTGCTGGTGGGTGGTGGGGGTAAGGTGCTGGGTTGGCGTGGGAGTGGTGATACGGTGGGAGAGTGGCTGGGTTGGGTTTTTTTAATATTTTTTTTACTTTTTTTGTTAAATAATCTAATAATAAAAATGAACCAATTATAATATGCCACGTGGCATAATTAGCCTTAATGACTAACGGCAGTTAAGGGTATTTGGTGACAATTTTTTGAAAATCAAGTGTATATTGTGAATTTGAAAAAAAATTTGGATATATGGTGAATAAAAAAATAACTCAGGGGTATATGGTGAAAAATCCGTAAAATAAAAGTTTTGTTTTACAAAAAATAATTATAATTTTTAAATAATACGGTTAAACCGTAAAACGCATTGCACCAAACCGTATTTTGCGGTGCGATTTGGTTAGAAGTGCAGTTTGAAAAAAAATACAAACCGCAATTATGCGGTTTGGTGCGGTTTAGGATCCAAACCGCACCGCGAACACCCCTAATTGTACTATAGGAAAAAAATAGAATAAACCCTATATACATCATTCAATGTTAGCCGTCACTTTTATTATCACCTTTTTCTTACAAAACCCATATTAACGGAGTATGAGGAGTAAAGTGTATGAGGAGTAAAGATCACCCTCTCCTAAGAGGAGCCTGATCACATTTACATTCCGCACTTTACTCCTCATACACGTTTTAACTGAGTTCCGCCTCCGACGATCAAGTTAAAACGTGTATGAGGAGTAAAGTGCGGAATGTAAATGTGATCAGGCTCCTCTTAGGAGAGGAGTGATCTTCCGGCTGTCTGAGACAGCCTCAATATCTGAGTGTTTCACTCTCTGATTTGTGTGGATTGAATGTGTATTCAATACAAATTCCCCCTCAACTGATGTAAATGATCAGTATTTATAGAGTCTTTGGGACAGGTGCCTCTTAGGTTATTTAACCTAATTTGATGGGCTTCCACCGTTTTACGGTTTCTAGCTAGGGTTATTGGCTTAAAGCCCGTTTTTCCCTTTGAATGACACGTGTCATGCTCTAATTGTCTTATTGAGCGCTGAGCTTAGGGACACGTGTTGCATTAGTATAGGTTCATTTGTCAGGGGTGTTTTTTCCCCAAACATTAGCCCCTTGGAAGAAGTAATCTCTCTTTTAAGAGGGATTGTTCCTTTCGAATATGAGACCCTTTAAGCCTCTTGGGTCGGCATTTGTCTAGTTCAATGAAAGAGGGACTTGATTAACTTGGAAATTTTGATACCTTTAACGGTATGACATTTTCAAAGTTAATCAATCATAATAATGATTGCCGCTGAACTAGACAGATGTCGACTCTTGCTACTTTTAGCCCCACTATGTTGATAGCCCCAAATCAGGCGGACTGTCGACCATCGAGTAGGGGGTAAGCGCTCAATATTATCCGGCCATTGGCCTCTTTAGGTTGTTCTTAATGGGAACAACACTTAACTGCTAAGTTTTTGGACTTAGCTTATGTCTGCTCATGTTTGGAGCAGAAGGTTTTAAATATAATCCGGCCATTGGCCTCATAGAGTTGTTCTAAAAGGAACAACACTTAGCCGCTAAGTTTTTGACTTAGCTTATATCCTCAAATTTAGCCGACGGTATTGTTTTTGAGCAACAGTAGGCGGCATCTGACCAAGATAGTAACTGGGTACCACTGGTATTTAACAGCCGGCAGTTTTGTTATCTTAGTCTCATTTGATCAATTTCAAGCAGCTGCGAGCTTGCCTTTTTTGACAGTCGGTAGGGCCATTTGTTTTATGTTTATAGAGAAATGTGCCACCCGAATGGGAGATGCTCTCTGCTACGAATTCACCAAAATGGGCGTCGCCGGACGCCTCCTCATGTTGGAGCAGACGGATTGTTCAATTTATTAAGATCATCCGGCCATTGGCCTCAAATTGATCATTCCGGCCATTGGCCTCAATTTGTTGTTCTAAAAGGAACAACACATAGCCGCTAAGTTTTTAGACTTAGCTTATATCTACTCATGCTGGAGCAGATGGTTGATTTTAATTTTGCGTTCTACTTAAGCCAGTTTAACATACTTTTAGACCTATTTCGGTCGATATGTTGCCCTTGAGGGAGACTTAAAATAATATTAAAATTTATCAATGAGAGTTTGAACGGTCTTTTTAGGCCGCCAGACTTTAGTATTTGTTTGGGTCCAATTTAGTCCAATTGGGCCTAAGCACTAAATGATCCAATTAAAAGCCCAAGGTCAAGGTTCAACTCTCCAATTGTGCTAAAGTCAAAGGTCAGCCCACAAAGCAAGCCAATTGGGCTAAGGCCCAACCTCTCCATGTATGATGAGGTATAAAAGCCATCATATATATTCTGATTCATTGAGGAGATTCATATTCTGATTCATTGAGAGATTCATAGGTTCATCCATATATTCTGATATAATCCATAAAAGCCTCAAGCAACAAACTCTCTTGCATAGTGTCTTCTTCTTACACATTGTACTGACTTTAGCATCGGAGGGGCCTTCCTCGGCAACACCCCCGAGGCTAGTTTACGTGTGTTTACTGTGCAGGAAACCTTCGGCCCAACATAACTTGGACCGAATCCAGCCTTCTCCATTTCAGCGGACCTTCGGCAAGGTCCCATTGTTTTCACCCGAAACAATTTGGCGCCGTCTGTGGGGAAGACTTTCAAAAATCTTTAAGCCAAATTCCTAACCAAGATCATCTTGCAATTATCTTAGCAGCAATGGCTAAGAACCGCAAGAGCAAAAGCCTCCGTCAAGGAGCGGGCGAAAAGCCTAAAACCCCTACACCAACGCCCTCGCCGGACCGGAACTCTCCCAAGGGTGCCGGCTCGGGGGGAGAATCATACAAGGAGGATTCCCTATCTCCCGTAATTCATGACTCTCAATATAGGCCGGGCCACTCTCGGTCTAGCAGGGGTGAGTCCGATCATAGGACATATTCAGTGTCCCAAAGCCAACCATCGGCTGCGCGCCCTCATTCCCACACTCGGCCGAGGACCCCTTTGGCGGGGCCCAGCTCGGAAGAGGTGGCAAGAGCGCTGGCAGTACTCATGGAGGCGATGAGGGCACAAAATATGCCACCACCTCGTGATCGAACTCCTCCGCATACCCGGCATCAGCGGAGGAAGTTAGACCATGATGGTGGGAAGCTTCCTTCCTTCCGGGAACTGGAAGAGTGGGGGGAGGATTCTTGGAAAAATGAAAAACAGAGGAAAAAGAACCCTCAATTTTTAAAAGGATCCTCATCCTCAAGACCAGAAGCGCATAAGAGCAGCAGCTCAGCTTCTCGGCCAGAATCTACTCACCGAGAACCTGAGACTGTTCGCAGAAGCGTCCTTGACCGACTCGGCGGCCAGGAACCGAGCGTGCGTAGTCGCCTCTCGTTCCCTGCAGCCGAGGCCCAGACTTCCCAGCCAGGGACGAAAACCACTCCTACCTCTCTAAGAGGGCGGAGCGCGGTCCCTTCGGCCAGGAACAAGGGCAAGGCCGTTATGCTACCCGCTAGTTCACCATTCGAGCAATGGATACTGGAAGAGCGCGTACCCACGGTTAAAATACCGTCGCACATCACATATGACGGGACCACGGATCCGAAGGATCACGTGGCCTCGTATGAGACTCATATGCATCTTTGCCCCAGATCCGAGGCGACTTGGTGCAAATATTTCCCAACCACTCTCAAGGGGGTCGCGCAAGCGTGGATCTCCAAGGGAGTAAGGCAAGGCTCCGTAACAGGGTGGGATGATCTGTCCTCCAAGTTCAGGAGCAAGTTTTCCACGGCAAACCGCCGAGAGAAGACTACCGCAGAGCTCATGAGTCTGCAACAGGGGGAAACCGAAAGCCTCCGAGACTACTTGACCCGTTTCAGTAACGAGTCATCAAGCGTCTCCCAGCTGGACCAGGGGCTAGCCGTTTTCGCAATGCAGAATGGCCTTCAGCCAGGAAAGTTCCTAGACTTCATGGTCGTGCATACCCCGCAGACCTTGGAGGAAGCTCTTAGTGCTTCGGATAAGTTCATCCGAGCCGAAGAATGGAACAAAGCGAAAACCCAACCTCAATCCGGGGGAGGGAAACAGAGGCAAATACCCTTGTCTGAAGGCCAAGGCCATAAGGCAAAGGGAAAGTCAAAGGCCCCGGAGCAATCTTTGGCCAACGACCCAAAGAAGGAAAGATTTGCCTCATACACAGGCAGATACGAGTCCTACACTCCGCTCTCTCTTCCACGCGCCAAAATTTACAGTGTGACGAAGGAGGAGCAGAGTTACCGAAAGCCGAGACCACTCCCAGAGTGGTATCAGCGAAAAAATAAAAATCAGTGGTGTGAGTTCCACGAGTCTTCGGGCCACAACACTGAGGAGTGTATCCAACTGAAGGACCAGATAGAGGACATGGTCCGGAAGGGATACTTGAAAAAATACATCGCGGATCACCGCGAGAAAAAAGAATCCGAGAGGTCAGCAAAGGACCCTCGGCAGGACCTCGACTTCCCCCGGAAAAACAGTAAAAAGCCGGAGGGGAATATACTCTCGGAGGGAGGACAAGCGCCACCTTAGAGCTTTGACTCACCAGGTGAACAACGCTGACATTCAATCTCCCCAGTCGCCGGTGCCGAACATGACGTTCACAGCCGCCGACTGCCGGGGGATTACGTTCCCTCACGAGGATCCGTTGGTAATTATCGCCACGGTGGCAAACCACGACGTCAGTAAGGTCCTTGTTGACGGTGGCAGTGGAGCAAACATTCTGTTCCGAAAGGCCTACAATCAAATTAAGCTGAAGCCCAAGCACCTTACGCCGGTACCCTATCCGGTATCCGGGTTCAATGGGGCTTCAACTTATCCAGATGGGAAGGTGACACTTCCAGTCACCATCGGTTGCGATGAGGCAGCCCGGAACGTCATGATTGAATTTTTGGTCATCGACGCTCCTTCAGTGTACAACATGATTTTGGGGAGACCCATAATTCACGAGATCCAAGGGGTCGTCTCAACTTATCATCAGCTGATGATTTACGTCTCAGACGCCGGCTTCCCCGAAAGGATACAGGGCAACCAAAAGGACGCCCGAAGGTGCAACTACCTCAAGCCATCCAGTAGTCGCCCAGATGACGACAAGGATGAGGAGGAGAAAGAAAGAGAGCCAAGCACAAAAAAGCCGAAAGGCCTAAGTGCTTCGGCCCAAGGATCTGTACCCAGAGGTAAAGGGCCCGAAAGGGAAAAGGCTAGCTCCTCAGCTGAGCCGCAAGACTCAGAGAGCCAGCCGAAGAACAAAAAGACTGGGACACCTGCTGATATTGGCAGCAGGCCAGATTATGAAGAGTCCAACCCATCAGCAATGGACATGGACCAACAGACTGAAACAGTTGAGTTGGCCGAAGGAGACGCTGAGAAATGTGTAACAATCGGGATGGACCTTGATCCGAACACCCGTTGCGAACTTATTCAGCTCCTTCGGGATAACAGAGATGTGTTTGCTTTCTCGGCAGCTGATATGCCTGGGATAAGTTCAGACCTCATCTCCCATAAGCTTAATGTTGACCCGACGTGTCGACCAGTTAAGCAAAAGAAGCGGAATTACTCCGCCAATAAGAACCGAGACATCGCAGCCGAGGTCAAAAAATTATTGGAGGCAGGATTCATCGAACCTTGCCAATATCCAGAATGGCAGGCAAATGTGGTGATGGTTCAGAAGCCCAATGGTACCTGGAGGATGTGCGTTGACTTCACGGACCTAAATAAGGCTTGTCCAAAGGATTTCTATCCCTTGCCGAGGATCGATCAGCTAGTCGATTCGACAAGTGGCCATGCCTTGCTTAGTTTCATGGACGCATTCTCGGGGTATTATCAGATCTTTATGCACCTCGACGATCGAGCAAAGACAGCATTCGTCACGAACGCTGGGGTGTACAATTACAAAATGATGCCCTTCGGATTGAAAAATGCGGGGGCAACCTATCAAAGGCTGGTGGATCAAGTTTTCGCCGATCAAAAGGGCCGAAACATGGAAGTCTATGTTGACGATTCGATCGTCAAAAGCAAGAAACTAGAGGACCATGTAAAGGACCTGGCTGAAACTTTCGCCACCTTGAGAAAGCATCAAATGAAGCTGAATCCGAAGAAGTGTGTCTTCGGCGTGAAGTCAGGGAAATTCCTTGGGTTCATGGTCAGCAAAAGGGGGATTGATGCCAATCCCTCTAAAGTCAAAGCGGCGCTCGACCTTCCTGAGCCGAAAACGAAGCGGGATGTTCAGCGGCTCACCGGAAGAATGGCAGCCCTCTCGAGGTTCATTTCCAGAGCTTCGGATAAGGGGTTACCTTTCTTCAAAGCCCTGAAACTCCCGAAAACAAAAGAGCTCGTTTGGGAGGAAGAGCAAAAAGACGCCTTTAAACAGCTTCGGGAGCATCTGGCTCAACTCCCAACGCTGGCTAGCCCAGCTGAAGGAGAAACTTTATACCTATATGTGGCCGTTAGCCCGGCCACCATCAGCGCAGTATTGCTGAAGGAAGAGAGTAAGAGTCAGCAACCGATCTACTTCGTCAGTCATACACTGACGGATGCCGAGACTCGCTACCCTCTACTCGAGAAAGTTGCTTTCGCGGTAGTAGTAGCTGCTCGGAAGCTGAGGCCCTATTTTGATTGCCATCAGATAGTGGTCTTAACTGATCAGCCGTTGGAAAAAGTTCTTGGCAAGGTTGAAAAATCTGGTAGGCTAGCCAAGTGGGCTTTTGAGCTCACCGAATTCAGCATCAGCTACCGTCCGAGGGCTTCCATTAAGGCTCAAGCTCTAGCGGATTTCTTGGCCGAATGCTCATACCCAGAAGCGCTAGACAGTGAAAAGAAAGTCTGGACCGTGTTTACGGATGGGTCTTCCACCGAAAACGGTTCCGGGGCAGGAGTAGTGATAACTTCTCCCGAAGGCAAATCCTTTGAGTATGCACTAAAGTTTTCTTTTAAGGCCTCGAACAATGAAGCCAAGTATGAGGCAGCAATCGCCGGCCTAAAATTGTGCATCTCCTTGGAAGCCGATCATGTCTGCTTAAAAACAGACTCTCAGCTAGTTGCATATCAGATCAGTGGCAGCTACGAGGCCAAAGAGCCCTCCATGATAGCTTATCTTGCCAAGATCAAATCAGTCATTGCAGAGCTAAAAACTTTTGAGGTTCAGCTGATCCCAAGGGGTCAGAATACTCAAGCCGATGCACTCTCCAAACTTGCTAGTTCATCTTTTACCGAGCTGAACAGATCTGTATATGTAGAAGTGCGTCGAGAGAGAAGTGTCGACGAAGCACCTGAAGTGTGCTGCGCTGACCCAGAGCCTAGTTGGATGGACCCCATCCTAGCTTTCAAGCTTCGGGGGGAAACTCCTGAGGATAAAGCTTTGGCCTCCAAGATGAAGAGAACCAGCTCTAGGTTCATTGTCTTCAGGGGGGAACTTCTGAAAAAGTCCTTCTCAGCCCCATTGCTGAAATGCGTGGGACCAACAGATGCAGATTATATCCTACGGGAGATTCACCTCGGCATCTGTGGGAACCACATTGGGGGAAGAACCTTAGCCCACAAGGCATTGAGGGCTGGATATTACTGGCCCACCATGATCGCAGATGCTAAGGAGCTGGTTCGGAAATGCGAAAAATGTCAAAAATACGCTCCAGTTATCCATCAGCCAGCAAGGGATCTTCAGCCGATCCTTAATCCACTCCCGTTTGCCCAATGGGGACTGGATATACTGGGACCATTTCCAGAGGCTGTGTACCAGAAAAAATGGCTGATAGTTGGTGTTGACTACTTCAGTAAATGGATCGAGGCCGAAGCAGCCTCGAACATTACAGAGCAAACTGTCAGAAAATTTATCTGGCAGAATATCATCACTCGCTTTGGCATCCCGAGAGTATTTGTTTTCGATCATGGGAGGCAATTTGATAACTTACCGCTGAAGCGGTATACAGATCAGTTCGGCATCAGACTGGCATATTCAGCGGTATGCCACCCGCAAAGTAACGGACAAGCCGAAGCTGCAAATAAACAGATCTTAAATGCCCTCAAGAAGAGGGTGGAAGATCAAAAGTCCAAATGGCTAGAGGAGCTCCCTGGAACCCTTTGGTCCCTTCGGACAACTGAAAAAGAGGCAACGGGCCACTCACCTTTTGAACTGGTGTATGGTGCCGAAGCCGTCCTTCTAGTGGAAATTGGCTCTGAGAGCCTTCGAGTGCACCACTTCTCGGCTGAGAATGAGCGACTGATGAGGGAATCTCTCGATTTCCTCGACGAAGTAAGAGACTCAGCACGAGATAGAATGGCCGCCTATAAGCAGAGAATCAGCAAATTTTATAACCGAAGGGTCCATGCAAGGCCTCTCAAAATTGGAGACCTTGTCCTTCGGAATGCTGCTGCAGTTCAGAAAGGCCGAATCCATGGGAAACTCTCAGCTGCATGGGAAGGACCTTATGAAATTTATGATGAGCTTCAGCCAGGGACATACTGACTTCGGCAGTTGGATGGAACTGAGTTGAAAAATCACTGGAACGCTGATGTACTGAAAAAATACCATGTGTAAACCCTTCGGGGCAGAACAATCTTTGTAAGTACATTTTGAACTAATGAAAGGCCTTGGAGCCGCCATTTATATAAATGTTTGCAACTTTTTATCCTTTCAAAATTTTCTTTGTTCTATCTACTCTTTAAGGGTTTTTTATTCAGCCTCGTCTGAAACCTTCGCCTTCGGGTAACTGGGTTTCAGATTGCTGACAAAACTCGTCTTTTTAAAGAACACTGGTCTTTCAGCTGAAGTCAAACTTCAGTAAGACTTGTTCTCCAAAGACATGAGTCCATGGACAATTCTGGGATATTGCCTTAACTGAGCCTTGTATCCCAAAGAGCCATTATCCGAAACATTGCCTTAAGTTGGCCCTGTGTTTCGGGTATCCATTTTTCAAAGATAGACAGAAAATCAAGGATAACAGCAACAGTTGAAATTTTTTTATATCAGCCTCGTCTGAAACCTTCGCCTTCGGGTAACTGGGTTTCAGATTGCTGACAAAACTCGTCTTTTTAAAGAACACTGGTCTTTCAGCTGAAGTCAAACTTCAGTAAGACTTGTTCTCCAAAGACATTAGTCCATGGACAATTCTGGGATATTGCCTTAACTGAGCCTTGTATCCCATAAAGCTAATATCCAAAGCATTGCCTTCAGTTGGCCCTGTGTTTCGGATATCCAACTTTCAGCTGAAGTCAAACTTCAGTAAGACTTGTTCTCCAAAGACATTAGTCCATGGACAATTCTGGGATATTGCCTTAACTGAGCCTTGTATCCCAGAAAGCTAATATCCAAAGCATTGCCTTCAGTTGGCCCTGTGTTTCGGATATCCAACTTTCAGATGAAGTCAATCTTCAGTAAGACTTGTATCCCAGAAGCATTGCCTTCAGTTGGCCCTGTGTTTCGGATACCCATTTTGAAGAAGTGAAGAAATTGCTTATTCCGCTGAAGTCATACTTCAATTTCTGGGGGGCAAGAAACACTCTCAGTGCAAGTATGTACGGCAGAATTGAAGAAACAGAAACAGTAAAGCATTCAAAAACAAAGCAACTGAAGAAAAGAGCATCAGATATATAATTCATGCTCAGAAATTGAGCTACAAGTTCAATTAAACTGTATCGGCAGCCGCCCACAAGCGGAAAATAACAGCTGCCGAAATACGTACATAAGCAAAAAAAAAATAAACTGCTGTACGACAAGGCAAGCTGAAGCAAAAAACAAGGCAACAAATTCAGAAAGCGGCAAGTCTAAAGTTAAGCACATGATGAACCGCAAGATTCTGAAGACGACTGCCCGAGTTCCTATGCTTCAGCCTGAGGATCAGACTGATCAGCGTTGAGTCCCATGGTGGCCTCAGCCCCAGCAGCAGAAGAAGCAGGCTTTGCACTCTGCCGAGCCTCCCTTTCCCTCTGTTCAGCTTCCAACTCCATTCTCTCAGCTTCCTCTTCGGCTTCCTCAGCCTTAAGGATTTCAGCTTCGGCTGGAGTTGCATACTTCATATGAGGGTCTTCGGGATTCTGGACCCATTCAGCACATTTAGACCAGTCCAGCTTCGGTTCAGCATGAAGGCAGACTCTTCGGCATACTCGGAACCCGTTTCTGAAACCCATCTCATATTCCTCTTGGGTATAGACACGGACTTTGAGTAGAGCCTCAGCATCAGCCAGCTTCTTCTGGGTCTCCTCCAAGTCTTCCTTGGATTTCTTCAGCTCATCAGCGAGCTTGGAGGAGGAACCTTTCAGCTCAATCAGCTCCTGCTGAACTTGGGAAGCCTTTGTCTGAGCTTGGGCCACTTCAACTTTTTGGGTCATCAGTTGATCCTCAGCCTCATGGAGTTTAACTCTCTGAGCTTCGGCAGCAGCAGCAGCCTCTGAGAGTTGGACATCTTTGGCCTGGAGCAGCTCTTCAGCAGCCATTCGGCTGGCTTCAAGAGCTTCTAGACGTTGCTGCACTTCAGCTTGTGCAGCAGCTCCTTCCTGAATACGGCTCTCAACAGCAGCCTTGAATTTGGAGACGTCCACTCCCATATGCTCCTGGAGGAATTTTTCCCCTTCCATCAGTGGGGGAAAAACTTCCTTCTCCATAGCGTCGCAGAAGGTTTTGAGGGCTTCAGCAGCTCTTTTCTCATACTCCTCACCCTTCTGCTGCTTCTCTTCAGCTGCTGCTTGCTTCAGCTTAGCAAGCTTTAATTCCTCTTCAGCTACCTTCTTGTCGTGCACAGCAGCGTCTACCCTATCTTGTAGGGTATCTATCAGCTCTACAGTGAGAGTCTGATTGTGCACGAACTGAAAACAGGAAGACACAAAAAAAATTAAAATAATAATAATAAATAAAAAAAATATATAGAGCTGAATTTCAGAGGAAATGAAGACAAGGAAAATTACCTGCATCATCAGCAGTTGGTTAGACCTGGCTGGGTCAGGAACTGATCTGCTGGATTCGCCCATCCCAGCAGTGGCCTTCAGTGACCAGATCCTTGCCCTATCTACTTCGGACATGCCAGCAAAATCGCCGAAGTAGGCTGCAGCTCCTTCTCGGTTCTGACACCATATGAGTTCCCAGATGTGGTCTGGGATTGGAATTCGGGGGGCCGAGAAACCCATTTCTCCAGATTGCAGAGTCTGGAAAGAAGGGAAGGATGACGATGGAGCTTGATTAGCTTTGGATGGCTCAGCATCATCCTTCTCAGAGGAGTCAATTACTATGACCTCCTCTTCTTCAGGGGTGAGGACGAAAGCCTCAACCTCTCTTGCGATGTCTGCCGTGAAGCCCTCAGCACTGGACATCACGACATCCTTGTTTTCGTGCTCAGCAGCACTCTTCTTAATTTCTTCTTGGACCCCTCCCTTAGATTCGGGAGTTCTCTGATCCACCTCCATCTCAGGAGGTGGCGGAGGGGTCTTTTGAGGTGATTGAGGTGGTGGCCGGGGAACCCTCGGCGATCCATTGCCTTCCTCGGGTTCCCTTATTGCAACGCCGATGGTCATCGGCCTCCGTTGAAAGTCATGAGGGCCGATGATGGCCATCCTTCGGCGCCTTTTCAGAAGGGGCTGCTCGTCCATATCTGAGTCTGAAGACTCTCCTTGTATTTGGTCTTCGGGACGAACAGGAGCTTTCCCTTCTCTATGTCTGTTACTCTCTTCAGACTGTAACAGACAGGGGGGAGGAAGAATGTGAGTAAAAAAAAAAAAAAGAAAAGAAAAAATAAAAAGTTAAGTCTGAAAGCTCACCGAGGTCTTCAGCAAAGCCTCGTCTTCTTCAGCTGCTCTAGCTGCAGCTTCTGCTTCAGCAGCTCTGGAGGACCCTTCTCCTCCTTCGCAAGCTTCGAGAACCCGTGCAACCTCTTCGGCTGTGCGGGCAGCTTCAGCTTCTTCGTCCAGCAGCTGAAACCAGGGGTCTCTCTTCTTCCACCAAGGCTTCTGCCTCTGATACAGAGCAACAGCCTCAATTTGGAAGTGGGAAGAGTCTAGATGAACTTCCCTATGCCTCGGCTCAATGATAGACGGGGCCCGTTCAGTTACAACTCGTTCTCGGTTGACACCAAGACGAGCGTAGTTAATGCCAACGTTGGTCTCGTCTCGCTCTGAAAAAGAAAGGGGAAAGGTTAGTTCAGATAGGTTGGCACAGCATAAAAAAGCAAAGCGAGAGAAGAAAAAGAGTTAAAAAGCCTCGGCCCCAGCCGAAGAAGCTTACCATCCTTAAACTTTCAGCTGAGGCCAACAGCTGCTAGCATGTTCTCTTGGAAAACGTAATGCGTATCGGGGAGCCAAGTCTCCGGGATATGCTGCATTCGGCCACTACCCCCCCGGTTCGGCAGCTTGCCGAAGATATGTTGCTGATCCAGGTTCGGATCTGCCCCGTTATCTGCGGGGGGACCTAGACTTCCCATTTCGGGATCAGGCTCAGCGAGGTACCGGGGAGCGCTGAAGACGCAAGGGTGGCCCGGATCTGTGGGTGCCCTAACCCAAATCCATTGACCTCTCCAGTCCTTGTCTGAAGAGTCGTTTGGCCACATGGTTAGGTATTGGGGCCGGGACTCAATCCGGTACCACCCAGAACCATGGCTTCCGTGCCCACTTTGAATATTTGGCACTAGCCGATGGAGCTTTTTGAAGCAGTGCAGGTTCGGCACGTACTTGAAGAACTTGCAGACCCATAAGTATGTCATCACCCTTCGGATGCTGGTGGGAGTTAACTGACATAGAGAGATGTTGTAATGGATCAGCAAGTCTCGGACGAATACGTCCAAAGGGAACCTCAGCCTGTACTGAAGCTGTCTTGGGAACACCCCCACATACCCCGGGGGTGGACGATGGATTCTATCGGATGCCGAGGGCATTCGGCACCAATACCCATCAGCTTCAAAAATGCCGTAATGCAACTCAATTTGCTCGGCAAATCGATATTGATCGGCATTCTCCACCCACCATGGGTAGGGGCGGTTCTTTATCATGGCCGAAGCAACTTCGGCATTCTCCCATTCTGAAAACCCGGGGAGGATATCCCAAAGGACAGCGGGAACTTCATCATCCCGTCCAGAAGCGCTCGGCTCCTCCGTTCTCTGAGGAGGAGCCGAGGAAAGGGGAGTCGCCCTAATCCCTTCAGCAGGGTCAGACTCTGGCCTTTGTCCATTCCAGGTCCCAATCCTGTTCCTAGGATCGGGAATCGGCCTCGCTCTTCTTGGAGCACGGGCTCTACCTCTAACTCCTCTTGCCATTGATTACTTCGAAGAAAAAAGTCGAAAGAAAAGGGGAAGGAGTTCGAATTCGAAGAAAAATAAACTGAAATCAAAGAAATTTACCTTAATCTGAAGCGAAAGTTGCCGATTTACGAGTTCGTAGTGGCAAGTCTCAGTTTCTAAGCTTAATGCTCGGGGAATTTGCGAAGTTTTGATGCGGGTTCTTGGTTTCTCTCTCGAGAATTCTGGGTTTGAGTTGGTGAATAAGTGAGGAGAGATGACGCGCCTCTGTTTATATCTCCAGGTATGGGATACGAGGAGTCTGCGTTTTAATTTCTCTTAAATACTCCACTAAGTAACCGTTAAACACATGATCTTGTGATTAAACTGTCCATTATCCGTCGAACTTCCACAATCATTAACCGTTGTTATCTCATTAATTACGGTTTAAATTCAAATTTTTGGATTAATTAAATCATTTACTTCCCTTCTTTTCTGAATTAAATCAAACCCGACCCGTCATCCTTCCAAATCGGGTCTGGGGGGCAAGTTGTTTGGGTCCAATTTAGTCCAATTGGGCCTAAGCACTAAATGATCCAATTAAAAGCCCAAGGTCAAGGTTCAACTCTCCAATTGTGCTAAAGTCAAAGGTCAGCCCACAAAGCAAGCCAATTGGGCTAAGGCCCAACCTCTCCATGTATGATGAGGTATAAAAGCCATCATATATATTCTGATTCATTGAGGAGATTCATATTCTGATTCATTGAGAGATTCATAGGTTCATCCATATATTCTGATATAATCCATAAAAGCCTCAAGCAACAAACTCTCTTGCATAGTGTCTTCTTCTTACACATTGTACTGACTTTAGCATCGGAGGGGCCTTCCTCGGCAACACCCCCGAGGCTAGTTTACGTGTGTTTACTGTGCAGGAAACCTTCGGCCCAACATAACTTGGACCGAATCCAGCCTTCTCCATTTCAGCGGACCTTCGGCAAGGTCCCATTGTTTTCACCCGAAACAGTATTGAATCAATAATAATAACAATAATAATATGATAACAATATAATGTTTATACCGAGGTATTAGGACGGTACCTTTCAATGGAGGATTTTTGCCAATATGCTGGACGACATTGAGATGCCTCTTGCTTTATTCATGATACCGAGCTCTTCAAATGGTGACAAGCGGCCATGAGACGCCGAGTAACCGAGCTCGAGAAATGAATTTGCTACCCTTCATTAAACGCCGGCTGACCCTTGTAAATATATACTCAAGTAATATGCTATTCACATGTATAATATATACTTAGTTAGTGCTGCATGCTTTAAGGTTGACCGTATCTTCTTGTACCATAGCACAATCATGCAACCAAAGTTTCCACTATTCGCTGACCGCCTCATGAGAGCTCAAGCAAGCTCTCGGCATGATACTCAACACATTGCCGGATGCTCATCAATATTTCGGCTTCTATGGCTGTTTGCGTATATTCTCGGCACATATACGCCGCTTGTATATATGGAGTTGAAAGCTTGTTGGTTTTCTAGCAAACTCGACCGACGGGTAACTAGGCTCAATCATGGCAAGCTAATTATTCATTAGAGGCGGCATACACTAAGTGTAGGTGAGCAAAGAAGTGCTTAGTACACCAACACCTTTAACCATGCCGCTTGGCTACTCACAAGGCGAGTTAGCTTGCTCAACCTTCATGGTCATTCGGCCATATGCCGCTTGTTCACCATTATAATTTGCCAAAAGCACACGGCAACACACTGCTTGTGGTGGCGATGCTTGTGGTGGCAACTCACATACATGCGGCAAGACTTCAAACGATATGCACGCGGCCAGGCGTCCAGCCCCACACTCGGTCACTACCCATGCCGTTTTATGAGTTGCAATCAACCATATACATGTGGTAAAACCCAAGCCATACTCAATCGGCAAAGCGCCATGCCATATACACTCGGCATATCTAGATGCCTCTTGCGAAGATCAATCTTCTGGCATTAAGCAATCATACCATGCTTGTGCTCACACAAGCGTCGCCCTACTTATTTATGGGTAAGGTCGGCTGCTCTTATAGTCATACCATGTATTATGCCTAGCGTATGATGCCGCTTATATGCCACTTGCGTGCTAGCTATCTTCACATGAGCTCTCGGAATCATGACCGGCTGCCTTGCTTTTGCCTTAATAATGTTGTCCAACTAAACTTGAGGTTGGCTTGAATAAACTTGTAATCATATTAATGATAGCTACATTCGGTATGCCACTTGCTATTACAATCACGAAGATTTAGCTTGATTGTGCTGGGCATCGGCTTATTCATGACTTCACTCTTGTACATACAGCCGGTTTCAATGGAGTAACACATACGGATGTCGGATACATCACCACTTCGCTGTGCTTCCCTCATGTCGGCTATAGTCACCAAGTGTCTGGATGTGCTAAGCTGCCGCCTGCCAACTTAATGGCGAGGACCAAGGTGGATGTCGGCTTCTCAAGCTCAGGCGCTGTGGATTAGTTTAATTGCCTTGGGCAATCGGTTCCTTCGTGGCTGCTTTGCCTACGCACAGCCGGCTTAATGTTTGATCATGATGATGCCGCTTGTGTTTTAAACTCACAAGAGACCGTTTAATAGCGTCGCACCACAGCCGGCCTCGGTGTTGTATTCATAGACATCTGACCACACAAATGCCGGCTGACCCTTCTTTAATAAGAGTATCAAGAATCGTCTTACTCATGCGTGATTGTGCCGGCAGATCATTGAACCCACAACCGGATTTAATGGTGTAATGCATACATGCACCATACAGCCAGATTAATCATGCCGGGTGTAAGGCTTGAGCTGGCTGGAAACTTGGTTTCAGCATTCAAGGCTCACCATTTGAATAGCCACATGTTCATGCGCCATTGCTGTCGCCTGCGAGCTTGCAAACAGAAGACGGTTTAGGACCCTTGCCGGATGTATACATTGGCTGTGCCCATTGGGTGTAACAACTTAGGAGCCGCCCACTCATGCACGGTAATGCTAGTTGCCGCCTGCCAGCTCATATACACTCAACCGGATTAATCAAGCCGGAAGCTTGGTTTTAGCTGACTAGCGTTGACACTTACACCCACAACCGGTTTTACACACAGCCGGATGTGTGGCTAGAGTTGGCTGGCTGCTATGTGGATGGGATTGTGCTGGTTGGTTCCACCAAATGCAGGCTGGAATAACAGCTGCCTGTTAACTTAAGAGCAAAGGAAGGTGTCGGATGAGATCATTGACTTAATCAAGGTATATGACCGGCTGCTTGTTTTTAATCAAGTTCATTTGCGTCCTATGCGGCACGGCTTCATGGTCGCCAGTTAAACTCGAGTAGACGCAAGAGCCCAGGCCGCCTGACATGTGCTTATATACATGACACTTGGCTAAGCTTATGGAAAGAGGTTGCCTGCTTGTATATGTGGAAATGGAGGCTTGCAGGCTGCTCTTGTAAGGCATACTTGTGTCTTACTCGAGGATGATAATGTCGGATGCCTTGTTGCTTAGCTGCGCATGCCGTTGATACATACACCCACAGCCGGACCACTCACGGCTCTGCTCACATTCAAATTGGCCGGATGATTATAAGTCATTTCAAGTGCCAGCTGACCTTATGTGCCGGCTGTCCCAAACGCATGACCCCAGAAGCCACATCGTTTAGGTGTTGATCTCAACACATTGCTTGGGCGTTTGTGTTAGGAATAATGCTAATAAAGAACAAATTCTAACCCTAGAATTTGGGAAATATGAAATTACAATGTAATATAATATCAATTACACCAACAACCAAACACCAACAAGTTTAGAAAGTAAAAATTACAGAGAAACAAACTAAACTACAAGTATGAAAAACTATACTTGCCTCACTCCAAGCTAAATGAACATCCAAGAACACGAGAATACCATGGACCACGTGAGTCTTCGATACTTGATACTCGTCTAAGGCGTGAGAACACTTTCCTAAAGCGTTAATTTCCCCCACAACGATGCTTGGGTTGAACTAGAAATACGCTTTGAGATACAATAGACGAACTTTACACTTTTAGCACTTAAATGTGTAGAAAGATGATCAAATTCTCAATTAATTAACTTAAAATGATAGAGGATTAATGAAGAGATTGCAAGTTTCTTCAATAATGGTGTAGAGAGGGAAGAATTTCAGGGAGGAAGATAATTTTTTGTGTCTCTAAAAACAAAGGCCCCAACAAAATATAAAGGAAATAACCGCAAAACCGTAGACGAGGAAGGAGGCGCGGGCGCGCACGAAGAGGCGCAGGTGCTCCACCACAGAAGCGCGGGCGCACCACCCTCCGGCGCGGGTGCGCCACCTTCGTGCGCGGCCGCTCCTCCCCGTTTTGCCAAATTTCCAACTTTTTCCAGAATGGTTTGCGGTTTTAAGCGCGGTCTGGAGCGCGGGCGCGCCACCTAAATCAACCAGATTTTCTAGAGAGGTATGCGGTTTAAGCGCGCTCTCTACGCGGCCGCGCCTACCTTGCGCGGGCGCACTTCATGGTTCGCGAGCGCGCAACCATAACACTCTAAATATCTAACAGTTTGAACACAACAGGCGGCCAACTCCAACCACCAGGCATCCGGCCAGCTAAAAGCCAGGCATTCGGACCACAGCTTATCAAGTAAACCCGGCTGTATTACTTGTGGTTGGGACTGTGCCGGCTGCTTCTACCAAATACCGTCTGGAATCACAGCCACCTGCTAGATTAAGAGCTAAGGAAGGTGCCCCTTGGGTGCTCTTAAGATAAGAAGCAACCAGATCATGGATCCCTCCATAATGCCGCTTGTTACTAATATTCAAGCTTTGGCATAGAAAGGTGCCGACTCTTTCATGTGTGATTATGCCGACTGTATGGTATGCTTACAAGGGAGCTCGTGGACGACTGTGTATTAAGCAGCCCCTGCTCTCACGCAGAACACAGAAGGCTATTTTTCCAATCTTAAGCAGACGGAGCTGCTAGTCCTAATGGACATTTTTGCCGCCTGACCCCTGAAAAGGGGCTGGCTGCAAGCATAGTTGTCTATACGGCATGTATGGCTGCTGAGGCGCATACGGAGCCGAATGGACTATCTGAGGGTCAGTGTTTGACGGACAAGCCGCCTGATTGACCCTCTCTGTTAGATTGCGAATACCTCATTGAGGTAGTCTGAAAGATGTCTGGGTACAGACTGCCGTGAAGCCATCTTAGTAGTACTCTCCCCACAGACGGCGCTAGATGTTTTGGAGTTTTTTGAGTGTCCTGCAGGAGAGTTACAACACTAAGACTGACCTTCGGCTGCCTGTACCTACAAAACAACAGAGACTCCCGGGGGTGGGAGTTCCGCCTCCGACGATCAAGTTAAAACGTGTATGAGGAGTAAAGTGCGAAATGTAAATGTGATCAGGCTCTTCTTAGGAGAGGAGTGATCTTCCGGCTGTCTGAGACAACCTCAATATATGAGTGTTTCACTCTCTGATTTGTGTGGATTGAATGTGTATTCAATATGAATCCCCCCTCAACTGATGTAAATGATCAGTATTTATAGAGTCTTTGGGACAGGTGCCTCTTAGGTTATTTAACCTAATTTGATGGGCTTCCACCGTTTTACGGCTTCTAGGGTTATAGGCTTAAAGCCTGTTTTCCCCTTTAAATGACACGTGTCATGCTCTAATTGGCTCATTGAGCGCTGAGCTTAGGGACACGTGTTGCATTAGCATAGGTTCATTTATCAGGGGTATTTTTACCCCAAACATTTAATACCCACAATACCAACACACGACACCGTATAATCACCGAATATATCCCCGCAAAAACCCTAGAACAAGCAGAACATAGTGCTGAAATAGAGAACAAAGGAATATCCAACCGGAATAGACACGTGTTGTTGTGATAGATTTTGGGCCAACTTATTAATGAGTGGGCTTAAACAATTATGGATAAGGATAAGATAAAAACAATTAAACAAATTGGGCTAAGATTTAGGTATATATATGGGCCAGGCTATTCTAAAGGGAATAAGGCTAGGATATTGAGCTAAAAGATTTTTCTATAACTTGATCTCTAGCTCAGATTAATTAAGCAACTCGTATATTTCAATTTTGGACATTAAATTTTGGAGACATTATTTATGTGTCTATAAAAGCTTCACTTTGACATAGGCTTTGGAAAAGATGAAGGTTAAAGTATTAACTCAGGACAAAGAAAAACTTAAGATGTGTACTAAGAGGGAGGCACACCCTTGTTTAGTCACAGTCTCACAGAGTACTCCATATGATTTTTGTGGGTTTGTGTACAAAGAGGGAGTTGCGCCCATTTTGTTTATCAAGATGGTGGTTTGAAACCGCATGGGTGAGTTGTTTAGAGTGCGGTCTAGATCACAACAACTCGCACATTAAACCGTTTTTTTTTGCGATTTGCAGTTTCAAATTGCAGTGCAGTTTGGAATTTTGGCAATATTGTTGTTTGCGATTTTGATGCGGTTTTAAAAAAACTTAAACCAAACCGTATCACAATTATAAACTCACATTTATAATTTAGGGCTTGTTCAGAATCGTTTTTTGTTTTATGTTTTTTCAAAAACAAAAACCAAAAATAGAAAACAAGAAAAAGGTGTTACCACTTTTCAGATGTTAGTTTTTAAAATTATCATGATTTTAATAAGTTTGACTAATTTTTAATTAATCATACGACATTTATCATATGATTTAGAAAAGCAAAAAAAAACCAAAAACAGAAAACCACAGCGATGCCAAACGGACCCTTAGTTTTATAAAAAAAAACATACTTGTATAAAGGCTTAAAAATAACCTGCTTGCAATATTATATCATTATACAAACGTTATATACTCCTTAATTATATAAATAATTATTACGTTATAAATTAATAATTGTCATATAATATACCGGAAAATTTAAAGTTGTTGGCCGTGTTAGTGAATAGTGTAAGTTGATCGTGTTAACTGATTTGGAAAAGCAGAGTATATTAACTGATTTGAAACGAATTTAGTAAATAATACTGATTGTTTAAAAATGTTTGAGCATGCAAAATGACCAATCAAGACATTGACATATCTTATTGTGAAGGATTAGTTATTGTAAAAAAGATAGATATGTTGTTAAATGATGGTATAATTATTATTTTACCTTTAATTACTTGAATTAGCTAATGAAAAAGCTCAACCATTCAGCTTATTGGAAACAAAGCTTTATTGGGTGGAATAAACCCTTCAAGTTACTTGATTACTGATTAGGGGATTTTGCTCCCACCAATCGGAATGCGCCACGTGGGCCAATCAGGTCCTGCCAAGTGTCCCCCAGTTGGAATTGTCAGGGCTTGCCACGTGGCACACGCTTATTCGTCCACCTTGGACCTATTATATCATGACACGTGGCATACTCCATGCCTAATGGAGAAACCGGCCACCCAGGCCCAACTTCCGAGGGAAGCCCAATCAGCCCTAGGTTAACCTAAACCTAGGATTGACACGTTTCCCAAGGTTATAAATACCTCCCTTAATCCTCATTAAGAGAAAAAAGACACGCAAAAAAACGCAGATTACACATTAAACACTCTCACCTAGAGAGACCCAATCACTTTAATTTCCGCATTTATTACTCCTCAAACAAGTACTAACTTGATCGTTGGAGGCGGAGCTCCCACCACCAGGAGTCTCCGTTGTTTTGCAGGTACAGGCGTCCGGTTCCAGTCTCGGAATTGTAACTCTCCCGCAGGACATCAGAAAACCCCGAAACAATTACCAAACAGGCAAACATCTAATAAGCTTATTATATTTGTATTAGTCAATCAGCAAAAATGGCTCAAATCAACTAATTTTCCCAAATATGCTCACTGACCAACACCCTAATTGTTTTTTGTGATTTCTTGAAACTTGCGGGGTTACATCTAGGGTAAATAACGCGCCAAAAGCTTTAGAATATGGTTACGACTTGATTGATGTTTATTACACGCCAATCCATCCACTTGCCGACTCCTAGTAGGCCGTATGTACGCATATACTACCCTCATATCTGAAAGTTCGACTCACTTACCAATTACCATTCATGTGGTCAAAATAAAATACCTTAACTTTGATCACAGTTTATGACTTATACAATAGAAATAAATTAGCATGTGTAATCTTATTAAATTTCCCTCATTATAAATTTTCCAAATATCAACTTTTAATAATTTTCACTTATATATACCCAAAAAATTCATGGTCAGAGATGTTCATTGAAAACCGCACAAATGCGAATTGAATAGAGGGAGTACTAGATATATTAAAAAAATGATCCTTGAATGAATAATTAGGTTTGCAATTAAACCGCAAACTGCACCATATCGCGCCAAATTGTATTTTACTGCGCGGTTTAGGTTTCATGTGGTGCGTTTTGGTTTTAGGTGGACCGTGAACACCCCTACGGCGCATGCCAGTACACTCACTCCGTCACTCGCAACCATTATCACCACCAGAATTCTCTCTCTTTCTCTCTCCTCCATTCCTTCTTCCTCTTCTTCTTCATCAATGGAGAAACTATGGCGACCTGCAACTCGCTCCCTCGACACCCACCTCAAATCCATCTTTCTCTCTCCTCCTAAACCCTCTCCTTCCGCCATCTTCGCCGCTGCCTCCTCCTCTTCTACTCGCACTCTCACAACCTTCTCTTCCTTGTCTCTCTTTCTCTCTCCTCCTTCGAATTTCTCTCCCTCCAAAACCCTAATTCCCCCAAAACCCTCTTCCTCTTTACTCCTATTTTGCTGGGATTTTCGCTGTTACTCCTCTGTTTCGCCTTTGGATACCAATAAATTTGAGTGGAATGAGCCAATTTCGTGTTCTGAGGTTGGTGATGCTGTTTCTTTCGATGATACTGATGATAATGGTGATGTTGATACTCGCCCTGCTATTCCTGTTCGCGCCTTTTTCTTCTCTACCAGGTTAATTTTTCATCTATTTCAATGTTAGATTTCTTCATTATCTTGTATAATTTGATTTTGTTTCAATGTCAATAATTTGGGGTATAGTAATTTTTCTGCAAAACTCTTGGGAGTAAGATAGATGATGTTAAAATCTTTGTTTGATTGGTATAATTCAATTTGCTTTTGATTGCTGCCAGAATGAGTTATAGTGATTTGTAGATTATTCTATCTTTGATTATTCTTTTGATTCATTGTAATTCTCTGAGTCTGAAACTCTTACATGATTGTTAAGTGCATTTGATAATTCAATTATTGGAAATGTGGACATGGCGAGGAAATTGGTTGTAAGAATTGTTGCCAGTATGAGTAGAGTGGTTTGTAGATTGTTCTTTCTTAGATTGATCATTTGATTCTATGTGATTCTTTGAGTCTAAAACTCTTACAGTCTTTACATGATTGTTAAGTGCATTTCCTTACGTTATTTATAATTTAATTGTAAATGTGGACATGGCGAGGAAATTGGAACTTCCTTTCCAAGATACCAGGGGTAGGAGCGATGTTTCATTTCTCGGAAGTTAAACCTCCTCTGTAACCAAATGATAGATGACATTTCTAATTGGGACCATCTTAACAATAGACTACTTTCAAACCTAGAATGTTGAGTTTGAGATTCTTATTTAGGATGGCAATGATGTCCTAAGAAAAAATGTTCAAAAGAATAATATATTGGCATAGTGGAGGTATAAATTTCATATTGTAAATGGTACAGTTTACCGAGTAGCTGTGGAATTTAATAAGAATTGTCTTTAATAATGACTTCCAATCAAATGTAGTTTATTAGCTAGGGACAAAGTCTTTTTGGTTTATTTTATTTTTAATGTTATATTTGTTGTTGTTTATTGTAGCAACAAAAACCAAAGAGGGTTTGTGTAAGAAATGTACGACAAAGAGTGAGAAAAATTGGGTTAGTGAAATATAAGTAAGAGAGTGAAGATAGAAAAAAAGTAGAAGCGTTAACCTTAAAAAAGAAATCGATATAAACAGAAAGTGCAACAAAAAAAGGTTAGGGAGTTGTTGGTTTAAGTTTTTCTTTTTGAATCTTCACAACGTGTCTAAACTGGCACTGGATATTGGCATATTGCTGTTATTAATATTGCTATATTTGGTGTTTTCTTGGACTTTGTCGAGGTTTGAGATGAATAGATATCAATTTGAACTTGTTTACAACTGTTTGGGCTCGTATATAATTTATTTCATTCATTCTTTTATCTTACTGCCTGATCGTTTTTTGGGGTTTTTAAATTAATGCTAGTTGCTTGATCTTCAGTTGAAATTTGGTGCTTTTTTTCTTCCTTGTAGTGTGGACTTGAAGAGCTTGGTGGAACTGAACAAGCATAATTTCATCCCGCCTTCATCAAGGATGACTAACTATGTTGTTTTGAAGTTTGGAAACCTTAAGCCTGAACCAAATGTGAGTTTAATTTTGTTATAGTGCATTTTGTTTGTTTCATTGTTTCAGTGAGACTAATGTCTCTCCCTGTCCTACACTCAAATTCTGCTTGCATATTTAAAATGGTAGAAGTTTAGGTCTCTCTAGTAAAATGAGTTCCTCTTTTATAGTGCTTATGGTTTTAGGAATTATTCATCACCAATCATTTTGGTATGTGATTTGTATTTGTATTCTTGATTCTGTGCTTGAATATGGATCTTGTGGGATATTTTGTATGTTTAGAAAATCAACTGGAAGGAGTGAGGGGGCGTTTGGTTAGTAGAGTGGCTTGGGTTTGGAATTAAGTATGAAGCCATGTGTTATGAAGTTGGGTTTTAATCTATAACACCATTTGTTTGTTATTGCTCAAGAATGAACAGTATACCCTTGATTTATTACCTAGATGTATGTAATGGTCCAATGCCACCACCCCTAATAGTTTCTAAACCCCATAGACCTTATGTTATGGGTTTGGGGAATTGGTTTAAAGCTATTTTATAAAAACACATGGTATGGTTTTTACCCACTTAAATCCCATACCTCATGCTAGAAATCAGAGAACTAAACACCGAAGGACTTGAGCGCACAGCACTATCCATACGTTATTTGTATTTGTGAATGGCATGGTTCACCTTGGCTTGAGATAATAATGCTGCATTGCTGATGGTACCTGCTGGGATCCTGACCTGCTGGGTTGGTATGATGTTATAAACTTATCTATGCAGTGGGGTTGAGAGTAACATTATAGTGAAGTATTTTCTGTTTCTGGGCATTCTAAACTTTTGGACTTGTAATTTTTCCTCATTTACACCCTCTGCTTCTTTATACCCTGTTTATGTTTCTGATGAGCATATATTGGCTCAAGAAATTGATTTGGCTGTGGAAATTAATTTCTTGTGGCTGGGTGTAAGATAAAGTAGGAGAGAGTGAAAATTTGTATTTGTTTTGGTGTAAGAGGGGTAAGATGGTAGAGATCATATGCCAAAAATGGAATAAAGTAAAGTGAGTAGGAAAAAAAAGAAAACAACCATAAATGCAAAGTGAGTAGAACAAAACATAAAATGGAGGTAGTGTTAATAATGTAGCTTCACAAACGGAAGCGGTCCCAGTTCTTGTCTCTGGGTTTTTCAGACTAATCCAACAACAATTACGCAATAACATATTCCCCCCCATATATATTTGGCCAAAGTATTTGAGTAGTGTAGAAGTCAACTTGTTGCATCTTTAAGGAATTTATCTAGAGTAAACTAAGGTAATTGAAAATCTTGTGCATCCTATGCCATGACAACTTGAGCTATTTAGGAATTTGTGAAAGCCACTTACCACTCTAGAGATATGTTATAAATGTTCTAACTCAATTTATTTGAAATTTCATGTCTACTTGCCTAACCTAGTAAACTTTTACAGAAGGTAATTCCTTATTATAATTATCTGATTCCTCATATAGGATTAAGGGGCCTAAGAGATAGTTGATGGACCATAGTGGGTCTTGAATGCGTGCTTCTTATATACCCTGCCATAAAGCTCTCTTTTTATTTCAAAGTTTCCCTGGGAGATCCCTTAGGATTTTACCCAAATTTTCTCTATATTAGTAAATACTATTTGTATTAAAGTAAGTGCTGACATTTATTGAGCTATTTCAATTGAGTCCATTATCTGCTAAGATTTCAAAAACAGTGAATTATTTACTCTTGCAATTAAAACTCTTGAAGCAGGTAAAATTGTTGAACTAATTATGTCATAAACAAGTACCTTTCTTGGTCTTTTAGAAGTACAAACTCACAGACAGGAGCCATTAATTTTCTTAATTACATATTCTGTACGGGTAACTGTGCCATCCGTGCTCAATTGGTGAATAATTACCTAGCTGGCTAGCTATATGAATGTCTTTGTTTTGATATGTTACCCAACTGTTCATACTTCATATTCTAGTTTGGATGTTGTGAGGTGAAACATATTAATTCATATGCTCTGTATTCTAGGGTGTGGGTGCTACCTTAAGTGGAAGTGATTGTGGCTACATGGTGGTTTTCCAGTATGGCTCAATTGTCTTGTTCAATGTTCGTGATCACGAAGTTGACGGCTACTTGAAAATTGTGGAAAGACATGCCTCTGGCTTGCTTCCTGAAATGAGAAAGGATGGTTAGTATCACTAACTTAAATTTGATCTTTTGAGTTTTTGGACTGTATTTTGTTATAGTTGTGCACTTTTATTTTTATCCACTGTTGATAGCACAGTTTTTGCCCTAGTATGCATATGTTCAGAACCCTTTGATGCATTACTTTGGCCAACATTTTTTTTTACATGTATATGTTTGTGTGCGCGTAAAATTTCTTGATAATTAGTTAAACCTTCTTGTTTGCTGAAGGTAAATACCATAGGGATATTTTGTCCCGTAAACAATCAACGATCCCAACTCCCAAGTAATATTGGTTTAGATTTTTTCAAAGCATATATCTGAACTTATTTTAACTCATTGACCCTAATTTGAACTTATTACAAATTTATTTGACTTGGGTAGCCCGTATTGGCCATTAATGTGACTAATTTGAACTTATATCTCCTTTAATAATATATTATTGTTTTAGTAGAAATTGGGACTAAAACTTAGAGCTTTTGATTGATTAGAGAGTTAAACACCATCGTAGCTTCTGTAGAGAGAAGACTTGAGGCATGCTGATTTATAATAAAAGACAGGGAAGGAAGTGTAGGGGAAAAAAAAGAGATTGAGAACAGAGAAACTAGAGTTATATCTATTGTTTGATTGAAATGCGTGTGATGAGTTTGTACCTAGTGCACTCCATGGTTATGTATTTTTTTTAATAACTAATTAACTTATTGAGTTTTATTGTAAATAAAAGCCGATGGTTCATTTTATTTTGAAAATGAAATTACCAAAAATCTTTCAAATAATTTTAAAAAAAATTAAATTAGCAATTCTGACTTATAGAAAATACTGCTTTCTTGTTCTTTTTTTTTTTATTTCACTTTTTTTACACAGGTATACTATGGATGAATATGATCTTGTTTACCCAAATATCCATAAATCACTTGCACAGCCTACCTAACCACATTTCCAGAAAATGAAACTAGTACATGCTTAGCTCAAATGGGGTTTATGCATTAAACAAGTTTTGCTTAAAAAAGGATGATAAAACATGACTAGACTAGCAGTAAATGAGTTTTAGACTTGTTTCATTTAAAGGTTAAAAATATTTTAAAAAAACCATGGTTAATGGTTACCGTGAAATAAATTAATCACATATACTTATTTATGGTTTGTTACAGTGGTGTGGGGAGCAATATTGGCTTGCTGACTCATTTTCCTTTTACTATCTAGAATATGAAGTAAGAGAAAAACCAACTCTAAGTACATGGATGCAAGCTGGTCTTGATCGCATAATGCTGCAGTACTTGAATATTGATGGTATTCGTACCATAGGTAGTGTGCTTGGTCAAAGTATTGCGCTTGATTACTATGTCCGTCAGGTTTGTGTCATCCTTGATTGTTATATTTTAATTCTGAAAGTTTTTGACTCATCAGGCCTGTTCTCAAATCCTTATACTCCTGTTAGGTTGATGGAATGGTTGCAGAGTTCACTGACATAAACCGTGCAATGGAAAAAACTGGGACTTTTACTATGGAAAGAAAGAAGCTCTTTCAGTTAGTTGGGAAAGCAAACTCTAATCTAGCAGATGTGATTCTTAAGCTTGGTCTTTTTGAAAGGTGATTTTCATGCGTTAAGCCACAGTTTTCATATTCCGTGTGTGATTATTTTCTTTCTGACTTGACTGTTGATTCATTTGATGGAATGTATGCTGATAGAATGAGCAGCTAAATGGAACATTTGGTAGTATGACTTGTGAGTATGGTGAATTGTAGCTGGTCGCATGTGTGACTTCTCTGGAGATGTGCATCAAATCAATACTATTGTCTTATCACTTGTATATGCATATAGAATATAGATGATGCTATGAATGAATTTTTAGCTACATAATTTTGAGATCAATTAGAATATTATAATGGTAAGTATGGGGACGCGGTCTTGATTTTAATAATAAAGGGCTTCAAGAATGTTTTTAGGAGTATGCAGTATTGGCGTATTGCATGTCTCCTTTCAACTAATAATTGAACATGATTTATGCTGGTCTAATGGCTGCTGGCTCAATTTCGATTTCTAGGATGCATTTTAAATGTGTTTTTTGTTAGATGAAAGTCATCTTTAATTATTATGTAGTACGAAGTATATTAAATGAAACAGAAGTTGTAGAATAAGTCTGGACCAGAAGTTATAGAGGGACTTCTGATGTTAATTGAAAAATGTCTCGACAATTAGTTTTGTTCATACATTTGCAAATGAAATGCTGAAAGCATTTAAACGGACAGCAGTTATTATTGGCTCTGGGCTCAAGTGAGGCTTCTTTGATGGGAGTTAATTCCTTGCATACCACTTAAGCTTGAGCTTGACCTCTATTTTTCTAGTTTTTCTGATTTCTAGTTGTGGAATTTGTATAATATCTGAATGGCTGATTGTGCTGCTATTCCCTTAAATGGACAGACAAGTGTGTATGCCAAATCCTTGTTGAATTTGGTAGAACTGTTTAAGCTACTTCAGTGAAGGAAGAAGCATAAGTGGGTATTGTTCTATTTCTGAACAAAAGGTTTTAAACTATTTGACTTTTTTTTTTTAATTATTATTTTCTAATCTAATCCTGAACACTACGTTTCCAAACTATTTGTCTCCATTGCAGTACTGCCCTCTCCCACTCTCCTTTCTTCCTGTCCATCTACCTACCCAGAATTGTGTTTGAAGATAAGAAGAGAATAAACCTCCATAAGGAGAGACTTAAATCTGGAGAGAGTATTAAAGATGGTAATAGTAGGGGTTTCACCATCTTGATTATTGATGCCAAACTGTTGTACTCCGAACAATTACAGTACAAAATCTGCATTTATTCTGAATTGAGTTGCAAATAAACGATGAAGAAAAGAGAGAGGAGCAGATTATATGATTGGCATATAGCTCATCAGGATGTTGCTTCTGTTATTTCAGTCTCTCCTTTCACCCTTTTAACTATAAGTATCTAGATTTTGCATTCACTGGTTTATATGTTCTGACTTCTGAGAAATTAAGTTATTACAAATATTTTTTAGATGGAATCAACCATCCCGGTTAATTGTCCATGTCTTCATGATTGTCATTCCTAATGGTTAGAAGATGTATTTGTACAAGTGATTTAGGAACTGAAACTCCAACCTTCTGTGTATTTGAAGAATGGTATTTGCTCTAAGTCCCAAATACACTATTGGGATATTTGTAAGAATTTTAACTATTGGGACAGCTGTGCTGTGTGGAAACTTTGCAAAACGTTGAGTTCAAAGTCACTTGAAACTTACTTGATATCCTAGCTGTTCCTCAACACGATACATGTTCAGTTTCTTAATGTGGTTTCCTGTTTTTGGTTTAGCAATTGACGGCCTTTTGCATTTCTGGAAATACTTTTAGATTTTAGCCTCTGTGCATACATAGCGTTTATTAATACAATTTGGGACTGAATGGCAACCTGCTGAAAGGGAATTCGTTCCTGAAATATCCAGCTCTGTATTTCTGTTTTTTGTTTACTTCTTTGTTTCTGTGTTTTGAAGTACTGATTGTCTTCTTGCCTTGCAGATCAGATATTGCTTGGAAAGATGCCAAATATGCTCAAATCTGGGAATATCTTCGGGATGAATTTGAGTTGACGCAGAGATTTGCCAGTCTTGATTTCAAATTGAAGTTTGTGGAGGTAAGATAGTTTCCCTCTGTATCTTCAAATTCATACGTCGATGTTTTTGGCGGCAATTTATGACTACTGTTGCTATTATTTACTAATTACTTCATATTTGTTTTCTTGAACAGCATAATATTAGATTCCTACAGGAAATTTTGCAGAACAGGAAGTCAGATTTCCTTGAATGGCTCATCATCATATTGATTGGTGCTGAAATTCTCATATCTGTATATGACATTGCTCATAAGTCTCTATAACCTCACTCTAGCCCTTGCTCGACATCCATTCACCGGGGTGGTGGCATAGGCTTTCCTTCATAGACGGTCAATGCCATAAAATTTTTGCTCTCAACTGTACATCTGCTGCTAGCTTGCTAGGTTGTTAATCAGACAACGATTTTCCTATAGCTGTTTGTAAATCCTACAGTTCACTGTCATAGTCTGCTAGGTCCATAAAACTTTGGCTTATTTTCTATCTTTCCACTGCTATATTGGGATAATCATAAAGGAAATTTGATTGTTCGAGATTATATTCTTTATATCTAGTGTAATTTCTACTGTTCTACATGGTACGTTCCATAGCGGTGAAGTAATTTACCATCTGCTTAACTAAGTGCTTGTTTAAATCAATCCTTCTGTTAAGACTTATTATCATATTGAATGTTATGCTCTTGACTTTGCTCAAATGTAATATCAACAGGCCATAATATTTTGTTGAGGGACACATTTCTACCATAATAATGTACTTTTTAATTGAATTTACAGTATTAAAGCTTTAAAATAATTTTAATTACTAAATCTAGAAAGTGACCCATTTACTCATATAGACACTAGAGAGAGTACTTTTCTGATCACTGTATTTTTTTTAATTACAAAGTATTCCTTTTCGAGAAATTATTATATTATTGTAAGTATAATGAGAAATTTCTTAAAATGATAAGAATGAGAATGATGAAATGTGTAAAAGTATAATAAGAAGTTTCTTAACCGGAGATCATGGGTTCAAACATTGATGCTAACAATTATTAATTTTTGTTTAATGAATAATAATAATCGTATGACATGGCGACACATTGCTTAGTAATGATGACGTGGCATATATGGGTTCTTGTGAGGACCACTCCTAATCTCCTATGGTAAGAACTTATTGTGAGAACTCAAATCCTATCCGTTGATTTATCAAATCATAGCCGTCTGTTTTTTTTTAATGAATTTAAGAAAATAAAAATAGAATACTCCTTGCACGCTTATTGCGTTTTGGGCAAAATTTTCTCTCTCCTCATTCCTATTGTCTCTCTCCTCGACGCCATTGATGAACGCTTGAGAGCTTCAATTTGAGCATTTTAATTGTACTTAATTTTAACTTGTACATCTTCTATTCATTCTCATATGGTAGTTTAATATTGCAATTTTGATTTGCCCCAATTTATGCCAAGGTTTCTACAGTGTATCTTCAAAGTCTGATTACTTTCAAATTTTGCTAGAGTATTGTTATTTCAAATAAATTAAACGCGAAACAAACAAATCAAGCTCAAAACCAAAATCAAAGAACTACTTATTGATTTATCATCTCAAATTTCCTTCAACGTAATAATTTTTGACGAAATTGCAATAAATTGACTGAATTTCGTTGTATAATTAACAATAATTTATCTGGTTATTCACTTTGATATGATCTGGTAATTGTACTGGTCAGCCTGTGAGCCGACTCTAACAGGCTGGTGAGCCCCTACGTATATCTTTCCAGCGATGAGTGCGCACCCCGTGAGTAAGGTCGGGAGCGTGATGATAGTTCAGCAGGAGCTATCCCATACAAGAACAATGAGAAGGATAAGATAGATATAGAGTAATAAAAAGGAATCAACGTAAAAAGCTTGTAGGAGAGAGAAAATAGCATAGATTGATATGGAGGAATAAAAAGGAAGATTATATTAATTACGAAATTGCTATTACTTACACCTATTAATCACATCCATCAAATTTTCAGATTCAACGGTGAAGAGAAGTTCTCATATTAATGATTCAATGGGAAGTTTCTAAAAATGAGAAGAATGAGAAGGATGTTCACTTAACGTTAACGACGTGATTTGACGGTAATTATATTTTAGCATTAATTTTTTGGGCCCAGCTCATTCACGTTAGAGATGGGGGTGATATTAACAATCCTATGGTTATATAGGATATAAAGTGGGACAATCTCTAATTTCCCCCTCCCCCTCCCCCTTCCCCTTTCTTCAATGTAGAACAACTCACATGTGAATAACAAATGAGTTTTAAAAGAGGTTTCACCTAATGTTCTTTGGGTTAAGTGTTTAGGAACTTTCTTATTTTCCTCCCAATTCTAAAGGGCTTAGCTTAAAAACTAAATTAACACGAAAGAGCTTTCGGTACAAAATACAAAAGGGTTTCTTCTTAATAATCACCACATTAAGAAAAAAATCACTAGAATATGGCTTGTTATCCCCCTGAAGAAAATGACACTCTTTGGAAGGATTAAAAATCATATAACATAAATTGATTTTATAACAATATAGACAAGCAACTCATAATTCAGTCTGAAAAATCTAGGTGGAAAACCATAAACATGAATATGCTAGGTCCACTCTAGGGACTAGGTAGCCATATACCTTTTGCAAATCCATAGTAGAATTGTTTATCCTAGTATAGCCATTAATTAACTTTTGCACAATTAGATAGTATTATCTAATTAAGTATTCTAGATGTAAATCATGATTAATTCATATCTCCTAAATTAATAAGTACATTAATTATCTCCATAATGTCGAAAGGATATCATAATTCTTAAACTAATGGTGTGATAATAAAGGTTATTAATTGCCAACCTTCTACTAAACTTTTAGGGAAGGCTCCATTTACCACAGGCACCCTCGTCACCTCATGTGAAGGCGTGTGGTGGTAGAGTATAAAAATCAACCATTAACTTTAAGAATCAGTTAAATTTTGGTTGGATTGATTATTTGACATGGTATTAAGAGCTAATGTAATAAGAAGGCTACAAGTTTAAATCTCATCCATCCCAAGTTTTTAGAGTGAAATGTATAGCGTTGGATACAGAGAAGTGTGATGAGGTACTAACCTTTTGGTTGAGTTAGTTATTTAACATGTACCATGGCGTATTCCTAGGAGTGGATGAACGTGTATTACTACCCTTGAATTATCTTTTAGACGCACTCAATTGAGTGACTGTAGAATGTCAGTTAGTATCTTCTGCTTAATTATTATTTTTTATTTATTTTTTTTGACAAGCTTAATTATTTTTTAATCGTTAAATATTACTTTTTTCATTTCAAATTAGATGACACGGTTTGACTTTGTGCACTATTCACATAACTTGTTTTGACTTCATTTTGTGATTTCGTGTTGAGAAAAAATATAGTCATGTGGGGTCTTGTTAGATTCGTTACAACATGTAATTTTTAAATATCAATTTTTTTTTTTTTTTTTTTTTTTTTTTTGCTAATATGTAATCAACTAAGGATATTTGCATTAGAAAGTATGTATTGACAAACGTCCCTAAATAAAATGTGTCATTTAATATGAAACTAAGGAAGTATATAGTATACTGTAACATAATCTTCTTAGATTCTTAACTCTCTTTAAATGACCGTTACACCCTAATTATATTAAATATTGCCTTGATTACCTTATGCTCTTGATCTTGATTTTTTTTTCTATGCCTAAGCTTTTCTTTAGAGAGACACACAAATACTTTCTAGAAATTCAAATACATATTCTCCTTGGCTTAGGGATACTTTATCACACCAAGACAATAATAAATTTGTTCTAAATTCCATACCAGTTAGTCTTATTTCCTACAACAAAGCAACAACTTGCTAAACTAATAATGGTAATGCTATACGTAATCCTTAATGTTAAAAATAAGCATTTAATTTCATTCATAATTTAGTATTATATTAAAAATGCATGACAAATAAAATCACGCTTATATTTTCATTTGTTTTTTACCTCTTCATTTTTAGCTTTTTATAAGGATTATGTATAACATTTTAAATAAAAAACTACGGCCCCAACATTAATGTGCACACAAAAGAAAAGGAATTGTTTTTGTTTAATGGAAGACGAGGATAGAGATCTATCTTTAGACTTGGACTCGTAGCTCTAATTAGGTCTTCGCTAGTTAATCCTAATCCACACTTTATGGGTCAACTGTTATTGGACAGCTCAAATAAACTTGTCAAACATTTTCATTTCATGGAGAATCTCTATGATTTCATCAAGTAGCAATTGTTTCTTATTTTAAAATTTGCTTAACCTAATTAATGTTAGCCTGCACGATTTGTTTAAACCTAATAATTAAGCTTGACAATCTTCCTTGTACTCTTTGTCTCTTTGACGGAGCACATCCTCTTTCTTCTATTTATTAGATTTTTATTAATCGATATTAGGTTTCTGTTGAAAAATAGATCTCCTAAGTATCACCACATGTATGTAAGTGTCAAACATTGGTTGAAGAAGAGAGAGTTAATCACTTTATAAGAAGGCTAAGGGGTTACTCCTTCTATTGTCATATGATTTCGAGGTGGAACCTCCTTGGTCGTATAAAGTGGACAATCATGACGGGTGTGGCCCAAGCCTGTTTATCAGTTTCATATATCATTCTCGGAGACAACTATACCATTTCGTATCCATAATATTAATTACAATTTAAGCAAAAATAATTTCATTTCATTAAAATTAATTTCAGTTCCGCAAAAGATAAGGTGAAGTGAACAAGCCTTATTCTAATTAAAATTTGTGGATGACTAACTTAGTTGGAGAGTTATCGGAACCTATATGCATGACTCATAAACTATGATCTAATTATGGCCCGTATATATCATTACGATTGTAGCTTTTTATCTTAAGAATTTTCATTGCACATTGTAACTTCTTAATTATTCTTATCTTTAAGAGATATCCGTACAATTGTTCACAAAAAATTAGTATTGCTTGTAGCACAATATGTTAATTAGTGTTAAATCGGAAATTAATAACTGAACAAACTTAGGCCAGCTTAATGATTCCATCAAATTCAACTTAAAATAAGGGAGATGAAGGCCAATAATCATCATATTTGCTTAAATATCCAAATGATTTGCGACTTAAAGCATATAATTGTACGGATCTATGTTAATTAATTGATAACACAATTAATTTTAAGGTATATGATCGTTATTTATGCATCTATGTACAGATAGTGGCCACATGGCACTCATTTATATGTTTGGTCTAATATTCCCAAAATACCGTGTTGAAATTTCTAACAATATTATTATTACTAGGTAAATTAAATATACTCTTATATTATAAAAAATAAAAATGGATTTTTTAAAGATAATAAATATAAAGTAGTGGAATTTTTTTGATCATGATTTTCTTTATATAAAGTAGTGGATGATTATGCTAGTAAACATTATCATTCAAACGTTTTTTTAAAAAAAAAAACATAGTATTCCAAATTCTTAGGTTTGAACATGGAACACTCTTATCCTCAAAATGAGAAAGCTGAAGACGAAGCATCTCTTCAAGACGTACAAATATGCGTCAACGACAACAAAGGAGGATGGGTCACCTTTCCTTTCATCATAGGTCCTTTCTCTTTCCCTTCTCTTCTTATACGCAAATTATTACATGCACCTAGAAATGTATGTACCTTGATAAAATGATAGTTGTCGGTATGACATGTATTTTGTGTGCAAATAAAGTCAATATTTATGTATTCTCAAGGTCTCACATACTTCATTCTAGGAATACTATTTTTGGTATTTTAAATCCATGTAAACTTTATTTCTTTACATGTAAATATCTCTCTATACGCTACATATAAGGTTGATTGTATAAATTTCATTTTATTTTGAATTGCATCTTGCGTCATTTGATGAACACTCATCTCCATCTTAAGCATGTTGAAATAATGGGTGAGTCTAATCTTTTGTCGTACAACTTATGCAACTAATGAATCTCTAATTAGCTTAATTACTTTGAATAGCAATAACCTCATATTAAAAAAATAAGCACATGTAATGTAGCTAGTCAGCTACAAATAAAGAAGCATAAAATAAAAAACTTTAGCGGTATCTAATACCATTATATCCAAACTCCATCTTTATTGCTAACCTTTTACATATATATATATATATATATATGTACTTATCTATGTGTCATGTTATTCTGTTTACATAGAAGCATTTCCGTCTTCGATCTTTATATTGTGCGTAAGTAGGTTGTCCATATATCTTATACATGTCATGACCTATGAATAATGTTACACCCACGTATTTTTCTCCCAGCTCTCACCGTACTTTGCGTATGATGAGCATAATGGAATGTGAAAGGGTGTAAATTTACACATAGATGTTTTTTTTTTTTTTTTTACTACGTATATTTGAAAATTATGAGATTAAAGTAGCTCAATTAGAGATTTATATCGCTGACTATACACTACAATAATACAATGCAATATGAAGTAGACCTATTTCAATTTACAGAAATGTTGTATTATTATGGTGATGATGTTCTATATATTCAATAAAGGATAAAAGAACAGTAATGGTGTTTTAACTAAATTTTATAAACAATATCTAAATATAATCGGTAATGATGACAATTTATCCAAGTCACAAAAAAAAAAAAAAAAAAAAAAAAAAAAAAAAAAAAAAGTTAGAAGTAAAAATTAGGCCCAAAAAAAAAAAAAAAATTAGAAATAAAAATTACTAATTAAATTCAATACATGAATCATGAATGTGGTGAGGTCTAAAACTTTCAAGAACCCTAGTGGGACATGTTCTCATGTACTTTACTATATATGAAATCTCTTCTATTCGTTCTTGGTTTTAAGTTTGGTGTTGCTCTTTAACTAGCTAATCTCATAAGGTAGGGCAACATAGTAATTATTTATGTACTCCACTTTTCATTCTTTTCATCAACAAATTAGGGTTGTTGCTTTTCTTCCATTTTATTATTGGTAGAGTACATACACTCAACTAAGGAGAAAAAATGTGCACCAATTAATAAAATTATTGAATGAGAAAGATGGTTTGTTTGAAACACATTTTTATTTAAATATTTATTTTAGGTCATATATGGGTGATGAATCAAACATACATACATCTCTACTTATCATTATTAATAGTACTTTCTATGTTCTACACATTAGAGCTGGGGTGATCTTGTACTAACAATAGAATCGATCTAGACACCACAAATATATTGACTGTATGATACAATTTGCCTCTAAACAAATACTTCGTATACTTCTGTAAGCTATTTTTGTATATCATTGACATTTCAATAGGCTCATGGATCTTCACTATTTACATTTTTTACAACGAGTAGCTAATAGTACAACCAAACTTATTTTCTTTCCTGTCTGCTCACAAGGAACTAGCACATGGAAAAACAAATCACCTTAGATGTACAATGACTTTATGCAACAAGTTCTACATAAAATAATTGATAGGCTTCATTCCTATCATTTAAATCTCTTTAATTTTTTTGCAATCTTTTTTTGCATTATTTTTATGTGTGCTACTTCCTCCGTTCTTTTTTACTTGATCCGCTTTGACTTTTACATTATTCATCACCCCTCATTTGATCGTCTTTGTGAATAATATGTAAGGAAAAACATAATCATGTGGGTTTTTTTTTTAAAATTCGTCTCAATAAGTACTATATATCATAATATATAACTTTTATAATTTTTACTTATGAGAATTAAAGTTATTGATAATTAAAGTTTTCTATTAAAAAGCATGATAAAAGAAACAGATCAAGTAAAAAAATAACAGAGTAAGTATATACGTAGTATTAAACTATTAATCTATATATGCTCAAGGAAATTCTCTCTTTCATGGGTCCAATTCATTTACTATTTGATGTTACTCATTTATCTAAACAACTTTATCTTTTTAATTTGGGTTTTTCTACATTATAACCCTCTAACTTTCCGTTTTCTATGCTGTGCCCCTCCTTTTTGAGAAATCCACACTATAAATCCCAAAATACATTTAGTTTCTATACGATAACCTTGCCGTTATCCCGCCGTTGACAAATTCCATTAGTGGGGCCCACTCTCCACTAAATAATATTTTTTTATCGATTTGCGTGTTGAAAATGGTTCCATTAAAGGTTTTGGAGGCTATTTTAGCCTTTAAGGTTTCAAATTGAGCTCAGATTGGCAAAAAAAACTACGTAAATGCCTCGTTTTGCGTGTTAAGAAATGTCTCAATTTGCGTGTTTACGTATTTGATACGCAAACGAGGCATTTATGTTTTTTTTTGCAAAATCTGAGCTCAATTTGGACTCCTAAGGACCAAAATAGCCCCCAAAACCGTTAACGAAACAATTTTCAACACGCAAATCGATAAAAAAAAATTATTTAGTGGACAGTGGGCCCCACTAATGGAATTTGTTAATGGCGGGATAACGGCACAGTTACCGTATAGAAACTAAATGTATTTTGGGGGTTATAGTGTGGATTTATCAAAAAGGGGGCACATCGTAGAAAACGAAAAGTTAGAAGGTTATAATGTAACCCTTTTAATTTTATACATCCAAGCCACGAAGGAGGCGGCCCGACACTCACGGCCCAACTCTCTGTCCCTTTGTTTTCTAAAGAAGCCCCCCAGAAGTATATGATAGTAGTAAACTAGTAATTGCAAAACTTGGGCAAATATCAATTACAGTTAGAGGTGTCAATTCGGGTGTTTAGATCAGGTCCGGTGAAGTTGAGTCGGGTCAAGTCTAATTTCAAATTTGAATTATGCTAAATTATTGTGTTCATGCGGGTAGGGACCTGAATTGGATATTTTCGAGTCGGGTCATTGACACCTCCAATTGGTAACGTTTAATTTACGTATGCTATATACCTTGTATGTCGTAGAGTTGTTAGGTGCTAACATGTATGTATAGTGTACACTTGTATGTAGATTTTTTCAAAGCTAAAAAACATTGTACGTGCATGTATGTTGCAGGAAGTATGATGGGATTAACACTAGCAGCAACATCTTGGTATGCAAACATAGTAGTTTATGCAATGAAGAAGTACAATATCAAGGACATTGCAGCTGCTCAATTCCACAATGTTGTTGGTGGTGGTGTCAATTTCTTTCCAATCTTAGCTGCTATTCTCGCCGATTCTCTATTTGGTTCCTACTCCATCGTCCTTGTCTCATCTTTCATTTCATTACTGGTAAGCTAGTTATTGACTCGGACAATGTCCTGTCTTTGAATGCAATATGAGATTTTAATGTTAGTTTAATTGATATTATTATAAATTGGTACAATGTTTTGTAGGGTGCAATAATGTTCACCCTTTCATCAGCAATCCCATCTTTAAGGCCTCCACCATGTACAAACATAACCTCATGCAACCCTCCATCAAGCCTCCAATACACCTTCCTCAACGCCACCTTAGCGATTTTGATGATTGGATTCGGGGGGACTCGTTTCGTGATAGGAGCATTGGGAGCAGACCAATTCAAAAAACCCGAACAACAACGAGTTTTCTTTAATTGGTTTATCTTCGCCATTGAGGCTAGCTCAGTTATAGGCTTCACCGCCGTAATTTACCTTCAAGACAAGGGAAAATGGACCTTAAGTTTTGGCATCAGTGCTGCTGTCAATGCAGTTGCCATTACACTTTTCTTGTTTGGATCGCGGTTTTATAGGTTGGTTTTGCCTCAGGGGAGTCCTTTTATTAGCATTGCTCGTGTTTTTGTTGCCTCGTTTCGAAAGAGTCGTGTTAGTATGGCTGGAGAAAAAGGTGAAGATGGTTACTTCTATGGTACCTCAAAATCAAAGACGGATTATTATGGATCTCCAACTTCTAGCCTAAGGTAATTGAGTTGTTTCTTAATTTCAACGTCTTTTTTGTTAATACCAGTGGTTTATATGATGAGGTAAAAGAGAATGAACCTATGAAAACTTAACATCAATAGCTTGTTCATCTCTAAAAGTTATTCCTGTTTAGATTATGATTATGTCACAAAAAAGTCAAAACAGGAAGAACTTTTAGATACACAGCTATTACTATCTTGTCTTTATTGCAAAAGATGAAATTTTAAGTACTCCGTAACTCAATCCTCCTTAGTGCATAGCTTCATATGATGTTAATTTTAATAATTTATATATAGCTTCTTCAATCGAGCTGCCTTGATAAAAGGAGGAGATCATCAACAACAGTCGAAACCCCTCACAAAATCGTGGATTTTGTGTACCGTTGAAGAGAGTAGAGGACCTAAAGAAATTGATCAAAGCACTACCAATTTGGTCAGGAGGGATATTACTCAACACTGTATCAGGAGTTGCTGCAAGCCTAGTTATTCTTCAAGCTTTGTCCATGGATCGAAGACTAGGCCGCCATTTTAAACTACCGGCTGCAAGCATTCTAGTCTTTCCTCTACTATGTGGATCCATTGCGCTATGCCTTCTTGATCGAGTAGTATATCCCTTATGGAAAAAGATTGTTGGCCGACCATTAGACCCTCTTAAGCGCGTTGGAGTTGGGTACTTTCTCACTTTCCTTAGCATGATCTCGTTTGCTCTCATTGAGAAAAAACGACTTAATCTAATGGCTTCCAACCATGTTATTTCAGTCTTATGGTTAATTTTGCCTTTAGGATTGTTGGGTGTATCGAGTTCTTTTTACTTCCCAGCAGAGTTGGCATTCTTCTATCAAGAACTACCAAAATCGCTAAGGAGTACAACCGCTTCCTTGGCTTCATTGCATATGGCTGTCGGATATTATCTAAGCACCGCGTTCATAAGCGTGGTTCAACGAAGTACTTCATGGTTACCGGATAATATTAATCATGGGAGAATGGATAAAGTGTATTGGACATTAGCTATTATTGGAACCATCAACTTTGGTTATTATCTCGTATGTGCTAAAATATACAAGTACACTAATGATGAATCTACTGATGAATAGGAAATGCATGGAACCAAAAATGTAAGTACATAGTTTGCTTCTTAATGTGTCATATGCATGTATGTCGATCTATGCATGCTAGCATAATTTGGATTTCTAAAATACTTGTGTGTTTCATTTTAATTAAGCAAATATTTTAACTTTATATGTTGGCTCATGGTTGTAATTGGAACTGATTTGTTCATAAAGTTTATCAATATCTTGATGTAATATTGTAATTATATGGTCATGATCGATCTCCCTATAGGCAAGCATATGATGGCGAGCTAGTGTAGTACTCCCTTTATTTGTTTTTCATTGAGTAGTGTTGTAAGTTGAACCTTAAAAAAAAGAGGGTATGTAATTAACCTTCTTAACTTTTGCTATGGGATTTTAGCTTGTATCTCTTCAACTAAATCGAAAATCAATTTCTTTCCTATCTTTTTGTGACAACAAGATGTTCAAAACTAGATTTTTTTTTTTTTTTTTTTTTTTTTTTTTTTTTTTTTTTTTTTTTTTTTTTTTTTGGGGGAGGGGTGGGGGGAGGGAATTGGTGGGGGTGGGGTGGGGGTGTTTATGTAAGCCCCGTGTCACAGGATTAGCACAAATAGGTCGTGCAACGTCTGAATCTCCAATACTTGATCTATGCCAGCCTTTTCCATATGCTCAATAATACAAGTAACAATTATAATAGTGGGTGATAATATGCAATAACAATAAGCTATCTAGACAAAGACACATGCATCAGTAATTATAGGCTCACACACAGGGAAAAAGCATTATATGGGACTTTTGTGTCAAGGCATCGTGGAAACTATCACTAGTTCACCACATACTATACAATATACATGAGAATCTCCCCCACCTAAGCCACAAAAGTTCACATTGTGGATGATTAGAGACTAGTTCCACATCTCTTCCCATTGCAACACCAATTCAAAGTCCTCGGCTCCTAGCCCAACAATGAAGCAACACATCCCTGTACTTAATTAGAACCATTGCAGGATTCCTCTTCGATCTACACTTTGTCCCTCCTTGTTCGCCCAACATGTTCCCTTGACTAAGTTTTTGTAACACCCCAAATTTTTTTTAAATAATTTTGTATTTAAAATTACAATGTATAATTAATAAAACTAGTTTTTAGTCTCGGGCGATGCTCCGAGATACTGCAGTAACTCCATGATTGAAATCCTTATTTATAATAAATTTTAGTAAAATGACAAATAATAAGGTAATAGCTTGGTGGCTAACAATATACTTTTAAAATCCAAGGTCGTGGGTTCAATCTAGTATAAGCATATTTTTAAGCACGTGAATGAAATACTCGATTGATTGAGGAAGGTGCCACATGCCACATAAAACTTTATTAGGAACGCCTTTTAATTTGTAGTATAGATAAACAGAAATATGGGGGTGTTATTATGCCAAACTCGTGACAGTATAAGACAATTACAAATCATCTAAAACTGAATTTATTCAAATTAAGTTTAAAATTTAATACGATACAAATGAGTGCTTTAGATAATAAAAATTTATATGAGTATTAATAAATTTTAATAATGTCCATATCTATTGTTTGTAATTAGGTGGGTTATATATAAGAAGAGCTGATATGTAGGAAGACTAGTAGTTTGAGCAATTGAGCATGACTTTTTTTGTGCATGTATTGGATTGATAATATTTTATATTTCATCTATCTCTATTTAGCTGACACAATTTGACTGGTAGAGAGTGTTAGGTAATTTTATTGTATATATACATATATATGTATATAAACGAGTTAATATTATGAAAATTTATATTAATATCTATTTAACAATATAGTATAACATGATAATTTTATATGTTGCTAAAAATTATGGCCAAACTTAATATATGAATAATGAAAAAGTCAAATATGTCGATTATTATTGGAAGGAGGGAATATTTTATTATGTAAAAGTTAGAAATTGTTAAAGATTTTACCGATAAAAAGTTTTTAATCAGTGAAAGTTTTTAGCTTGCATCGTTCACAATAGTGAACTTGCTCTTTTATAGGCAAAATTTCTTATTAAAATATTTTACATGATGTACTACTACACAAATTATTGTACTAATTTTGCTACAAATTATTGTACTAGAATTACTCATGTGAACTTCACATTTGGCATTTTCTCAACACTCCCCCTTGAATGTTAACATGAAATGAGGCGTGAGTTGCCTTATCAAAACCCTTGCTAGGTAAAAACCCTATGGGATTAAAACCATACCTAGGGAATAGGAGTACAACGATATTATTGTATTATATGCTTTGGTGTACTGCCTCGTTAAAAATCTTATCAGGAAAAACCCAGTGGGATAAAAACCTGATTAAAGGGAAAAAGAGTGCAGTGCATATAATACTCCCCCTGATTTCAGCATAGTTCACGAAGATGTCGCATTCCAATTTTGTGAACTAATTGTTCAAATTTCTTGGAAGGAAGTGATTTGGTGAACAGGTCGGCAAGGTTGTCACAAGACTGAATTTGCTGGATATCTATTTCCTCATCCTTTTGCAGATCATGTGTGAAGAATAGTTTTGGGGATATATGTTTTGTTCTATCTCCCTTAATATATCCTTCAGTTACTTGAGAGATGCATGCTGTATTGTCTTCAAAGATGGTGGCTGGATTTTCTGTTATTGCTTTCATTCCACACTCTTCTTGGATATTACTAATCATCGACCTCAGCCATACACATTCTCGTCCTGCTTCATAAAGGGCTATTAACTCTGCATGATTTCAGGATGTCGCAGTCAACGTCTGCTTTTTTGATTTCCATGATATTGCAGTGCCGCCATAAGTGAACATATATCCATTTTGTGACTTGGCATTTTGAGGATCCGATAAATATCCAGCGTCGGCATACCCAATGAGGGTAGCATCTTGTTTCGGTTGATAATATAGACCAAGGTCTTGTGTCCCTCGTAGGTACCGGAGTAGGTGTCGGACTCCCTTCCAATACCTATATGTTGGTGCATTGCTGTGCCTGGCTAACAAGTTCACAGAGAAAGCTATGTCGGGTCTAGTGTTGTTAGCTAAGTACATTAAGGCTCCAATTACACTTAAATATGGTACTTCTGGACTTAGGATTTTTTCATTTTCTTCTCGTGGTCTGAATGGGTCGTTTTTCATACTCAAAGAACAAACAACCATTGAGAAGTTGATTGGAGTTGCTTTGTCCATGAAGAATCTTTTCAAAACTCTTTCTGTATAGTTTGATTGATGGACAAAAATACCATGACCCAAGTGCTCGATTTGCAATCCAAGGCAAAATTTAGTTTTTCCAAGGTCTTTCATCTAAATTCTTTCATCAAGTATTTTGCAGTTTTCTCAGGTTCATTTGGGGTTCCGATGATATTCAAATCATCAACATAAACTGCGATTATAGCGAATCCTGATTGTGATCGCTTTATGAAAACACAGAGACTAATTTGGTTGTTCTTGAACCCTTCTCTCACAAGGTATTCACTGAGACGGTTATACCACATCTTTCCAGATTGTTTCAATCCATAAAGTGACCTTTTTAGTTTTATGGAAAGTAATTGTCTAGGCTTGTGGTTTTCTGGTAGTTTTAGTCCTTCGGGGACTTTCATGTAAGTGTCTGTATCGAGTGACCCATACAAATACGCAGTCACTACATCCATTAATCGCATTTGCAGTCCTTTTGTGACTGTCAAACTTACCAGAAATCTTAATGTAGTTGCATAAACTATTGGAGAATATGTTTCTTCATAATCAATCCCTGGGATTTGAGAAAATCCTTAGCCTACAAGTCTTGCCTTGTATCTAACTATCTCATTTTTCTTATTACGTTTTCTCACAAATACCCATTTGTATCCAATGGGTTTTACACCTGCTGGATTAAGAGTGGAGGTTGTGGGAGTGTTTCCACGCCCCCACTAGTACCACGACCAACTTTTCCACCACGTGAACTAGATCCACCTCTTTCGCCCTTCCTATTTTCATCCCAGCCATCGGGAAAGCCAATCAATTGATAACATCCCTCTTTTTCATGACCTACCCTATTGCAATGAGTACAAAAGGGCTTCTCTCCATCACTCGACCTAGCTTGAGAATGGACCTTAAAAGCCACGACATTCTCCTTTGGCTTTCCATCTTTGGCTCGAAGTCTCTCGGTGTTGATAACCGTTTGATATGCACTATCCACAAGCGGAAGAGGGTATTGTGCTAGTAATTGAGAACCAATGGCCTCATATGGATCATCAAGGCCAATTAAGAAATAATGCAAATAGTCTTCCTCTCGAATTTCTCCCACCTGTTTTGCAATATTGCATTACAAGCACCACACGAACACTTTGGAACACGACAATATTGTACGAGTTCTTTCCATAATTTGGAAAGTCTACCAAAATACTCCGTTAACGACTCGGATGCCCCTTATTTGCACGTCCCTAGAGACTTTTTGAGATGACACACTCGAGTCCCACTTACAACACAAAAGCGTTGTTTTAGATGTATCCACAACTCGCTCGCTACATCATAATCTTCAATGGTAGATCGCAACTCATCATCAAGTGTATTGTTAATCCAAGATACTAACATTGAATTTATAGCAATCCAATGTTTCTTCTTCATTGTGTCCGCCGGCTCTGCAATCGAACCATCCACGAACCCGAATTTCCACTTTGCGATTAATGCCCTACGCACAGCTTTTGCCCATTCATCATAATTAGCACCCTTCAATTTTATTGGTGTAATCACAATTACAGGATGATCACTCGATCCTAGATGATACTCCAGATCAACCGAGGGCGGGGGATGTACATCATCGTCTTTTGCCATCACTCAAAGAATGTTCATAAAAAAATCACTCTTTGTATTTTTTTTAACCTAGGCTCTTGATACCATGTTAAATACGAGTCTGGGCCACACCCGCAAACCAAGAGAGAGAGTCCACTTCAAAATTCTAAAGGATGTTCCATCCCAAAACCATATGACAGTATGAGGAGTGGCCCCTTAGCCTTATAAACTAATTAACTAGATCTCTCTTTTTCAACCAATGTGGGAATCTTACATGTGGTGATACTTGAGAGGTCTATTCTTCAACACTCCCTCTCACATGTAAGATCCCTTTTTACTTTGTCTCATGTGATTTTTCGGGCTAGAGTTCTTCTTCACTCTCCCTCACATGGACCTACTCTTGGCCCAGTGAACTTTAGCCATTTAGGGTTCCATATCGTGAACCTGACTCTGATACCATGACAAAATTAATGTGAATGGCTCAAACTTCTCATTCATCTCTATACAATATATAGAATACACAGTATTCCATAACCTAAACACACTAAAAAAGGAATAAGATAAATATTAACATAAATAAGCTATCTAGAGATATTGGCAATATTCTCTAAATATTCCCTAATTATTATCTTAAAACCTATCCGTCACAATGACATAATAATAGACCCTACATAGTTACATATATGCTGCTTCCAACTTTCGTATAGTGCTCCTGGCCTTGAATTAAAGGTAGCAACAGCCAACGGAGATAGAATGAACAGTACTCAAGTTTTTGTTTTCTTTGTAACTAAAGTGAGGCACATTTTAAAGGAACAATGACAAACAACAATAGTGGCATATATTATCACATAGATTAAATCAATCGATGTAGTGGGACAAGATAGTGCGATAGGTAGCTCCAATAATAAACGTATTTTCAACAGATTTTTATATATGGTGATTACTTTTCCGACAAATGTGCGTGGAGTTATAAAAGTAAAATAATTAAAAATTATAGTCTATAATATAAAAAAGAGTTGAATACAAAAGAGTGAAAAGTGTATAAACATGACACATTGACACATATTAAGTACAATTTTCGCTATTCCTATACTTGCACTACTCACTTATTGTTTCATCATGTTCCTACAAATGAGTAGATCATAAGAAAACACCCCTAAAAAAAGGCATTAGAACATTTAATCAAGAATAGAGCATTATAGTTAGTTTCTTCATACATTACTTGCATTACAAGCTTTCTACTTATGATAACTTTGTCTAACACATCTGTCAAGATAAAAACTTGACCACAGTCCATCAAATAAAAAAAAAATAAAAAAAATAAAAAAATTAAATCATAAAAGTAAATATGGTGACTAATTTGACGACACAATACATGATAACGCATATCTTTTTCAAGAATAATAACATGTATATATTTTGTTTATATTAGTAAAATATATGTTAAGTCAAAGTTTATTTATGAAAATAAAGTGTACAAATCCAAATGATGCATTTACAAAAAAAGGAGGGAATTTTAGCATTTCCTTAGTAGAGATAAGCTAGATGTGTTTTTGATATGTCTACTTACTTGAATAAAACTTTTCTGAGCTTATTAATGAAACTTATTTAAATTAATAAAAATTGATTGAATCTTATCAAACCTAATAGGAACTTAGTATTAGTAACTAAATATAATTAAAACATAAAACTTAATAGAAACCTTTTGTCCATTATATTTTTTTAATCATTATTATTGTTTCGGGGTTTTCTGATGTGTCCTGCGGGAGAGTTACAATTCCGAGAATGCCCTTCGCTGCCTGTACCTGCAAAACCACGAAAACTCCGGTTGGTTGGAGCTCCGCCTCCGACGATCAAGTCAGTTACGTACAGGAGGAAGATAGTGCGTAAATAGTGAAATTACTTCTCGCGTAATGGGAGAATTCCACAATTAATATTGCTCGGGTTATGTGTATGTATTATGAATGAATTTATGAATGTCCATTAATGAGGATCCCCCCACTATTTATAGTGGGGAGACTTGGTTCCCCATTTAGGGTTCATGGGACACGTGTCAGCAGGGGATTGGAGCCCTGCTGACCAATGGCTGGGTGCCACGTGTCGCTTAGCCATAAGGCCACGTGGCTGGGGTATTTTTATCCCATACATTTGCCCCTCTCAGGTGCTGACGTGGCAGGGTGCCACGTGGCACCTGAGAAGAACGCTGACGTATGCAAAATATATATATATATATATATATATATATATATATATATATATATATATATATATATATATATATATATATATATATATATATATATATAATTATTTTATTTTTTTTTATTTTTTTTTGAATTTGAATTGGAACCTCTTCAGATTCTAACTGAAAGAAGAGGGAAAAGCAGAAGGGGAAAGGTCGCGTCCCTTCGCCTTCTGAGGCATCCCCTATAAATAGGAGGAGACGCCCACGAGAGCTCATTTACAAACGTGAATTTTCTTGAATTTTGAGAGCATCCGATACTTGAGAATTGAGAGAAGACGGAAATCTGATAATTTAAAGCAGCCGGTTACCAGACCGCCTGTAAGTTAGCAAGCAAGCAAAGGTTTTTCGTGAGGGTACCCAAGAGAACCCAGCCGGTCTTCAAACCGTCTGTGTCTTTGCAAGCATCCCCAAGAAATTTCTTTAGGTTTCAGCAAATTCTTCGTTACTTAAGGTACCGTCTCTATTCCTTCTCGCTTTTCCATGTATTTCCGTTTGCGTCTTTTGCTTGCATTTTTATTTATCAGTCCCATTGGTAGATGGACCCTTTATACCCATACCAGGAACATAGTTGTGAACTCAGCCGGTCAATTAGTACGGTTGAGTCTAGAACTGGATCTGCCGCCTCTAATCTTTGGAATTTGCCCTTTTCAACGCCTGTATCGACCGACTCCGTGTCTGTGCAGGACACGATGGCCAGAATTAGGGGAACAACTATGGACCCCAATTACAGAGGCGGAGACTCAAATGAGTTGTCGCCTGAGAGACGAGCCCCTGACGAGGCGGCTAGAGAACCATCCGGCGGCACTCCCGCCACCCCAAGCGATAGTATTTTAGGCTCCTACAACGAGGAGACTTCTCCTGCTCAGGAGGCTGAGCTGCCAGGATCCGTCAATGAGGGTCCCAACTCCCCATCCGGCTCTGATGACGGTCGCATCGAAAGCAGTAGCTCTAGCTACTTGACCATGTCAGAAGATAGCGAGGAGGCGGAGAGGCCTTCGTGGCAAAGTAGAAACGACCCTCTCATGATCGCCGTCTCTCTCAAGGACCGGGCCCTCATGCGGTCTTCTCTAACAGACTTCATCACCAAGCGACCGCTTGGGGGAGGGTACAAGCTGTCCGTACCGGGGGAATTCGGGACGGTTGTATGGGAAGATGACCAACCCAACGTTGACAGTTGGTTTGGGTGCTATGAGGCGGCTTTCCTAGTCGGGGTCCGCTTCCCCCTTCATAACACGATAAAGGCCATTCTTAGGGGATATGGCCTTGGAGTCTGGCAGCTCACCCCTAACTCTTGGGTGAACATTCTAGGGTACATCGCCGCCTGCGAGATGTAGGATCTCAACCCCGGCTGGGAGGCGTTTGCCCAAATGCATTATTTGAGCAGGAGCCCAGGCGGCTGGAAAGCCTGGTACACCTTGACGACTTATCCTCAATATATGATGACACTGGATAAGCCGTCTAAATGGTCGGACTAGAAGAACCGGTTCTACCTGGTCAAAGCTCCGACTGAGGAGGAGAACAGGGAGTTCCGGACCTACAACCGGAAACCAGAGCTTTTGGGGCAGAAGTGTTGGCTGCCCTCAGTGCCGGATCATGACAGGGAGGCCATATTGGACTCCGGATTTTTTGAGCTAACCTCTTCCACTCTCTCAACCGGAGAGATAATAAGGGTACCCAAAAACTGGGTTCCCAAACACGAATTCTATAAGGATGAGTGCTTCTTGTCCGCCTGTGGGCTTAGCAGCATGTTTGAAAGACGTAGGTTACTAACCTTAGCCGGTTAATTTTATGGCGGCTAACCTTTTTATTTTGATTGCGATGTGCGAAATTATCATGATCTTGACCGGATGTATTTGCGTTTTGCAGAAGAAGCTAAAAACATGCTGCCCACCGCCAAGACACCCGCCAAGAAAGCTTCAGATATCCGAAAGGAGAATCTGGAGAAGAAGCTTGCCGCCCAGGCGGCTAAGAAGGTTAGCCCGCCTGACCCTTTTTTATTTGTTTGCCTTGGTGCTATTTTGGTTATTTCTTCACCTGACCGTTTGTGATCTTGTTTCAGGGTGGAGGTGTTATCCTTCGCTCCTTGCAAAAACAGATCCGGCAGAGGCCGTCTGTTGAGGAACCTGCACATAAGGTGCAGAAAACTGGTTCCACCACCCGGGCTATTACCGGCGGTAAAACAATAAAGACCCCAGGCGGGTCTAATGCTGAAGCGGCCTCGAAAGAGGTCACCCCAATAAGGACCACAACCGATCCATCTGCTACCGGGGGCCAAAGGGATTCCCAACAAGGTACAAACTCCTTCAACCTCACGCTGCTTGACCTACCCATGCGGGTTAAGTCATATTCTCAGTCTCAGCCGGGCGATTCTCCGATCAGCCGGCTGTCCGTAGGCGGAGCATATGCAGATTTCTCACCGTCTATTTCTGGTGCAGATAATTCTCCACGCTGGCCGGACGCTGCTCAATACGCCCGGGCCATGCTGAAAGCCGTCCCCCGGGACGAGAAGGAGGCGATTCCTGGAATCAATACCTTCAATGCCGACCGTGTTATGGTCGACCTGGCCGATGTAAGTTAATGAGTACCCACCCGACATTTAATTTGTAGTATACTCATCCGGTTTTCCTGCTAATACCGGTTGTGTTGTTGCAGGCACTGCTCCGCGTGGAGGGGCTTAAGAAGGCCTACATCCGCAAGCAGGAGGAGGTAAGAAGAGCCAAACGTTCTGCGGATGACGCACATAGCGTTGCCCACTATTCAATGATTGTGCATGACTTAGAAACTAAATCTATAATCATGCAACAGGCGGATCAGGTCAAGTCCCTCCAACATGCCCTCAAGGAGTCCAAGACCAAAATAGACAACCTACAGGCGGCCCTGGACAATGCGGAGGATGAGCTCAAGAAGCATGAGGAGCTCCTCAAGCGGCTTGACCAGGCGGAGAAGAACAGCAAACGACTGCAATTAGAGAATGACCGCCTGGTCAAGGAGGCTGTTGATGCACAGCGCAACTTCCAGGCCACTCTTGAAGCTGATCAGAGCCGGCTCATTGAGGAGAATGAGCAGGACTGCGAGAACCGGATGAAGAGGGCGTTCTCCATCATCCACCAGGATGCAGACTACAACGTCTGGGAGCTCGCCTACAAATACGCAGATCTTGCCATTCTGGCTAAGGAGGAGGGCAAGTCGGGGCCTGGACCCTATGAGCAATGGGTGGACGCCGAGTTCCAGCGAATGCAGGTGGAAGCGGCTGGTATTGAGGCGATAGTCGAGGATGAGGTTGCTCTCGGCTCCGTTCCCACTACCGACCCAGCTCATCCGGAGGGGAACCAGGCGGAGGCTGACCGGGTGACAGTGCAGCTAGAGTAGCAACGACCTCCCGGCCTGCGTGCCGTGCATTATTTTGTAATAGCGCTGGAAGGGTCGGCTTACTCTGCTGTTATATTTTATTTTGAATATTGATATATTTTCACCGGTTGTGCCAGTTTATTTTGCTACATTTCCACCGATTGAGCCGGTTTTGAATGAATTTGTATTTTTCTTTTTGCTGCTTACTTTTTGAATTTTTCTTTTTGAATGGATGTGTTTCCGCATGACTGGTTGGGGTTAGGGTAATTGCCCCTGGATAGGAGGCTGGCATAGGTGAGATGGTGCCAGGCGGCTATCCATATGCCATAGCACAAATGTTAACAATTTAGCTATGTGCTAAGTGCTAATTGCTAGAACGAAAAGCAGCCGGTTTTTACTGATTTGCCGGCTGAGGCTTTTGGGAAAAGCCTTTTCGCAGGATTTAGGGTGTCCATTTGCCGGTTGAGCTTTTGCAAGAACACCCCTTCATAGATTATGGCCTAAACCAAATGCTAGAGGCCTGCCTTCTCTTAGTCGATTAGGCGGCACTTTAAGTACCGGCTGTATGTTTTGAGATCAGCCTTTGATGGTACTTAACCCAAAGAGTGGGCCGGTTGCATGTTTGAGAATGCTAGCCCACGCCTCTTTGGTGCAATGGATCATTCAGGCGGGTGGGACCGCCTGACGTTTAATTACTAGAACAATTTTCCACCCGAATGGGAGATGTTCTCTTAGATGAATTCACCCGAACGGGTGTCACCGGATGATTTGTTAGTTCTCAGGGCCGCTTGTGTTGAGCACAAGACATGGCGCATGGAGATTTGGTAAAAGGGGCCGCTTGTGATAAGCACAAGACATGGCGCATGTAAACATAATATGTAGTAAATCTCTCATTAATTATACAGAAGTCTACAAAAGCTAAACAATTTCTAGAAGTAGTACTTTTTAAGATTGTCTACATTCCAGGTTCTAGGCAGCTTTCTACCGTCTGGAGTTTCCAGGCGGTATGTGCCATCTCGCACTTCTTTAAAGATCCGGTAGGGTCCCTCCCAATTTGGGGTTAATTTGCCTTGTTCATTGGCCCTACCAGTTGCTTCCATTTTGCGAAGCACAAAATCTCCTACTTTCAAGGGCCGTTTGTGAACCCGCTTGTTGTAGGCTCTTGTCATTCTCAGGCGGTAAATCTCATGACGCAAGGCTGTGTTGCCCCTTCGCTCTGGGAGAGCATCCAGTGCAAGCCGCATGGCTTCCCAGTTGGCCGCCTCATCATATAGCGTGATGCGAAGTGTTGGCTCATAATGTTCAATGGGGAGCACCGCCTCAGTGCCGTATGTCATAAGAAATGGGGTTTCACCGGTTGCCCCTTTTTCAGTGGTCTTGATGGCCCAAAGGACATGAGATAATTCCTCTGCCCATAGTCCACCGGCTCTTTGCACCTTCTTCTTTATACCGTCTGAGATCAGCTAATTGAAAGCCTCAAATTTCCCGTTTGCCTGAGGACGGCCAACGGATGCAAAACAATGGGAGATTCCTTGGTCTCCCAACCAGCTCTTGAGGACAGGCGTTTCAAATTGTTGTCCGTTGTCAAAAACCATAGACATTGGAACCCCAAACCGGGTGATGACGTTCCTCCAAATGAAGGAGATCACGTCCTTTGTTTTTATGCCTTTGATCGCCTCTACTTCAACCCATTTGGTGAAGTAATCCACTGCCACCAAAATATAGCGGCGACCGCCTGATGCAGGCGCATAAGGACCCAGGATGTCCATGCCCCACTTTGCGAACGGAACCGGACTATGGATGGCTGTCAGGTCAGTTGTCGGTCGATGTATCAACCGGGCGAACTTTTGGCTTTTGTCACACCGTTTTACCAAATCCATGGCGTCTGCCTCAAGAGTGGGCCAAAAGTAGCCCTGCCGTCTGGTTCTTCTAGCCAAGGACCTGCCGCCTATGTGTGAGGCACAAAAACCCGCGTGCAGATCCTCTAGGACTTCTCTTCCCCTTTCAGGGGTTACACACTTTAGAAACGGCTGTAGATATCCCTTCCGGAGGAGCCCTCCATGATGCATAACAAAGCTCAGAGCACGCTTCTTGAGCGCCATTGCTTCAGAAGGGTCATCCGGTTGAGTACCGTCTGTCAAGTAAGCCCGGATGGGGTCCATCCAGGTGGCACTTCGGTCTAGGACTCCAATGGGATCATGATCAATGCTTCTTTTCTCACTGACTTCCCAAAAGACCGTCCTAGGCACATCATAGGAGGCGGATGATGCCAATTTTGAAAGGGCATCCGCCTGATTATTCTCGGACCGGGGCACCTGACTTAGATGAAATTCATCAAGTGACACGGCCTCTTCTCTGACCGCCTGCAGATATTTGATCATAGCCGGATGGGTGGCCTCGTAGTCAGCATTGTACTGGCTAACGATCAACTGAGAGTCTGAGTAGGCGCTGACTTTCCTTGCCCCTGCTGCCTTACACATGCGTATACCGGCTAGCAGGGCTTCATACTCTGCCTCATTATCGGAGGCCTGGAACTGGAACCGTAGTGCATATTCAAATTTATCCCCTTCCGGAGAATGGCATATAACGCCTGCACCACAACCGTTCACTGTAGAGCTACCGTCTACAAATAACTTCCAAACCAGATCAGGATTTTCCGGTCGCACCGGTCTAGTCATCTCGACAATGAAGTTGGCAAACACCTGACCTTTCACTGTCCGCCTGGGTTCAAAAGTTATCTCGAGGCTGTATTTCAACAGCCCACTTGATCATTCTGCCGGATGACTCGATGGTTGTCAATGGGCGCTTGAGTGGCTGGTCTGTATATACAATCACCTGGTGAGCCAAAAAGTAGGGCTTCAACCGCTTGACTGCAACGAACAGGGCCAACCCAAATTTTTCGATCATAGAGTACCGGAGTTCAGCATTTTTAAGCACGTGGTTGATGAAATACACCGGGAGCTGGTTACCGTCTCTCTCGGTGAGGAGAACGACACTAAGGGCATGATCAGAGACGGCCAGATACATATAGAGAACCTCCCGGGGTAGGGGGCTCACTAGCCTTGGCAAGGAGTGCAAGTGTTGCTTTAGCCTCTGGAATGCCATTTCCGCCTCTTCACCCCACTCAAATCTGGACCTCTTCCGGATGGCCTGGAAGAAATAGAGGCACTTATCACCTGACCGGCTGAGAAATCTTCCCAACGCCGCCAGGCAATCGGTCAGCTTCTGGACTTCTTTTACAGTGCGGGGAGACCGCATGTCAATGACCGCCTGTACTTTTTCCGGATTAGCCTCTATGCCTCTTTGGTCGATCAAAAATCCGAGGAACTTCCCAGACTCAACACCAAATACACACTTCTTTGGGTTAAGCATGACCCGGTGCCGCCTAAGTGTGGTGCAAGTTTCTCAGAGGTCCAGTAGGTGATCCGTCTGTAGCTTGGATTTGACTATCATGTCATCAATGTACGCCTCTACATTCCTGCCAATCTGATTGGTGAAGACTGTATTTATCATGTGCTGGAATGTAGCCGGTGCATTCTTTAACCCAAACAGCATCACCTTGTAACAAAATAACCCCTGATCAGTGACGAAGGCCGTCTTTTCTTGATCTTTTTTCCATAGGGGTATTTGATGGAAACCTGAATAGGCATCCATGAAACTCATCAGAGCATGACCGGCTGTGGAGTCGACTAGACTGCCAATCTTTGGAAGCGGGTAACTGTCCTTGGGACATGCTCTGTTCAGATCTGTGTAGTCTACACACATCCGCCAGGTACCATTCGTCTTTTTCACAAGGACAACGTTTGCTACCCAATCCGGGTAGTAGCATTGCCGGATGAACCCAACATCTAACAGTTTTTTGACCTCAGCCGCTGCCGCCTGAGATCTTTCTTCACCGTGATCCCTCTTTTTCTGCCAGACCAGCTTCTTTTTAGGGTCCACGGCGAGCTTGTGGACAGCAAGATCCAGGCTGACGCCTGGCATTTCTTCCACTTCAAAAGAAAAGATGTCTTTGAATTCTTTTAGAAGTTGGAGGAGGTCTGCCCCCAAACGCTCAAAAGCAACCGTCCCAACATTGACGGTTCTGTCAGGACGGATGTCGTCTAGGACGACATCAAGGCAGTCACCAGCCGGCTGAGGTCGTTGGTCATCTGACCTTTCCCCGGCTAGTGATTGCTACTTTTCTTGCTTGACGGGTTCCGTTTGGTCCGCATTTCTTTTCTTACCGGCTGCCCTTGGAGCCGGGACTGCTGTATCGCAGTTATCAAGGTCTATGGGCTTGCCGTTTCCGGCTGCCCCCATAGTTGGTTTGACGTTAGAGAGATAGCACTCCCTAGCCGTCCTCTGGTCCCCTTTAAGGGAACCGACTGTACCGTCATCCTTTTCAAATTTAACGAGCATGAGTGAGGGGACGATGACGACCTTGGATTCGTGAAGGGTCGGACGAACAAAAATCATGTTGTAGGCGGCAAGCTCTTCTACAACTAAAAATTTTACCACCATGTGGCGTCCTTCCCCCGTCTCACCCAGCCGGATGGGAAGATCTATGCTTCCTACCGGATGCACTACTCCTCCCCCAAAACCAACTAGTGGGTGAGGTGCCTGGTGCATGTTACTGGATTTGTACTTGAGCTTAGTCAAGCACTGATAACTAATCAGGTCAGACGAGCTCCCGGTATCTATTAGGATCCGGCCAACCCTTTGATTGGCAACCTTACACTCAATGACTAAGGGGTTGTCATGAGGCCGCTTGACCTTGCCTCAGTCCTTTTCAGAGATAAGGACCTCAGGAAAGGTGTCTTTCGACGCCTGGCTCTCATCAAATGAGTTAACCAGCTTCCTGATGTTATCTTTGGTGCCCCTTATAGTGGGACCCCCTCCGGCAAAGCCGCCTGCTATGGTGAAGATTGTCTCTTCATCCGTCTCAGAGTTGGCGAGCACAGCTTTTGCCGTCTGCCCCTTCTTGGCCAGGGTGTTACTCTTGGCTTTGGGCAGATAGGACTTCAGAGCTCCCTCATCAGCCAGACGGTCTAATAGCTGCCTGAGGCTATAGAAACCATTAGTGTCACGGCCAACGTCCTCATAGTACTAGCAGTATTTGCTTTTGTCCCTGCTGCTTACGGGACTTTTCATCACATCCGGTTTGTCGAGAGACATCCGGTCCTTGATCTCCATGAGGATGGAGGAGCAGTCCTTTGTGAACTCGTACTTTGGAACATACGGTTCTGATTTCCGTCTGAGCTTCTGAGCTGGCTGACCAGATCGGTCTGCCGCCCAGACCTCTTTTCTCTTCTTTTCTTCCTTCTTAGCCGGCTGTTGTTGTTGCCGGCTGTCTCTTCTGTTGGATTTTTTGGAATCCGACGGCTGCTTTACAGCACAAAGCTCTATCGCCTGTATATAGGCTTCAGCTTCCATTAACGCCTCTTGGAGGGTGGCTACCCTTTTTCGGACGAGGTCGAACTTGAAGGTTGACCCATCCTTCAGACCTTTAAAGAAGTCTGTGTAAGCAACTTCGTCAGAGAGTCCTTGGATCTGAATCCTCATCAGATTGAACCGTCTGACATAGGACCGGAGCCCTTCTCTGTCACCCTGCTGTATTGCCCCTAGATCGAGGCTAGTCTTTTTGGCAGGGATATTCATTGAGAAATTTGACGTAAATAAGTACACCAAAGTCTTGAAGCTGTTGATGCAGTCGGCTGGTAAATTACCAAACCACCGTTGGGCAATGCCCTTCAGGGTAGCCGGGAAGCATCGGCACCAGACGGCATCATCCAACCCCTGTAAGTACATGAGGTTAGAGTAGGCCATTAGATGATCTTCCGGGTTGGAGGTACCATCATAGGCCCCTACCAACACGTTTTTAACCTTAGCCGGCTGTGCCGCCTGGGTTATCTCAAGGGAGAACGTCGTGGGCTGTTCTCCCAAATTTAGCAGGCGCTGCTGCCAGTCCATGAGCTGGTACAGCTGTTGCACATTCCTGCCAAACGGACCCGTTTGGGTAAAAGGGGATCCACCCAGCCCATTTGGCAAACCAAATAGACCAGGTTGGATCACTAAGTGTCCAGACCGGGCGGATGGTTCGCCCGTCTGACTCCCTAAGCTTGTTCCCCTGCGCCTGTTAGAGGTGTCACGGAAACTGTCCGGGAAGGTCGACGTTGAAGCCGACGTAGACGCCAGACTTCTCTTTTCCTGGAGAAACGTCCGGGCATCAGAGAAAGTCTTCTTGGTGCCATCCGGCTGTAAGTGCCGGATGGGTTTTCTGAGTTCCGCTTGCGGGAAGCGGAGTTAGTTTTGATCAAACCCGAGGCCCTTCCCCTCCTTCGGCTTTGGGTGAGGGGTAGGGACCCGGTCTTTTATCGTCTTCTTCCCAGAAGAAGGCTTCTTGGCCGGCTGACTCTTCTTGGGAGTAGCTGACCAAATAAGGTTCTGGATCTCGCCTTTGAAACTATTCATGAAGGTCATGAGTTCGTTCCTAGTGACGAGAGAAGAGCCTTCTGCCTCCTGAGCAACTCCAACCGGGTTGCCGGCTGGGTTGCCTGGAGCAGCCTGGATGTTATCCCGTTCCTTCTTATCCCTGGAACAGGTGTGCTTTGTTCAGAAGGACCCGTCTAGGGCCACATAGGTGTCAACTCCATAGTCATCACCACTTTCATGGTCCGTCTGGACCTCAGGCTCGGCCGACGGCCGCTTGTCCTGATCCGGTGGTACAGGATTAGAAGTCATCTCAGAAGTACTCTCCCCACAGACGGCGCCAAATGTTTCGGGGTTTTTTTACGTGTCTTGCGGGAGAGTTACAATTCCAAGAATGCCCTTCGCCGCCTGTACCTGCAAAACCACGAAGACTCCTGTTGGTTGGAGCTCCTCCTCCGACGATCAAGTCAGTTACGTACAGGAGGAAGATAGTGCGTAAATAGTGAAATTACTTCTCGCGTAATGGGAGAATTCCGCAATTAATATTGCTCGGGTTATGTGTATGTATTTATGAATGAATTTATGAATGCCCATTAATGAGGATCCCCCCACTATTTATACTAGGGAGACTTGGTTCCCCATTTAGGGTTTATGGGACACGTGTCAGCAGGGGATTGAAGCCCTGCTGACCAATGGCTGGGTGCCACGTGTCGCTTATCCATAGGGCCACGTGGCTGAGGTATTTTTACCCCATACAATTATCAACATCAAAATCATTCCCAATAACTACTTTGTAGATATTTATATCTTTTGCTAATTAATCTCTTTGTTACTCCATAAGAGTTACAACATACATAGTGATTATTAATAATCTTTTACTAATGATAAATTACTATAGTAGTAATAATTAACAACCAATAATTACTACTAAAAATATTACTAGCTATTTACTAGGGAATATAATAATTAATAAATAAATATATAAATAAATAAATAAATAAATGATTATACCTGTCAGAATACTTCCTCCATTCCCTTTTGATTGTCCCATTTATTTGTATTATATAAAATTACATTATAGCATTAGAGAAGTTGTGCAAAAAAAAAAAGTTAAGTGTTTCAGGAAAAAACAATTGGACCTTCAGCGAGGTCCTTTTCTGTGGGTTGAAGACTGATCTCGGTCCAAGTGATGATTGGGTCGAGGGTTTCCTGCACAAAAAACACACGTAAACTGGCCTCGGGAGTTGTGCCGAGGAAGGCCCCTCCGATGCCGAAGTCAATACAGTTTTTAGAGAGAGAAAGCTATGCAAGAGTATCAATTGCTCGAGGTTTGAATTGAATGATTGTAGAGAGAGAAGATTGAAGGCTTTTATACCTTTGCTCAATAGATAAATAGTCCTTAAATCAAGTGGGCTTGCCACGTTGACTAGGCCTTGACTGACTTGGCAATTATTTGGAGAGTTGAACCTTGCTTTAGGCTTCGTAATTAAATCGTCTATGGACCGGCCCAATTGAAGTAAATTGGACCCAAACAACTTGCCCCCAAGACCCGATTCGGAAGCATGATGGGCCGGGTTTTGACTTGCAAAATGGAGGGAAGTAAATGATTTAATTAGAGTTTGAATTTGAGTAGTTATTGAGGCAATAACAGTTATTTAGAGAGTAATTAGGGAAGTTGAAAGGCTTAGTGGGTAGTTAATTAGGGAAGTGTTTAACGGTTGCATCGAAGTGGAGTTAGTGGGGGTTTTAGTGGCGCGGACTCCCAGAATTCTACTTTCGGAATGTCTTTTTAAGCCGCTCATCCCATTCTCTCTCCTCATTTCTTTGCAAATTCTTTTCCGTTCTTTGCTAATCACCATAGTTAAACCGCTTTCCTTTTTTCGTAAATTCTCAGCAATTCGAAACCTGAAGCTGAATTTCGTTGCTCCGAACTCGTAGATCGGAGAATTTTGCTTTTGATAAAGGTAATGTTCTTTGAAATTTCTTCGGATTGCTTTGATTTTTAGAGCATCCCCTTTTTCTCGATTTCCCGAACTTTCATTGACGAGAATGGCTCGAGACCGAGGAAAGAGACCTATGGTGGTCGATGAGGGGGAGAAAGTTCCTCAGCTGATTCCGCGACGCAATCGTCCGTTGGAGATGATGCCACCTTTGAGCGACCGCAACCCTTGTCCTAGGGTTGGGACAACAGCTTCTTTCAGCGGAGCCGCGATTCCTGCGGTGCCGTTATCATCAGCGCCTCCCTGAGATTCGGGGGAAGCTAGCACCTCCGGCCAAGGCGGGAGCGGGGCGCTCGGACCTTAGGATTTTCCCCCTGGAGCAAGGGAGTGGGGCAACGTCCCCGAGAATTTTGGGGGTTGATAACCACCCCTCTTTATGATTGGTGGGTGGACGAGAGTCCCCTCTATCGCTTTGCCGAGCAAATTGAAATTTTTTACGGCATAATGGAGGGAGACGGATATTGGTGCCGAATGCCCACAGCTCCAGATAGGATTCACCGTCCTCCCCCTGGGTACATCGGGGTGTATACTCGGCAGCTGTAGTTTGGGCTTTGGTTCCCTCCGCACTCCTTTGTTGGTAAAGTGCTGAACGGGTACAACATCTCGTTGTGCCAATTTACCCCCGCCAGCATGCGAAGGATTATGTCGTTTCTCTAGTTGTGCCTCTTTTATGGTTTTGCACCAAGCCTCCATGTCTTTAGGAAACTCCACAAACTGGTGCCGAACCAACAATTAGACGAACATCATGGCACTGGATGGTGGAGGATTGAGACCCATAGAGGGCATCTCACCACTTGGCCGAATGATACTTCGGACAAGGATTGGCGGGGCTAATGGATCTGGGTTCGGGCGCCCTCGGAAGAGGACCATCCGAGCTATTTTGGCAGGCCGAGGTATTTAAGCGAGCCTGATCCCCAGATGAAGAGCATTGGACCTAACGAGTTCGATGATCATGAGAAAGAGCTGCTGACTCTCTTCGGCAAGAAGAACAATCCAAAGGGCACGGGCCAAATGGCCCAAGTGCCCACAACTTGGCTGCCTTGCTACCACTATATCTTCCAGGAGAAGATGCTTGCCGTTGTCGGCCTCAGCCGAAAATACAAAGGGGGTAAGGAGTTCGGCTCGGGACGAAGGCCTTTGCTTTTCTCTTTTTTCTTTTACTATTTGCTTTCTTTGTGTTGACTAACCCTTGAATTTCGGCTTTTTAGCGTTGCACGAGGGTAATTCTGGTATCAACTACAATCGGCTCGGGATCAACGCTGCAAGGCAGGTGACGAAGACCGCTCTTGATATAACTGAGTCATCAGACCGGCCCCCTTCTTTGCGCAAGACTAAGCTTCAGATAGTCAGCGCTGCTGAGTACGAGGCGCAAAAGGTCTGGTGGAAGAAACATGACCCCTTCTTCCTTCTGAGCCCCGCAGAACAGGATGTTGTTGTTGCTGCTACTGTGAGGGAGGCAAGGGTTACCGAGGCCTCTAGAAGCGGTGCTGAACCTTCTACCTCTATTGCTAATCCTCAAGCGGAAGAGGAGAAAGCTGAAGAAGAGGACGGGGCGACTAAAGACGAATGCCTGTTGAAGACTTCAGTGAGCCTTCTAGACTTGTCATGATGTCGCCTTTCTTTTTCGTTTAGTTATTGTTGTTGTTTTTTTTTTTTTTTTTTTAACACTTGGTGCTCATACCGTTCTTTGCCCCATATTCCTGCTGCTTCAGTCTGACGAAGAAGAAGGAAATAGAGGAGAGTCGGCTGAAGAAGAATCCTCTTCAGACGAGTCCTCAGACGAAGAGATGTACGGCCCGAAGAGAAGAAGGGTTGTTTTTAACCCCGGGCAGTTTCAACCTGCCCTTGTTCTTGCAAAGAAGTCTCGGCTTGAGGAGGACAAGCCAGAGGAAAGGAAAGAGAAGACTCCTCCCCCTCCTGAGGTTCGTCCTGAGGGAGATAATCTGAAGAAGACTCCTCCTCCTGAGGCATTTGGTGAGTATGAGGCTCTGCCGGAGGCTCCTCCTCAGACTCAGGAGGTTGGAATTTCTGGTTTGGCTCCTCCCTCCTCTCCTCAACACGTGGCCGAGCCTTTTGCTGACGAGGTTCAAAGGGAAGCTGATGCATTGCTCGTCCACCCTGAGGACGAAGAAGTGGCAAATTTGAATGAAGACCCCAAGGGTCTCGATGCTGATGGTCGACGGAACGTCCATGACCAAAAATTTGGCCATGATATTCCGTGCTGCTCAATCTATGCCAATGGTAACGGGAAAGGTAATTTTCCCGTTAGGATATGTTGCAGACCCATTGAATCAAGATACCGGGTAGGGTACCGGAGTCAGGTGCTTGGTATTCAACTTTAGTTGGTCATAAGCCTCTCGGAAGAGGATATTTGCGCCACTTCCGCCGTCGACGAGAGTTAGCCATACGTTGTGGTTTACGATCCCTGTGACGATTACTAGCGGGTCATCATGGGGGTATGCCACCCCCTGGAAGTCTTTGGCTGTGAACGTAAAGTTCGGCACCGAAGACTGGGGTACCCGGATATCAGCATGGTTCACTTGATGGGTCAAGCCCCTCAGGTGGCGTTTTCGCGATTTTTGAGAGCTCGTTCTTCCGGAAATGAGAAGGATGTCGGGATTGTCTTTGTCCTGCAGCTTGTCTTTTTTCCGGGGGAAATCCAGTTCTTGCCGAGAATCTTTCTCGGCTTTTTTCTCTTCGCGGCGATCCGCGAGATATTTTTTTCAAGTAACCTTTTCGGACCATATCCTCGATCTGATCCCTTAGCTGGATACAGTCCTTGGTGTGATGTCCAGGAGATTCATGGAATTCACACCTTCGGTCCTTGTTTTTTCTGCCGATGCCACGATGGAAGTGGCCTCGGCTTCTTGTACTTCTGCTCGTCCTTCGGTACGCTATAGATCTTAGCACGTGGAAGGGCGAGAGGAGTATATGATTCGTATTTCCCCATGAATGGGGTTTTTTCTTTCTTCAGCTCAGGAGCCGAGGGCGGTTCTAACGCTTTCGCCTTCCCTTTCCTCTGGCTCTGGCTTTCGGACTGTTGTCCCTTTGTCTTCCCAACCCCGTATTGAGACTGGGATTTGGTTTTGTTCCATTCGTCGGCTCGGATGTATGTATCCGAAGCATCCAGAGCTTCCTCCAAGGTCTGCAGAGGATGCATGACCATGAAGTCAAGGAACTTTCTAGCTTGCAGCCCGTTTTGCAGTGCGAAAACGGCTAGCCCTTATTCTAGACTTGTAATTCTGGACTACTAGTTGCTGAAGCGAGTCAGATAGTCTCGGAGGCTCTTGTCCTCCCCTTGCTGCAAACTCATCAGTTCTGCAGTCGTCTTCTCTCGGCGGTTGGCCGTAGAAAATTTGCTCTTGAACTTGTTGGAAAGGTCTTTCCAACCAGTTATCAAGCCCTCCTTTACTCCCTTGGTGATCCACGCTTGTGCAACACCTTTGAGAGTGGTCGAGAAATATTTGCACCAGGTCGCTTCGGACCTGGGATTCAGATACATGTGCCCCTCGTAAGAGGCAATGTGGTCCTTCGGATCCGAAGTACCGTCATAAGTTATGTGTGCTGGGATTTTCATCGTCGGCACATGCTCTTCAAAAACCAGCTTTGGAAGGGTGAACTGGTGGGAACCATCACGACCTTTCCCCTATGTCTAGCCGACGGGACCTCGCTCCTCCCTCCTCAGAGAGGTTAAAATGGTTTTCGTCCTCGGCTAGGACGATTCGGGACAAGGCTCTGTTCCCTTGGGGTAGGTGAGGCGACTGTGCACGCTCACCTCCCTTGAGCCCAGACGTTCGTGAACGTTTCGGCGAGCAGGATCTTGCTACGCGGAGGTGGTGTTGCTGCTTTTGTAGCTCCGAGAGTTTTGGGTTTCGGAACTTTCGAAGAATTAAGGGTTCTTTTTCCTCTCCCGTTCGGTCCTCCAGATGTCCTCCTCCCATTTGTCCCCGAGCTTCTTGAAGGATGGAGCTTGTCCACTTTCCTCTTGGCTGGTCCTCCTTTTCAGGTTTCTTGGCGGAAGAGGCGAGTGGTCACGGGGTGGTGGAAAGTTGCCTCCTTGGGTCTTCATGAGGTCCATGAAGACCGCGACGGCTCGTGCCACTTCCTCCGTAGTGGGACCCGTTTGAGGAGTTATTCTCGGCTGAGACCGAGAATGGAGACTTCGAGGGGGACTCTTAGCATTGGACTGACTCGGCCGATATGAGCTAGTCGGCTGGCAAGTATGATGGGATGGTGACCTCTCCGGCGTTGCCCTTTCCGGGGAAGAGGGAGCTTTTGAAGAAGAAGAAAAGGTTCCGGTGATGGTGGAGCAAGTGTATTCCTCCTCACCTAAATTGGACCTTTCCTTGAAGAGGAAGGATCGTTCTTTTTAGCACTCTTATCGCTCTTAGTCATTTTTTTTTTGCTAAGATTGGTTGATTCTTGGCTTATTTTTGAATGTCATCCCCACAGACGGCGCCAAATTATTTCGGGTAAAAATAATTGGACCTTCAGCTAGGTCCTTTTCTGTGGGTTGAAGACTGATCTCGCTCCAAGTGATGACTAGGCCGAGGGTTTCCTGCACGCAAACACACGTAAACTGGCCTTGGGGGTTGTGCCGAGGAAGGCCCCTTCGATGCCCAAGTCAATACAGTGTTTAGAGAGAGAAAGCTATGCAAGAGTATTAATTGCTTGAAGCTTGAATTGAATGACTGTAGAGAGAGAAGGTTGAGGGCTTTTATACCTTTGCTTAATAGATAAATCGACCTTAAATCAAGTGGGCTTACCATGTTGACTGGGGCTTAACTTACTTGACAATTATTTGGAGAGTTGAACCTTGCTTTGGGCTTTGTAATTAAATCGTCTATGGACCGGCCCTATCGAAGTAAATTGGACCCAAACAACAAGTATGGCAACCAAAGAGAATACTCTTGGCATATGGGGCCTATATATTTGGCAACAAATAGGATATAACAAAATTGTAAATATCAACATCTATATGAAGTACCATTCAATAAGTAATAGTATCATTAAGTGGTGTAATGATATAAATCTTTTTCTAATGTTACAACTAAATATGTAAATGATATATCAAATATTATATCACTATGAGATGTAATAGTTCCAAAGACAACCTATACTGTGATGGTATTACATACATGCATAATAATATAATATTACACAAAAAAACATCACTGCAATCTAAAAAAAAAAGCTCTTTTAAATGTCAAATTACTATGCAAAGAAATAAATGGAGTATAAGTATTGATTTATTGGAACATGTAGCCCTGATTATATGTTAAAATCTACCTATATGTAGGAAAAAGTTTTTGAAATTTATTAGATTTAATTAGTACTTATTGAAATTTATTGGAACATGTTTGAACTTATTGAAACTAAATTTATTTTTGTATGTAAGATTAAGAGAATGTAAAATTATTAGTGTGCATCACAAAATTAGTAAAGATAATATTTATTTTTTGTGTAGAATAGTAAATGCACGATTAGTCCATTGCCCTTTTTTTTCATTATTTTATATTGGAGTGCTCCTCTAATTATTTTGTTTATTTTATTTTCTTTTTACATAATTATCAATTTATTGATTTAAGCATCAAGATCTTAAACTACAAGTTGGCCATGTTCAACAAAATGTGTTTTTTCTCCCTTTATTTATTTATTTTTATATTTTTTATTTTTTATAAAAGAGAGCCACAAGGATGATTGATGAGAATCGATCACAAGATCTCTTGAAAATGGAAGAGGTAGTTGATGGTCGTTGTAGTAGTTGTTAGTTGTGAGAGTAATTGTTAGCTGTTAACAAGTTGTTAGCTATAAAGACAAATAATTTAGTACTATGTATGACTCTTTGGTAAAGTAGAGGTTAACTAGTTGTTACATTTAAATATACAGGAAAAATACAACAAAAAGAAAAAAAAAATTAATGTAAAAAAGGAAACGTTTTTTATCCTTGATATAATATACCATTACATTAACAAACTTTTGCAATTTCTTTTATAAATTAATTTGTACACATAACTTAAAAAGGTTTTTTTGACAAGGTTATAATCAAAAGTACTTTTTTAGAGAAAAAGCTTGAAATTACTTCGTATTTATGAACTCAAAAAATTGGTAATATATCTAGTAATTTGTATGAAATTTTAAAAAATTATTATGAAATGTTCAAAAACATATACTCTCTCTATTTTTTAATGTTTGTTCTATCTGCTTTTTGCATAGTTTAATATACAATGTTATTACTAATACATCTCATTACTAATACATCTCAAGTTACATATTACAAAAACACAAATCATAAAAATTGCATATTTGGAAACTTAAAATCGAGACAAATCTAACAAGATCCCACATGACTATGTTTTATAAAATAAAACAGATATTAAATTATAAGATTATACTAGTATTAAAATCTCCTAATATTTCGATTGTGACAAATAAAAAACAGAGAGAATATTTAAATTTTAATAGTTAAATTGTTCAAAAACTTAATTATATGAAATGCCTAGTTTCTTGAATCCATCTCATCATCATGAACGGGATTTAAACAATTTCGAACAAGATCTTTTTCATTAGAGGATTCAAAGCCCTTTTTTTTTTTTTTTTGGAAGTAATCCCTTATGTCAAATAACTCATATGTGGACAATAAGAAGTTTGGCACAATCAATCTTCGATAAGTTTTTGCTCGTTTTGTTTCCCCGCAGTTTTCTTTTTGTTTTATTGTCTCTAGGGCTTAGCCCCTCGTTTGCACACACATCAAAAAAAAAAAAAAAAACCTTCGATGACATGAAAATGTGATATGAATTTTACATTGGTTTCCTACAGTATAAAATGTTTATACAATAATTTAGAAAAATAAGAGAGTATCAGAGTATGTATGGTACAAGAAAATAAAAGTAGGATTAAATAAAAGATAGTGTAAATGGTATGTGAATGTAAGAGAAAATTTAATGAGACTGAATAGAATAATGTAAATATTGTGGGATAATAGGGATAAGATAATAAAAAAATATTACCAATGCAAATATGATTAAAAGAAAATATTAAGAACAATATGAAATAGATAAAAATAAGACGCTTAAAGATCATTATAAAACGGATGTAATAGCTGAAAGAAATCTTGACTTTCATGATCAAGAATCACGTGGTTTTAAGCAATAATAGAAAAATATGTGAACATAATAGGTGTATCGATCATTAAATTCTTCGCTATATATTGAGTGAGTTGTTGATCATTATTCTTCACTTTTACTTAAAAGCTCCCTCTAAAAAATATCAGTCGTCACACCTTAAAGAAGCCAACCAAATGGAGCCAAACGAAGACACAAAGCAACACATCAACAATGGCAAAGGGGGTTGGCTCAGCTCCTTCCTAGTCCTTGGTCTTTCTCTCTCTCTCTCTCTCTTAACATTTTATCTTATTATGTTTGATAGTTTTATATTATATGTTCAATACATATTCTTATCAAACTTGTCTTTAATTTAGAATTATTCCATGTTTAATGATTATGTTTGCTCATCCAATTATTTATATAATCTCTATGTTAGTTTTAAAAACTCTAATCTATATATTCTCGACAATTTTTTCATATACAAGTACATAATTATGATTGTACAGAAGAGTACACTCAATCTATTCTCATATTACAAAGTATTGAGTGAATACGGACCACCGTAATTCCACTCACCGAATTACGAGAATACAAAAATATTTCAAAAACTGATATATATAGTTCTTAGGGTTACATATAAGCATTAAATACACTCTAGAAAATTGTTTAAATTTAGAAAATCATGACAAAAACACACTAATTACACTGATTTACGCGTATTTTTGTCATGAGTTTCTAATTTTACACAATTTTTAACAGTGTAGTTAATGCTTATATGTAGTCCTTTAGCATTACCCTAATTTTAATGATGAAATTTTCAAATACTTTTTCAAAATATCCAAAAACTTATGCGGAGTATTTAAATTTCAAAAATTGAGATGTACAAAGACTTACAAGCAATGTCTAATAACTTACTTTGTATCACTATGAGTCGAGATTTATACACTACTTTCTCGTTTCATATTGCTAATTTATCCGGAATTAGAATGAACAAATTACAAATAAGCGAAATCGCCTAATTTTGTAGTTCTAATTCTTCTCCTTTTCCTATTACAATTCTACAATTTTTTTTTTTTTTTGGTCAATGGTACAAAACATAATATATTTTAGATTAAAATAATTAACAAGCTCTTACTTTTTAGCAAACCAAACTAAACAAAATATATAGTTTAGTATATATTTTAGTTTATAGTATAAAGTTTAGTTTGTTTTATAGTTTAGTTTATAGTACTTCAAGAAAAGTAGTACAAAACTAAACAAAATAATAAACTAAAATATATAGTTTAGTTTATATTGTAATTATAAAAAATAGTTTTAGTTTATAAAATATAATATTGCAATTTATAGTACTTCAATAATATATATATGTAATTAAAATATATAGTTTAGTTTATATTGTAATATAAACTAAACTAAACCAAACTAAACAAACTAAGTAGTAAACTAGTAATGTTGCAATTTTAAAGAGAGAATAATGTAAGTACAATTCAAGAAAATTATAATATTGTAATTCATTTTTTAAATCAACCAAAACTAATTATCTCCCAAATTTCATCATTCTAGCTGCAAATTATAAATGCCCTCGTACCGACAAAATGTGATGTTATTTTTATCCCTCACCTATGGTTCTCTGTCTTCCTCATCTTTTAAATATATAATAAATCAAATCAAGTCAAATTTGTTCATTTTTATTATTAAAATGATGATCAAATCAAATTTAATTTACTTTTAAAAGCAATCACAAATGTGTCCAATATTATTCAACCTAAGTGACTTTTAAACAACTATTTTGTTTGTTGAGTAAGGCACGTGATTGGAACAAGGCCATGTTGGTTCTTATAGGAAACAACCAATACAAAGGTATGTATTGTTTTTCAGGAACTTGTTGCTCGTATAGCTAGACTTGAAGGTAATTGAATATTATTTTATCTTGCTGTTTATATGGGATTAGAGTTGTACCACATGGATGTCATGGATGTCTTTTGTATAACTTTCTGTTATAGATGTCTATGTGGAACATACTCTAGGATAGATTGTTATCCAAGTTCCTTCTTGAAAATCGAGCTTTAAAATTGTCAATTTTTGTTTTCAAGATGGACTAATGTATTAGTTGTACTTATTTACATTAATTATATTTTTGGTACAACTAACGAGCCATTGTGCATTGGTTTTTGATGATTCTATGATGAGAAAATATATTTGTAAGCATTAACCATTGACAATGGAACTTAAGTTAGAAGTGGAAGTTCATATTAGATTTGAGATCATCAAGGGAACAAAACAACCACTTCAAGAACTCCAAGGTAAGCCATCATATCAACCAAAAGTTTTAAAAGTCATATTTTTACTGGTCTAAGACTACATGAGATATAAGTTCCTGTTCATCACATGACGGCATTAGATGAATTGAATTGATATATTTTTGGTATGAATGCAATATGTGAATTTATGAATTGATTAACTTATGGTTCTATCTTAACTTGTCATATTCTTGTATATTGCTTAATGGAACAAGACTTGATGGAACATAACATGAGTATAAAGTATTTTTCCCTTAATTTATGCCAAGTTGGGGTTCTTATGCATGTTAAACTTGAAGTAAAGAATGTACGCTTATTGTTTATGTGTCACACTTAGTTCTTGTGCTGTAAAAGACATACTCACTTGCCTAAGAGTATTAGAGGTCTCATAATAGAACTATGGGTGCTGTCAAAGACGAAGTTCCTAAGTTGCCAAAGGAACAATGGAAGAAACTTTGATGGAACAAGACAAGTAAGTTCCCAGACCGTTTGTATCTCACCCGTTTAAATTTCAGAGGGAACTAACCTATCTATTAGCCAACTTTCAAGCATCCACACCATATTTCTTCGAATTCAACATTATTCAACAACTTTTAGTTGTGTGTCCGTGTTGCGCTATACTTATTTCATATTTTCATATATTCTGAATTCTATTGACCCTATTTCCTTATCTTTTCATATAGCCATACTTCTTATTCTTAATTCCCATGTGCTCTAAGTTTGTTCATCATATTTTTATGGTTCAATGAAACGTGAAGAAAGTGATTACATGTTGAGGGGGAAGTTGAAGAAAAAGAAAAGAAGTAAGCACTTGAAAAGGAAGAAGAATGGTAAGGAACTCAGGGGGAATAAGGTAGGAACCAAGAAATCAAATTGGTTCATATTTGGTTGTGGAAATCAAGTGTATGAGTAAGTATTTTCTTCATTGATTTAAAATGTGTTATTCTAGGAAAGCATGCAAAATCTTTGTAATGACACCCTATGTTAAAAAAATAAAAAAAAAATAAAAAAAAAAAAAAAGAAAAGAAAAGAAGAATAAGGGTGATCCAATATTTAATTTCCTAGATATCTAAATATGAAGAATATTGACTATGTTGATGTCGTGTACTCGTATACTTGGTAAGCTAGCTAGTGAAGGGGTAATATTAAACGTTGAAGGAACTTGACTATGAAGCTGAAATCTGTTTAAGTTCCAGTAAGTAGAATGTTTCTCAAAGAAGTTGGTAGTTGAAGTAATGGAACTTGGTTATCAATTAGCAAGATGAATATATGTTGTGTTTAGTAGGAGGTTCAAGAGTATGAAATGAAGAACAAATGTGGTGAACCTTATCATCTCAAAGGGTCTAAACAAAGAGCACAAATTCCACTTCATGTTCCCTCTACTTATTTTGTTCCATATGCTTCTTTATATATCCTTTGAGCTTGCGCTTTCATTTGCCTATTCATACAATCCATTTCTAACTTTTTAGCTTTGATCTTTACTTGATTTTTAACTTCTTATTTGTCAAGTTCAATTAAGGGTTTTTGAAATTGGGCCTTTGGATTGTGAGTTGGAAATTAGTGTGGAAATAGTATCCAGTTTGAAAAGTGAGTACCTTGAGGCTTTTAGGAACAACATGTGTTTAACCATAATATATTTACTTATTATATGGTGGTAGGTGTGACATATGACTTTATGTGTGTGTAATTTACGGAAAACAAACTTGTGGAACAATACCCTTTTTGATAAAGACAAAAGGGGGAAAAATATGTATGATGCTTATGGTATGTAGTAGTTAAGTCTAAAGTTCTTACAACATGATCTTTGAAAGTATATATATTGATAAGGATGTGTATTGCTAAGTTTCTAACTATGTGAAGTTCCTGTGTATGTTCCTAACTTGTTCTAAATATTATTTCCTTGAAGAACTAAGGGGGAATAAATGTACAACGATTTATCCTTTAATGTGTGATAAGCATCATTAGTTTGTCATCATCAAAAAGGGGGAAATTGTTGAGTAATTAGGTTTTGATGATTGTAAACTAATGATGGTTATCTATCTAATGTGTTTGTTAAGTTGTGCATAGAAAGAACAAGTTATACTTGGAACAGGATACAAGGAACCTGAGCAGTCACATATATATATAAGGAACCTGAGCAATATATGATAAGCAATAGAGAAACAAGAACAATGATGAGTGTTATGGTTGATAAACACGATGATGGCTAAAGAACCATGAAGGTAACTATGTAAATAGGTATTTGCATATGTTAGCTTCATAAGGTAAGTACACTATGCATACATGAGTTGTATATGTGTAGGAGTATTTACATAAGCTTTAAGTTTAATTAGTTCTCTCACTTGAAGTTTGTTTATGACAAACAAACTTCAATCTAATGTTTCTCTTAAGTGTTTATGTGAAGACAAGAACTGACTTAGGTGAAGTCAATGGGTTGGAACATAGAAGAATTCAAGAGGAATAAGAGAGAATGAATGAACCTAAAGCAGGTTCTCCCATGAGAACCAAACCACGAAGGAACCTGAAGGTATTCTCTAACAAGATCCAGAAGGAACTTTCGGCAGGCTTTCCCACGAAAGCCGGAGCATGTTCCCTAACAGGTACATGAAGAGTTCCATGTTCCCTAACAGGTACATGAAGAGTTTCCTAACAGGAACTTAGTTCTCTAACAAGAACTATCTAAGTTCCCTAACGGGAACTTGCCCCGAGATCTAGAATACACCAATACTACAAGATTCCAGAACAAGAGTTTCAAAGAAACAACATGAAGATGGAGAAATTGAAGTATATCGCTCTAGGATTCATGTAAGTATGTTGGATATAAAATTCAGTCTGGAACAAGTCTAAAGAACCAAGGTGAACTCATGATAGTCAATGAAATTAGAGTTACTGACTTGTCAGGAACTCAGAGACTGTCAGAGTTCCGAAACCTAATCGGAACTTAGGTCTGCACGTCGTTAAAGGTCGCAGGTCGAATTTAATGATATAAATATTTACCTAATACGTACATATCTTTTAGGGATTTGGTTTTACAGAATAAAAATATTTATTTTCTAATAAATCCCTTTTGGAAAAAGATAAGTTATTTTTGGAAAATATTTTCAGTAAAATAAGTTTTAAATAAAATCTAATTTTATGGCAAGTATATCTTTTGTTAAAAGATATGGTAATTATATCTTTTGTAAAAAGATATGGCAAGTATATCTTTTGTTAAAAAGATATGGTAAGTATATCTTTTGTTAAAAAGATATGGTAAGTATATCTTTTGTTAAAAGATATATTAGTATATTTGAAAAATATAAGATTTAGATAAAATCTGATTTTATGGTAAATATATATCATTATTATTGATAGAATATATTCTTAACAAAAGATATATTTTTGGAAAACTTATTTTCGGAAAATATCTTTTATTTCTATCTTTTAATAAAACTTATCTTTTATGAAAAGAATAATTTGGGTGTACTATAAATATGCTCATATGTATTCATTCAAAGTTGAGGCTGATGAAGCTTAGTGGTCGTGCTTAATGGTTTCATCCTTCACCACGAAGCTAAATCAAACCTCCAGGTCGAAGTTCCAGTTCCAGCTAATTATTAAGAAATAATAGTGGAAGTAGAAGAGAAGAGAAATAAAAAGTACTTGTATGTAAGAGTATACAACAATTGATCCTAAAAAAAATAATAATAAAATTGAACTGTATTTTATTATATATTTCAATATTAGACACGTACTGTATCGGACCAAAGACACCACCCAATCTTCAGATGAAAATAATATAATCATAATATTTCATTTTTGTAGTTACTTTTGAAAATCGGTTTGAGCCTTAATTGAATTATTAAAATTTCGACTTTTGGCCTTGTGCAATCTATTTTAATTTCAAACTAATGATCGATTAATGTACACCGCCACCTATATGTTACTCGTAAGAAAGAAAAGTTACAATTTTTTTCAACAAATTAATGCTATACTTAGGACTAAGAGATTATTTTACACATCAAATCAAATTAAAAGGTGAAAATTTAATTTAAGTCTAAATATTGTTGTTTTCAATTTTATAATCCTATAGGTTAGCATTATTATATAATATGAGTAACATAATAATATTGGTATATGATTGTAGGAACAAGCATGGGATTAGGTATAGCATCGGGAGCATGGGTTTGCAACTTGATTGTGTTTCTTATCAGTATTTTCAATGTGAAGAACATTGCTGCTGCCCAAATTAGCAACATCATTAGCGGTTTCGTCAGTCTTTTCCCATTCGTAACAGCTGTTCTAGCTGATTCTGCTTTTGGTGCTTTCTCGGTTACACTTGTTTCTAGTATTGTTTCTTTATTGGTAAGTAATTAGTCCTCCAAACCTAAATATGATTTGAATTAGGGGGTTTAGGTCTTGTTCGTATGATGAGTAAAGTTGATCGATCAAATTAAAATTGGTATTATAGACTTAAATTTTTTTTTAAAGGTAAGATGAAAGAACTTACTGAATCAACACCTCTCATAGATAAAGATGAATAGACTTTAGCTTCCATTTAGCTTGTTCTAAAACACAATTCATTGTCTTCTTTTACCATAACCAATTATTGTAGACACGTTAGTGAGTATAAAAAAGGGTGGATTAATAAGTGAAAATGTATAAGAAGGTGATTAATTTATAGACGATGTACGAAAATCTCTATAATATAAACGAAGGCAGGGGAGGTTGTGGTTGGTGTCCTACTAAAAATATTGTAATACTCTTCATAGCTTAATGTTTGCATTGTAAAAAATGAATTGACATGGATGATAAAATAAATATGTGATGATTACAATTGAAGTTAAAACAAACGGTCATTTCACCAAATACTACTGAGTACTTAAAAAATTAATCAAATGCCATCGCGTTTTTCAAAATTCACCAAATGCCACTGAGGTTTAATACAATATCACCAAATGCCATTTCCGTTAGTTGACCGTCAGTGTCCGTTAGTTGACCCCACCACTTGCCACGTGTCACCTTCTGATTGGTTTGTTTTTTAAAAGTAAATATTTAAACAAAAATTAAAAAAATACCAAAAATATTTAAAAATATTAAAAAAAATAATTAAAAAAAAAAAACCACCAAATCCCCACCCACCACCCCTTCTACCACCCTCACCGGTAGGCCGCCCACCCCACCCTAAGCCCCTCCCTGCCGCCGAAGACCAAAGCCCCTGCCGCCAGCGACCCGTACCGGCAGGCGTGCCGGGGACCCCGCCCCATCCTCATTACCTCTCCGTCATCTTTCCACCACCATTAAAACCCACGTTCAAGCTCGAAGGCAAGAACACAACATGCTCATTTTTTCACCATTTTCTACAAAATTATTATCAAAATGCTCACAATCAAGAATGCAATAACATGGGACAAACAATTTCATCAAACAAGCATCACACGAGAAAGCCCCAAATCGATTTTTCAAAGGGGGTTTTCGAATTTTTCACAAATTTGCATGAAATTCGACAATGAACCAAGGATTATACATGGAAATACTTACATTGCAATGAGAAGAAGAAATTACACACAAATTGCAAAGAAAACTAGCGGAATTTAGTTCGAGCCAAAAAACGAGCACCCACGAATCGAAAAGGGTTTCGGGTTGTGTGGGTGGGTGGCCGGAAACGAAAAGGGGAGGGGAATGGTGTTTTGGGTGGGGTGGCCGGAAATCGAAAAGGGAGAGGAAGGGGGGTAGGGTTTCGGGGTGGTGGAGGAAGGGGGGTGGGGTTTCGCGGGTTAGGGGTTTGGGCTAGGGTGGGTGGCGCGACGGGGAAAGGGGAGGGGAAGGGGAAGGGGTGGGGGTCCGCCGGCCGCCGGCGCGCCTTCTGGTGCCGGCTTCGGCGGCAAGGGATGGCTGGGCCGGTGGCTGCTGGGGTGGTGGCTGGGGTTTGAGTTTTTTTTTTTATTATTATTTTTTTTAAAAAAAAATATTTTTGGTTTTTTTTTGGCATTTTTTAAAATTTTTGTTTAAATATTTATTTTTTAAAAAACTAACCAATCAGAAGGTGACATGTGGCAAGTGGTAGGGTCAACTAACGGTCAACTAATGGACACTGACGGTCACTAACGGAAATGACATTTGGTGATATTGTACTAAACCTCAGTACCATTTGGTGAATTTTGAAAAACGCGATGACATTTGGTGAATTTTTTAAATACTCAGTGGCATTTGGTGAAATGACCGTAAAACAAATCAATCACAAATGACAAGCTAAAATTTGGCACTAATGTTTCAATAACTATAAAATTTTAATTAATATTTAATAAATTTGGAAGAATTTCTAATACTATGTACGAATATTTTAAATTTTTATTATAAAATTTGATAAAATAATGCAATTACATGAGATTTAAGCTAAAATTTATTTCCTATATAGAAGGTATGAACAATATAGAAGTGGGAGGATGTAAGGAACATACTATAAGAAGTTATTTAAGCCTTTGCAATTTTATAAATACCTATAGCTCAATTTTTGTTATTCTAACTTACAGGGAGTATTTATGTTTACCCTTATTGTTACTATCAAGTCCTTGAGGCCACCTCCATGCCCTCTTCACTCAACTTGTGTACCTCCAACAACCTTCCAGAATTCTTTTCTCTACATAACACTTATACTAGCATCACTTGGTCTTGGAGGATCGCGATTTTTACTTGGAACCATGGGGGCAGATCAGCTTGATAATCCTAAACATCAAGCAAGATTTTTCAATTGGTTTGTTTTCGTCATATATTTTAGTTGGATAATTGGGTACACTCTTCTTATATATATCCAAACAAGTGTGAGTTGGGCACTTTCCTTCTTCATTGCTCTTGCTGCGAATATGATTGCTGTTGCCCTCTTCTTGCCTGGATCACGAATCTATCGTAAAATTCCACCTCAAGGAAGTCCTTTCACTAGCATAGCAAGGGTTTTTGTTGCCGCCTTCAAAAATAAGAAAATGGTTGATGATGATTGTTATCTTCATGAAAATCAGCACTCAAAGTTGTCTTCTTATGAAAAGCCTAGTAAAAATCTCGGGTATGCATTTCCACTCTACTTGTTATTGTCCTTGATTCAATTATTAGTCTTCCAAAGTCAATTATTTACTTAATTACTCCACTTTTAGTTATAATGTCATGATCTTTGCACAATTTATATATTTCCTCTGATTTGTATTAATTACAACACTTTAACTTTTGCATTATTCATATCTTTATTTTGATTATATATTCTTTTTTAATAATATTTAAATAACATATGCTGCCATGTAAAATATTTTTGGATTAGTCTTTAAGTATATTTTCATTATATTAACCTTTTATATATACTTTTTAATAATATATAATCACAAATATTTTTGGTTAAATTTGTGCATTGATATATGTGTCAATTAAAGTGTTGCGATAATTATAAAACGGAGGGAGTATTAAACATTGACTAAATCTTAGTTTATACTCAAAGGTAAGCGAACTGATAGGGTAATGTGGGATCTTGTTAAATATTTTAAAAATTTTAAGTTATTAGATTTATTTATATATTGGCCGGTGTTAAATTCAAAATGTAACCACTAAAAACATTATAAGATAAAATTCATCAAATGCACATCTTATCACGGTCAAGTTTGGGATATAGACTATAGAGGGTATACTACCTAATGTAGTACTAATTGGTACAATATCATGACAATAATCAAATAAGTTTAAACTTTTAAACTTTGATGTTTTATGTTGTTAAAGGTTTTTAAATCGAGCAGCATTGATAAAACAAGGTGACAACGAGACAAGAGATACCATAAAAAAGTCATGGAGCCAATGCACAGTTGAAGAAGTAGAAGATCTGAAGAAGCTAATCAAAATTATGCCACTTTGGTCAAGTAGCATCTTTTTAAGCGTTGCAGTCGGAATTATCATGAGTTTCACAGTGCTTATGGCATTAGTCATGGATAGAAGTGTTACTTCTTATTATAAAATACCACCAGCAACTTTCGTAGTCGTCACCTTCGTACTCACGGCCATCACATCCTCAATGCTCGATCGATACATACTTCCGACATACAAGAAACTTACTGGTCGTCATTTGTCATTTTTAACATGTATCGGAGTTGGACATGCTTGCAACATTCTTGCCGTGATATCCTTTGCTTTAATTGAGAGAAGACGACATAAATTGATCGAAGCCTATCACTTGACGGACCAACAAAATGCCGTTGCACCACTATCGGCCTTATGGCTCATAATTCCATTAGTCATAACGGGAATTGGAGAAGGATTTTCCTTTTCTCCGGAGGTGGCATTGTACTATCAAGAATTTCCGAAGTCACTAAGAAGTACTTCGACATCTATGATATCGTTACATATAGCTGCTGGCTTTTACATTAGCTCGGCATTCATCAATTTGGTTGGTCGCACAACCTCTTGGTTGCCTAATGATATAAACCATGGTCGCGTTGATAAAGCATGTTGGGTACTTGCAATTGTAATAACGGTGAACTTTGCCTACTTCCTTGTATGTGCTAGATTGTACAAGTATAATAACCCTGATTCGACGTCAGACAATAGCAAAACTATGTCTAATTGATTGAGATAAGGGTTTCGCCTTAATGTAATGGCTTGCACTTGATTGTTGTAATGTCTCTTCTTCTTCATCATTCACTTAACTTTGTCCCTGTCAATTAATTCTTTGCTTTCATTGTTTTTTCCTTTCAGTATTTAGTAGTGGACATTTTTTTTTCTTCATTGTACATGCATGAACTTGATACTCTAGGTTTGGAAAATTTGTCAAAAACCTCCTTATAAAAGCACTTTTTTTTTTGCGAAGTCATACCTTAAGCCGGAAAAATGGGGTCTGACTTTGTTTTTCGGCATTGAACCACACCCATGAAATCGCCCCCTCCTCAGCCCCACCCACGAAACTGCCTCCCCTTCTCAGCCCCATCCACGAAATCGACCCCTCCTCCTTCCACATCCCGGCAAAATCGGTGTAACACCCTATAAATTCCTTTCCTTTAAATACCCATTTTTGCCCTTTTTAAAATACGAAAAAGGAAAATCTAATACATTACCGCCACCGTTAACACGGCTAAGGCAAATATCAAAGACTCACACACAGCTGAAGACTACTTTTAAAGCCATTTAAAAACAAGTCATCTTAAAAAGTCAAACCAAACGAAAGTAAAAGTCAAACTAAGTCAAACTACAACTTGGAACCATTGTAGGCCCTTAAAACCCAATCAATATTTAAAACCTTTGCGTTAGTCTCATGATCATAGTAAAATAAATAATATTCAAAGCAAATAAAACACATCATGCATATTCCTATGAGAACTAAGCATGATTCGCTCTTCACTCATGCTCTTCATGACTATGCTTCATCACCTGAAAAACTTCTTTCTACTTGTCCCCACTACTCGTCATTCGTCATTACAAATGGGTCGTCGTAGGGCCAAGGTAAAGACAAGGCCAAACAAACATACAAACACACTATCAGCAAAGCTGAGTACATAAGCGTAATAAACACACTAACATGCTTCCAACCTATCATCACACAACTTACCTCGTTGCCTCTATTTACAAGCATACAAGACATTCAACACCTAACTAGACCAACACCAATGTTCATTTAATTTTGGTTACACATCGAACGGGTTTCCAACCAAATCTCTGCCTCAAATAAATTGAATTAAACTACACCAGGAGCTAACCGGGTAGGCAAATGTCACATGAAGTGACTGAACGTCCTGCGCATAATAATAATAATAATAAAAAGGAAAATACAGCGTCCTATACTCCCAGTAGAAGTTATGGTCAAATATAAAGTCGCATAACTCCCCCCATATGTTCATACTCAAGGTATATACATTCCAAGAGTTTTGGTGTGTAATCTCTTTCACTATACGTTATTTACATATTATTAGACTCAGTGATGACTCTCAAACCATAACACAATCAAACATTATCATTCATTCAAGCAATCAAACATACCAATTTAATTCTTGAATAATTAGTGACCACATAAATTTAATAGTTGAACCCTTTTCTACCTCAGTGACCTTAAACGCATAATGCGTCGCAAATCCTATCCCTCAGTGTTAGAAACACCTTAAGTACATATAATCACCGCAATAAAATTTATTCATGTGTACTAAGACACTTATTAGCTCAATTCCCATGCTTAAAGCATCAATAAAAATTATATAAACCATAATAAAATTCCTTTTTAATATTCCAAACAAAATTAAACACTTAGTTTAATTAAACATACTCTCTATCATGCCAATAATAAAAGTGTGGTTCATATCCAACATGCCAATATAATTAATTTCAATCACCAGTTCGCCATAAATAATTCATACACCACAATTCAATCACCAACATTAATCCAAATCAACAATTCCAACCAACACCCATCATGATACTACTTGGATTTAATTACACAAAGCCTAGCATGCCTCTACATATTCAAATAGTTACTAAGTACGCGAACGTACCTTGAATATGATCTCAAAATCGCCACGGCTAAATAAAATCACTCACTTGAAAGTCTCCTACAAACCAAAATTATAAAGAAGTATTAATACCTCTTCCACACAAATTTTCAGCAATATTTACTCTCTTTAAATCACTCATAAACCTTCCAAAATAATCTGAAATTTTATTTAAAACCCTTACTTTTATTCCCAATTAATGGGTAATTAAAAATCCTTTCAAGAAACTTAATTATAGCTTATATATAAAAATTCCAGAATTGTTAAGACTTATAAAATTGCTGTAATTTAGTTTAAAAACATTAATATCAATAGTTTTAATCAACCACAATCAAATTCCATCAATAGACATCAATTTAGAAACCTAGGGTTTTCAATTTGGGGCTTTTTAATTTAAAAATTAAATCTGAAAATTAATATACAAAATACTTATTATTAAGCATCATAAAATCATCACAAAACCAAAAAACAATAATTAGATTAGGGGTGGATTGAATCAAAAACAAAAACAAAAATAATTTTTTTTTTCGGAAAATCGCAACACCGACACCACAGCCGGCTGCTACCGCGCCTGCTGGTGGTGCCGCTGCTCTCACCGGCGCCTTCTAGTGGCTGCGGCGGTGGTCCGGCGGTGTGTGGTGGTGGCTGGCAGCATGTGGTGGTGTGTGGGTGGTGATTAAAATAAAATAAATAAATAAAAGGGAAGGGAAAAAATTAAGGGGAAAAAAATTAAGAGGAGAGAGAGAGAATTTACCTTTGGGTGCACTCTATCTTAGGCATATGATGGGTATTTATACCCCCTCTCATTATCCCTCCTACTTAAAATTCCTTCACTACCCTTAACGATCCCTTTCCTAGTCAAACTAGTATTTTGACTTTCTTTAAATATCATTGACTTTAAAAATTATCTTTTTATAAAATAATATGCCCCAATTTTTAAATTATAAAACAAAATATTTTCAAGATTATTAAATAATTAAAAATAAACTTTTTAATTAAGATCATTCTTTTTAAATTACGAAAAACCCTAAATAATTCATTTCGAATTATTTAAATACTTTAAGAAATACTTATTTAAATTAAAATACGTATAAAAATACGGGGTATTACAATCGGGCTTTAGGGTGGTTCGAGTGTAAATTTAGGGTTTGTGGGTGGAGGAAGGGATGGGGGTTAGTTCGAGGTGGGGGAAAGGGAGAGGGTGTTCGGGGGTGGGGGAATACGGAGGGGGTGGGTAATTTGGGGTGGAGGAAAGGGACTGGGGGTAGGGAAAGGGGAGGAGTATGGTCTCGGGGTGAGGGTTGGGATGTCATGGTAGGGTTATCGACGCTGACAGTTGAGGGGAGAGGGGTGGTTGAGGCTGTAGAGGAGGCTACTATGAAAGGGGAGGGGATTTTGGGGAAGAGTGAGCGCTGACCACCGTGAAAGAAGTGGATTTAGGGTGGTCAACGCCGTGAAAGGGTGGTTTTGTGGGTGGGGTTGGGGAAGAGGGCGGTTTTGTGGGTGGAGTTGGGGTAACGTAGTTAACGCCGGAAAACAGGGTCAAACCTCATCTTCCGGCATGAGGTACGACTTTGCAAAAAAAAAAAAAAAAAATGTATTAAGGTATGACTTCACCAAAAAAAAAGAAAAAAAGAAATTATAAGCAGGTTTTTTTTGACAAAATTTCCTATTAGTGGTTAGATATTTAGGATATTGGTTTATAGGTTTCATTTGCACTATGTGTATTCATGGTCAATACAATCTTCCATAATCATTATTAGTGGTTAGAAATTTAGGATATTGGTTTATAGGCTCACAAGTAGACCTGATTATTGGACAGGGTAGTCCAATGATAATAGGGTCAGGGCCAAGCTTAATTATAGGACTTTTAATGGCAAGGTCTTTAATGGACTTATTGGTTAAGGTCAATATGGGGCCAAAATATTTCTCCAATTTAATACATAAAAAAATTAGATGATATAAAAAAAAATTACATAAACATTATCGTATTCATATGTACTTAAATACGATTTTGTCCAATATTTATTTTAATTGATATTTTGTTGCCCCGTCCATTATCTACCCGCATTGGCCCGACCCGCTATTGGCCCTATAAAATGTGACCCTCTTTGACCCGATTCACAATTGACCCGCACCGAGCCTGACCCAACCCGTCCAATAACTAGGTCTACTCACAATTATGAATTTATTACCCCTCCTATCTTAATTTGACCTAAAATTCTATTACTCGCTGCAAAGTGACACATTTTTTCATTTTGGAAACTTTTAAACTTTCTACATATTTTAATAATATCACTCTCCTACTTCCTCTGATTCTTTATAGTTGTAACACACACTTTATCATGGTATTTAAGAAAAGTGGACCTCAGATGATATAACACACTTATAATCAAGCGGGCCATAAGCCTTTTTTTTAAAAAAAAAAAGGAAAAGAAAAAGAAAAGTGGGCCATGAGCTTTGAATAAAGGTAATAGTACAATTTTCGTCATAAAATCTTTATTTATAGTATGTTGCAACTATTGTGACATTTTCATTTTAATAAAGTGTGTTGCAACTATTTACAAATAGATGAAGTAAAATTTGGTAGTCATTCTTAAACATTTACATATAAAAGGAAGAACTATATACTGAGATAATTTAAAACATTTTTCAACTTATTAATAGTGTCAAGATTACAAATGAGAGGAATCAATTAAGTAACATCTACTTTGGGATATAGAACCTTAGCTTTGGCAAAAAGTCAAAAAGGAAAGAGGCGAGATTTGGGCCTATCGTTGATTGTCTTTCGGTAATGGGCTCTTTTTTTTTTGCGTTGTATGCGGAATTACAATTTGATATCAATTGCATGATAATGGACCTTACTATTTCCAACTTGTAGGGTGCTACACTATATATCAAGTGCATCATTATTTATAATTAATTGCATGATTGAGGAAACATTCTACTTTGAGGCAAGGCATATTTACTACTTTGAAGGAATGGTGGAAATTAAAATTAATGGAATCGAATATAAATACTACTTTCCCCACATCATCCCATTTGTGCTTATAAAGATAGTGTGTAACCTATTCATGAAATGATTACTTTATCCATAACAGTGTGTACAATAATCATGGATTAATATATTTTACGCATAATATAACTATATATTATTTGTGTCTTTGATCATACTGCGTCATATATTGACATAGTGAGGTAAAATTTAATTAGATTAGTGTATGGTGTTGATTATTTTGTAAATTAAAATGTTTCCTATAAAACAAAAAAAATTAAAAACTATGAGCTACCGTCCTCCACTTCTTTTTTGTTGTCTTATTTAAAATCTTAATAGATTCCAAAGCAAATGCATGGAATCAGTGGTGAATCCAGGAAAAAATTTAATGGTATCAAAATGTATTTGATAAATTTAAATGGAGTTATTTGATAAATTATTTTTATTGGAAATTATTTTTGCTTTTATACATTTTTTATTTCATGTTCAAGTGGGTCAAGAAACTCCACTTGAAGACTGTGCATCGGCCACTGCATGAAATCTAATATTACTCTAATGAGAAATGTAAAAAGAAACACACTAATATGGGATCTTGATTAATTCATCTTGATATAAAGTTTCAAAATATTAACTACTATAATTTTTATAAACCATATATATATTCATAATGAAATACAAAAATTAAAGGTTACATATAAAAAGTAAGCAAGACACATTAAAAATAAAAACACGTAGAATGAATCATTATTAATTAAAAAAAAAAATGGGTAATGATATAAGCATCTAAAACAAAGAATAATACTATTTCATTCTTTGAGACATGCATGTGTTGGAAATATTTTTAATTAAGAAAATGACTATTATTGACTTTATGAATTACTTAATTACTCTATATATTGGACTAGTCTGAATTTATATTCTTCACTTATGTCGCATAAAAAAGATTCCTCCTAAATTTGCAGAGTTGCAAGTGAAAGCTAAGAAGGTAACCAAATGGAGTCAAATGGAGTCACAAAGCAACACATCAATAATGGCAAAGGGGGTTGGTTCAGTTCCTTCCTAATTTTAGGTCTCTTTCTCTCTCTTAGTCCTTTAAGTTCAAATGTTGGAAATTTTTTCATTGTTCTTCGCATGTAATACAGAAATTTCTCAATTATTTCATTCTTTTGCTGAACATTATTTAGACTTGTAAAATTTTATTATAATCAGTCGAGGACAATGTAGCAATAGTTTGATACAAAACACACTTTATATTTCTTAGCATGCACCTAGGAGGGAGCTCCATTCATATTATTTTTTGTTTGTCCTGTATGAACACTTCAATTTGAGGAGAAATTAACTTAACTTTGAAGTATATTTGATATGTTAGACAATAAATATATATACTTTATCTGTTTTCTTTTAATTTAATTGCAACACAACTTTTACGCACACAATTTTAGGACATGATTAGTAAAGGTAAATGAACGATTTTATCAAAATAATTTTAACACTAAGATTAGGAAAGGGTTAGGTACCATATGTAAGAATTATTTTAAATATGCTAAAGTGTGAACTTCCCAAACAACACATGTAAGCGTTTTACATTGATAAAAGAAGAGAGAATTAAACACTTTATAAGGCTAAGAGGATACTCCTCCTATAGCCATATGATTTTGGGATAGAACTACGGACTTCTTTTGTCTTGTGAAGTGGAGTTTCTCTTTTGGTTACGAGTGCGACTCAAATCCGTATTTAACAAAATAATTTATCCTTTTACATTATATAATGACCTCAAAGTGCATGCTTAGGTTGAGTTGCAAATAAATAAAAACGAGGAAGTATAAGATAACACATTTAATATTTATTAACATATATTGTGCTATCTGTTCCTCAAAAAAAAAAAAAAAAAAAAAAAAAAAAAAAAAAAAAAACCATATATTGTGCTATCTTTTATGAATGGAAAACAATCTTGGTAAAAATATTTTGTTCGCAAAGGTCTCTCGAATCAAAGTGTGAAAACTCAGATGTAATATTTTTTTCAACTTTACTACGTAAATATGGTTGTAGGAACAAACATGGGATTAAGCATAGCATCAGGAGCTTGGAGTTGCAACTTAATTGTGTTTCTTATTACTGTTTTCAATGTGAAGAGCATCGCTGCTGCCCAAATCAACAACATCATCAACGGTTTCACCACTCTTTGCCCATTCATTGCAGCCGTTTTTGCTGATTCGGCTTTTGGTGCTTTCTCTGTCTCATTTGTTTCTTCCATTATATCATTATTGGTAAGTAATAGGGAATCGATAATAGTGTAAAGACTTCAATTTTCAATCGAGTAAACATTTAAAATAATAAATTAAATACACTAATACGATGAAATGGTACACAAAGTGAGACAGAAGATATGAATGGAACTGTATAATAGAAATTAAATTACTACGTAGAATGTTCAATAATAACTCGATGTTTGTAATTTAAATTTACAGGGCGTACTTATATTTACCCTCATAGTTACTATCAAGTCAATGAGGCCACCTCCATGCGCACATAACTCAACTTGTTTACCTCCTACAACCTTTCAATATGCATTTCTCTATATATCTCTTATACTAGCATCGCTTGGAGTCGGAGGATCACGTTTCTTACTCGGAACCATGGGGGCAGATCAACTCGATAAGCCTAAACATCAAGCAATGTTTTTCAATTGGTTTGTCTTCACATTATATTTTAGTTGGATCATAGGGTACACCCTTCTAATTTATATCCAAACTAGTGTAAATTGGGCACTTTCCTTCTTCATTGCTCTTGCCGCGAATGTGATTGTTGTTGCCCTCTACTTAATCGGATCACGATTCTATCGTACATATCCACCTCAAGGAAGCCCTTTCACAAGCATAGCAAGGGTTATTGTCGCGGCCATGAGAAATAATACAAGAATAGTTGAAGAAAGTTGTTACCTCTATGAAAACGAGAACTCAAAATTGTCTCATGGACAGCCTAGTAAAAGTCTCAGGTACGTATTTACATCTTATTAAGTTTCTTGATTCAATTTGTAATTTGAAGGGTTACTAACTTATTTACTCCCTCTAATCCTTATTAACGCTCTTCTCAGTTTTAATGTACATGTTTGTCAATACATTACTTTGACTATAAAAAATCTGTTTTACATATCAAAAAAAAAATTATAGTATATATATAACATTTGAATGTTAATAAACTACTTATTAAAATGAATCCGATAAAACCCAACATGGATATGTTATGCTTTATATATATTGAGAGTAATTAAGAGTATTCTGTTTTGGTTGTCCCAATCTATATTGTTATATTAAGGTGGTTTATATTTTCTGTTTTGTTAAAGGTTTTTAAATCGAGCGGCATTAATAAAACAAGGTGACAACCGGGCAAGAGACACCATAACAAAATCATGGAGCCAATGCACAATGGAAGAAGTAGAAGACTTAAAGAAGCTTTTTAAATTAATGCCACTATGGTCAAGTAGCATGCTTCTAAGTGCTGCAATAGGAATTATTTTGAGCATCACGGTACTTATGGCATTAGTCATGGATAGAAGTGTTAATTCTCATTACAAAATTCCACCCGGAACTTTCGTAGTTGTCACCTTTGTATTCACGGCTATCACATCTCCAATTTTCGATCGATACATAACCCCTACGTACAAAAAACTCACTGGTCGTCGTTTGACATTTTTACAATGTATCGGAGTTGGACATGTTTGCAACATTCTTGCTACGATAACCTTTGCTCTAATTGAGAGAAGACGACTTAACTTAATCGAGGTCTACCACTTGAAGGACCAACAAAATGTCGTAGCACCACTATCGGCCTTATGGCTCATAATTCCATTAGTCATAACGGGAATTGGAGAAGGATTTTCCTTTTCTCCGGAGGTGGCGTTGTACTATCAAGAATTTCCGAAGTCACTAAGAAGTACTTCGACATCTATGATATCGTTGCATATAGCTGCTGGCTTTTACATTAGCTCGGCATTCATCAATTTGGTTGGTCGCACAACCTCTTGGTTGCCTAATGATATAAACCATGGAAGGGTTGATAAAGCATGTTGGACACTTGCAATTGTAATAACGGTGAACTTCGCTTACTTCCTTGTTTGTGCTAAATTGTACAAATATAATAATCCTAGTTCAGAATCAGATAATGGAAACACTATGACTATTTAAGCTTAAAGTTTTTTTTTTTTTTTTTAATTAATTTATTGAAATGGCTTGTAAATGTTTGCTGTAATGTCATTTTGAGGTTCGAATAATATTCCACTTTTTGACTAAAGTTTAATTTAGACTTTTCTTATAAACGTATTCTATTTTAAACTATTCACTCAATCCTTCATCACAAATTCTTATATATGACTGGTCACATTGTGTGGCCAAACATCACGAGATTACTTGGTCAGTATTATAGGGATTACTTTGTTAGTATTATAGGGGTTGCTTGGTCAATAGACTCAATCTTGTAGGGGTTACTTTGTTCTTTTATAAGGGCGACCAAATAGTGTGGCCAACCGCATACAAGATACATGGATCCTTCCTTTATCAATGATCATTCTCTAAAATTATACGAGCACATGTGAAGTAAAATAGGTATATTTAATAATATTGTTAAATTTGTTTTAAGATATATTTTAAAATATCTAACATTATTAACATTTAGTTTTGATGAATTAAATAATTTATAGTACAAGTTGTACATTAACGAACTTGATAATCAGATTGTACGAAATAAAAATAAGAGCTATGCTTAATAGCAGTTTAATTGTAATTTAAAATTGTTGTTGAAACAATAATAATTGAATTTAGTAGCACTCTTACATTACACGGGTACTAAAGTAAGTACTACCTCCATTTTTTTTAGTTGACACGTTTTGACTTTAGCATTCTCCACTCACTCCCCTTTGACCGTGTTTTGTGTTTTATACGTAATGAAAAATATAGTCATGTGGAATCTTGTTAGATTCATCACGATATATATTTTCAAAATATCAACTTTATATAAATTTTATTATCGGTAATTTAAGATATTAATGGTTGAAGTTGTGTATTGGCAAACGTGACAAAAGAAACGTGTCAACTAAAAAAACGGAGGAAGTATAAGAATAGGCTAGCCGGGGCTAATTTTGGAAGAATAATACTTATTTGTTTTATTTTAGTTGACACACTTTGACATTCGCCACGAAGCTATCCGTATAAGTTACTTTGACTTTATTTTGTGATTTATTCTTGAAAATATATAGTTGTGTGCGTCTGGTTTAACTTGTCTCAATGTCTATTTTTCGAATATTAAATTTTTTATAATTTTTGTTTGTACACTTGTACATAATTGAATATATAATTATTTGAATTATATATTGGCAAACATGTTTAAGAAAATTGTGTCAGCTATTGTAAAACACAAATTTTCATAATTGGCTGGCCACATAGTGTGACAGAGGTTACTTAGCTAGAATTTACTCGGTCAAAGGTTATTCGATCAGGAATTATTTGATCGATAAGGAATTATCCAATTAATATTTTGATGTATATCAGCTTGTCGCAGGCCACCAAAAAAAAAGCTGAATCAAGTATTAAGATATGGCAGCAATATTTGAGTTTGTGCGGTATCAAACATAAATAAAGAGTATATATAGATTAATCCTATTATTAGTGCTGAACTGCTCATAAGATAGTGGCGTAGTATATATTCATCATTGCGTTTAACGTATGAATATATGTCGTGATTACTTTTCCGACACAAGTGCTTGTAGGACAAGATTCTAGTAGGAATAAATATAGTTATAGTCAGGAATCTCAACATATGTAAACATAATCTATTTTATTTTGCAAGTAGATTTCCTAAAACGATCTATCGGGTCAATTTTGGATTAAGATCATTATCAAAATTCTAATCAATAACTTCTTTATCAAAATGAACCCAAAATTTTCAGATATACACATACAAGTCTTCATATCATAGGACTTGAACTGTTGAACAAGAGTAATTTAATTTTTGTAAAATAGATTAAAATTAAATTTTTTTGTATAATTAGGTCATATCAAATTACTCATTTCATCAAATTGGGAGTCAAAGATTGTCACAAATCCAAAAATAACGTAGTAAACAAGTAATTCATCCTTTGTTAAAGAAACATAAAAATACAGTCAAATTTAGTGTGTTTTGTTAGTTGAGACGAATTGCTACAAGAGGGAGGGTGAATTGTAGTGAGTTTTTAGTGACTACTTTTTGCGGAATAATAAAACAAAATATAATAGGAACTTGCAATGCACACAGGATTTTACGAGAAAACCTTTCAGGGCCCAACTGCAAGTAAAACCTCGACCCTCCATGATTTCAACCAAACCAATTCACTATAATAGGGCAACACACCTAGTTACAACCTATTACTCACAAACCTTTACTCACAAGTTTCAGACTGAACTTGCTACACAGTAGAACCCTATTCTACCCAACTTAAGTCCCTGACTTAAGTCCACTCGTCACTCCCAAGGTACTCACAACTCAACTTCAACCTTGAAGCCTACAAACTGTATGTAATATGCTAAACACTCACCCAATACCTAAAACAATAAAAACGTTTGACTCTTAATATGTGATTGGAAAGCTACACATGAAATCCGAAACTAATATGACAAAGCTATGAACTTGGGAAACTTACTCTTAAGCACTCTTCAAATTTTCACGCATAAGCTCACAAGTTATTTCAACTATGATCTCTTCTTTATATACAAGAAAATCTCGTATATAAAGTAGGGTTTTCAAAAGATAAAATCTCTAAAACTGTCATTTTATAAAACCAATAATGAAATAAATCTTTTAAGAAAATCTTTTAGAAAAATTAACAAAGATATAATTTAGAAAAAGATTATTATTTTGCAAACTGGATTTTATAAGATAAAATCACTCAAGGTTCTTTTCCTAAATTTAAAACTTATCCTTTTTAAGACTTTCCATACTAATAAAGCTTGCCAAACTTTGCCACGTTTCTAATAGTTTTCAAGCATAAACAAACCAAACATATTTACAGCAATTCTAATAAAAATAAACTTAATAAAAAGACTCTAAGTATAGTGTTGAATTGCCTCCTCAAGCTTCGCATTATATGAATACTTGGGCTCTACGTAGACCATGACTGAGTTCCTGCTGTCTTCAACTGTAATCCTCCGTATTTTTAAATATTTTAGTAATGAAATTTTATTTTATTTATAATATTTATTTGTATTTTTCCAGAATTTAATTTTAAAAGTTTCAAATTCTTAATTGGGTCAAAAATTATTTTATGAACCTATGTCCTACAACCTATTATCATAAAAACAAAGCCGAACCCATTTGTTTATTTAATTGGCCCATTATTTTCATGAGACCCAATTCTACCCTACAATTCTCTCTTATAAATACCCCATGAATCCCCAAATTTCCCCCACACAAAAAGGTTAGTCTTTATTTCTTTTCCCTTTATTTTCTTTATTTTATTTTCCCTTCATTTTTCTTTTTTTTTTTTTCCTTTTTTTTTTCTTCTTTCTTCTTCTCCTCTTTTTCCTTCTTCCTTCCTTCTTATTTTTTCCCTAATCCTTCATTGTTTTGATAATTATTTTTATGATATTGTTAATCGATTTTAATGGTTTAATCATGTGATAATTTATCTTAAATATGAGTTTTATGAATCTTATTATACACTTTAAAATTTCAGAAATTTTGTTCATGAAATTAGGGCTTAAAAATGTTAGTTTTCATATTTTGGGGTTTTAAACCGTGTTCTACAAGTTATTTAATTAAAGCATGATTATATTGTAATTCTACTATGATCATGATGATGTTTAATTCAAAAAAAAAAATCAGTTTTCCGTAATCAACTTTTGATCTCCGTTTTTAATTTTTTTTAATCACGTTTAGATTCTAACTCGTCCGACTTTTACAATAAAATAGTGTTTTTCATGTGTAAACAACGTTTTAATCAAAACTCTCTACCTTTGGTATTGAGTACCACCCTCACGTGGCCAAATTCAGCCTCTAAATATGATTTTCGGGCAGTTTTTGATTTTTAACGAAGGTTTAATGTTTAAAATAAATTTCAAATTATTAAAGTTGTAATCTTGGGTTTAAATTGTATTGATTTCATGTGATTCAAGTCCTTAACTTCATTAAACAAAGGTTGTGGTTATTTTATGATTATAAAGTATGGAACTTTAAAGTTTAATTGCAAGAATAGATTTTCAGATTTTAGGTTATTGTTTTTGAAGCCTCTAAATGCGTTGAATTGGTGAAGTTTTGGGTTTAAAGCCTACTAACTTAATATATAATGTAGGTAGTTTCAAAGATTTCTATAATTTCAAGATTTCTTGTGTAAAATAAATTTTCAGATTTTTTTTATAAAGCTCTAAACTAGCTGTAATTTCATGAATAAGTATGTATTTTAAGGTTTTTATGTGGGAAACATAAAAAACTATATATAAGCTTTTAATTCTAGTAAAAAGGAAGGTTTTAAAGTGTTGTTTAATTGAAATTTGAAGGTTTAAAAATAGTTTGGTATTGCTGTAAATTATATTGCTTGGGTATTGATTGAATTGTTATTGTTTGGTTTAGGAGAGGACTTTGTAGAAGGCGATTTCTGGTTCCTAAAGTGGCCAATCAACTCGTTTACTCAAGGTACGTACAAGGATACGAAAACCTTGACTTTAGGAACATGTTTAAGGACTTGGAAGATTTAGAATCATGTTAGGAAACTTGTGGATTGGTTGGAATTGTATGGTAGTAAGTTTGATTGGTGATTAATGTGATGATTAGTTTTGTTTCATGTATGAGAAATGCGTATTAATTTATCTTGTAAGTATTATTTATGCATTAATTTGCAAGATGAGCTTAGAGGCAAAGGTACGTGAATATGTGGAATGAATTATTTTATTACTCGTTCATAATTATTGAAATGGAATGAGTAAAGGGAGAATTAAAGTCTTATAAGACGAGTTTGGGGATTGAGGTACCTTATGCACTTCAGGTGTTTATACACCGAGGTAGTTGAAGAATTCAATACTAAATATTTTTTGTCACTAATAGATCAAGAATTGAATTGGAAATTTGAATCGTTTGAATGATTGATGTATGGTTGGTGGTATTGTTTTGCATTTGAGTCATCACCAAGTTTAAACTTGTAAATCACGTAAAATGTAAGATGGATGAGAAATAAAACTCTGGATTTATGCACATCTATAGTATTGAAAAAGAGGGGTTGGGGTTCACGGGGTATTAGCTGTGTACTTTTTAGAAGTTGTCTGATCTACGAGTCTCTTGTTTTCAAATACTTTTTAAAACTACAAGGAGTTAGATGAGATCTCATACTAGCTATGGCCACGGAGTTGTGCCCGTCTGCCATTGGATGTTTATTTATGTTCCCGAAAGGAGGCATGGGGTTTTTCTTTTATTGATGTTTCGAAATGGAGCATGGGGAGACAACCTTTTCTATTGCTTAATCCAATCAATGAATGAAATGAAATGAATTATTGTTAGTATTAGTGAAGTCTTAGTAATGTTAACAGTTGAGGCATGTGTTTGAGTCAATAATTAAATTGTGTGTGCTGATTGATTTTTAGTAACATGCTAGGGATTCTTTGTTATATTTCGTAGCTTGTATGTACTCAACGTTGTTGATTGCGTGCTTTTGTGTGTCTCTTTCCTGGTCATGGCCTTTGCTTTTTCAATGACCCTATAATGATCCAATTTTTACACTTGTAATATTGGGGAGCAGATTAATCACAGGGTTTTACATAATCAGAACTTGCATCAAGGTGGTGGGATTTTGAGTGGAGTGTTGGATATTTCCACAGCATATTTCATTTCATAAGTTTGGATTTATTTTAACTCTGGTTTGATTTATTTACTACTTTTGTTGGGATTTGAATAAGGGCCTTAATGGTTCTGACTTGTAAGACTAAATTTAGTTTTGAAACTTATTTATAACTGAGTTAGTTTTTCCGCTGCTAAATTCTGAACTAGCCTTAACTTTTGAACACGTGGCGGTAGTACGTCAGTAATTATCTTGCAAATTGTTAAAGGTATTTACAGGTTTTTTAAGAGAGAATTATTGGGGTGTTACATCAACTCTCCAATTCCTTGCTAGAACTTGCAGACCAAGTTCTTATGGAACTTGTTGTCATCAACGCAGTCCAAGCTAGTCTTGTTAGCTTTTTGTCCAACTCCTGTTAGGAAGCTTCTCTATGTGTTCCTGTTAGGGATTACTTCTAGTTCCAATGAGGAACTCTTCTTCTATTCTCTTTATCTTTCCTTTAATTCTACTTGGATTTTCATAGATAGGTTACTCTTCCACTTCCAAAGTCAACTTCACCTGTTCTAATTCAACACTTAGAGAAATCGCATTAGTTGAAGTTTGCTTATTCTCATCATCATCAAAACCTTTTAAGGTTCAACAATTTTCCCCTTTTTGATGATGACAAAATTAGCAAACTTCGAGCAAGAAATTAACTAGAATAAAAGGTTCATATTTTGATTTTTTAACAAGAAATTAAAACACGTAGAAAACTAAAACTTAAAAAAAAAACTAAAAAAAAAACAAAACAAAAACAAAAATAAGCAACTTCAGAAAGTAAAGTAAAAGTAAACTAAGCTATTAAAAGTAAACTAAGCTATTATATTAATATATTAAAGAAATCTTTGATACTTTATCAACTGGAACCCATAACAACTACACCTCCAAGTTTGTTTCTTCTTTTCCCCCTTTGGCATTATCAAAAAGTCCTGCAATGTAAGTTATTAGACATCCAAACACAGTCCCACAAACAATTCATCGAGTGTGGGAAATTGAAGGCAGCGCTGGCTAGCTCCCTTTAGCCAAAATTTTCACACAATCTTGCACATACTTTCATAATATACTATGCACACATATATAAGCAGAAGTTCCAAATTGTCATAAAACCAAATGATCACCCTGTTTTAGCAATTACAGACCAAAGTTTCAAAAACCAAAACATAATTAAAATCGTTCAAGACATAAACAGAAAAGAAGTAAGTGGCTAAGTGTAGGCTAGGGTAGGCTGCAGGAGATACGCTGGCTTAGGATTTAAGGATGGAAAGAATCTTCTTGTTATCCTCCTTGTATGCTTCGATGCTAGCATCCAACTTAGATTCCAGACTATTGATAGTCTTTTAGAACTCAACTTGTTGTCCCTTAAGACCCTTATCAAGACCCTGAACACTCTTTTCTAGCTTCTGAACTTTCCCTGTCATCTCTTTAAGCTGCTTTTCTGCAATTTCAGCTCTGTTAGTAAGTTCAGCAATCTGCCCTGCCATCACACTTTCTTCCTCATCAATTTCCAGAGGCTTCTCCATGCTGGTTTGAGGAAAGGAGCTAGTTGATAGTCTCTTACTCTTTCTTACTAACTTACCAGATTTAGCTCATTCTCTCTTCTTCCCACTAGCTTCACCTTTCTTCTCTTCTACCTTCTCAATCTTCCCATTCACTACAGCTAGACTCAACCCCAGCAAGGTCTCCTCATTGATGACATTCTCTGCTTTCTCCTTCAATCCCCCATAAACTCCCTTGAGTTTCACTCCAAGACTCTCAAATACTGTAGATAGCAAAGCCCCATAGCCCACTTTGTTCTTGTTAGAAACACAGTGCGCTAGATGTTGATACATGAAAGAAGGAAAATTAATTTTGATCTTTTTCACCAAGCAAAAGATCACATCCATATCCAACAAGCTTGCTTCATTTTTCTTTTGAGTTTTAGGGAGAATTGTTTTCTTCACAAAATTAAACAACAATTTGTTCATAGGACTTAAATTGTTATGATTCATGATGTTCACTCCCCTTTTCCTCCCAAGAACTCAACTATGTCACCACCTAGATAATTCCCCATTTTCACACCAGACTTTCCCTTAATGTATGCCTCATAACCTTCTGTAGGAACTTTCAGAATAGTTCAAGGTTTCATCAAACTCAATTACAACTTTATTGATTTTATTCGAAATTATTTCTTCTTTCACTTTAAAATTTTCACAGAATTCATTCATAGCCAACGGATACATGCAATTGTTTGAAGACTTAGATAACATGTGTTCCCAACCTTGAAAACGCAATAAATCAAGAAATTCCAAAAACCTAGATTTTCTACACCAAGTTAAATAGATTCTATGACCAACAACATACCTTCCAGCATTTCTTTCCAAGACATCCTGATCATCATCCTCCTCCATAGGATCGTTCTCTTTCTCCGATTCCAGTTCCCCTTCAGCAAAATCCTCTACCTCCTTGACATGCTCCTCCAGGGATTTTTCCTTCGCTTTCTTTTCTTTCCATTCCTTTAATCTTTTGATCACATCAGAAGGAGATGATGTTTTGACTTCAGGTGCCTTCTCCTTGGCTTCAATTGGATTTTTGTTTGTGGTTGAGGCAGTGGGGGTGTTTGCTTTAGGAACTTCTTCGGGTTTTTCTTTGGATTCATACACCACCATGGCAAGAGGTGATGTTTTCTTTGGTTTGGAATGTTGAGGTGTAGGAATTTTCTCAGTTGAGTTTTTGGAAGTTTCATTCACCATGTTTGAAGGTTTAAGGGTTTGGGAGAGTTTGATGGTTTTTACTGAAATGGTTTTTGTGATTTGACAGTGGAGTGGTGAGAAGGTGGGTAAAGATGCTTTTATAATTAATGAAGCGGCGCAAGGGATAGGAATGAAACTACTGTTTAGTCATTTATTGAACAATTTCAATTTATTTTCCAAAACATTTAATTAGGATGATTTTGTAAAATAAAATCTTTTCTTTCCAAAAGATAAATTTTCCAAAAATCAGATTTATTTGGAACACGCTATATACACATATACACTGTACAATACTAATTATACGCGCAATCAAGTGTTAATGAACTAACCTCTAGGAATTCACCAACGGTGACACTTCAGCTATATTTAGCACACCAAGATTGTGCTAGATGTCCTTTTTCCTCGTTTTGCATTATTTCCAATTTTGCCATATCTTGGAACTTTAGAAACAATCAAGTCAGCTTGAATATCCCAAGTTCCAATCTCAATTTTTCAAATCTTTCTCTATTCAAGGGCTTGGTTAGAATATCTGTAATTTGACTTTTAGTTTGACAAAACTCTAACTTAATATTGCGTTGTTCCACATTATCCTTCAAGAATTGATGTCTAATGTGGATGTATTTGACCTTTGAGTGTTATCACAACAAATAAGAACACATTCAAATATAATACCAAAATCTCTAACCTATTTCTTTATCAATAAAATTTGAGAACAACATGCTGCTGCAGCTACATATTCAGCTTTAGCTGTATATAATGCAACTATGTTTTGTTTCTTGGAACCCCCAAGATACTAAACACGGTCCTAAAAATTGTACCATACGTAAAGTGCTTTTTCTATTAACCAAGTCACCTGCATAGTCAGCGTCAGTATAACCAATTAAATCAAATGAATGAGTCAATTCTAGGATAGAAAAGACCCAAGTCATCAGTTCTATCGGTTTTGGAACTCTCAAGCTTTTCTCAATAAGTACTTCATTAATGTATTTCTGTTGGTGAATCATGATTCCTTCCTGAGTTTGTTTAATTTGCAATCCAAGGAAGAAATTCAACTCACCCATCATTTCAAATTCACCAATCATGAGATCAGCAAAATACTTGCACAAAGTTTCGTTAGTTGCACCAAATAATATATCATCAACATAAATCTGTACAACTAAAATGTCTGTTTCTTTTGATATTAAAAACAAAGTTTTATCTGTTATAAAATAAGGAGAAAAATATGAGAGATAGAGAGAGAATAAATCAGCTTATTATTCTATAGAGTACGGATATATATATATACAATATAACTAGGGTTTGCTTAGATAACAATAAACCCTAGATCTAGAATATTCTGGAATGATATAAGGAGGATAATGGATATCCACAAATATTTCATAATACTCCCCCTTGGATGTCCATTATTGAAGAGTGTGCCTCGTTAAAACCTTATTAGGAAAAACCCCGTGGGATAAAAAAAAACCTAAATGAAGGAAAAAGAGTACAACATTCTTCGTAATACGCTCGAGATGCCGCCTCATTAAAAACCTTACCAGGAAAACCCAATGTGGGACAAAATCATGGTCAAGGGAAAAAGAGTGCAACGCGTATTTTCTCCCCCTGATGAATACATAACTTGAGATCTTCTAGTGCAGCAACAATAAATCCAATATGATTGGATATCTTCTAATATGTAGTCAAATATCATTCTTGGTCTTTGATCCTCCTAAACTGAAAGTGCATCTCCAAGTCTTCAAGTGAACATGTGCAGTGTCTTCATTTCACCATACATGTATTTATCTCTAAATCATTCCAAACTCTGTTTGAATAAAATTACTTTAAAAGTTAAACTTATGCGGTTAGGCCTTCTTCTGGAGGTCGTGAATAATAGAAATTGATGATCATTATTTGATCAAACATTCATTAATAATAATTTGATAACAAAACTTGATATTATTAATGTCGTTCTTCAATTTCATATGAATTGTAATATAACACATGTATTTAGATACGCTAATCATGGTTCTTCTTGACCATAAGCAAAATATCTCACGCATAAGTATTCCATTGATATCCCTAAATGTTTCATAATTGACACGATAGCTCTCTTGCAAATACAAAAGCAAATCTCACTAACTTACATATTCTCAAACTTCAGGTTGAGAAATCAATGATGTAATCACATAGACTTTTCAAGAGTTTGATAATGATTGCAATTTTCAAGATATAAAATTTGTAGGACTATAAATACGTTGCATATAAGTTCTTCGGGAACTTCTCTTACATGATTCATTAATAATATTAGATCAACGTCATGATTTCATCATAATTATAAGCCCGTTGGAATATAAATATGTCTTTTTAAGTTTTCATCAAAGTTGTAAATATGCTTTACTATACTTTGAATGAACATGCACATACACCACAAATATTGTATAGAAACTAATGCATGCAATATGAGATATATAAAACATGATAACATATTAAGAAAAATATACAATAAGTAATGCATCTAACAACTACTGACATATGCAATGAACAATCCGTTAACCTATGACTTATACATGCATATAAACATACATAGGACTCAAAATAATGCAAGACACTATACAGTGTGGATTTAAAATCCATATTTCATTGAACTTCTGGTCCATAATAAACTTTTGATCATTATATGTCAACATCAAAATGGACATATATTCCAGATCCCTTATTCACTAGTCCATTCTATCATGCATATGCATTATTTGTCGGTTCCATCATATACCGGTATCATCATATAATTCCTCAGGGTAAAGTTGTAATTTGCATGCTATTTCGACAATGATATCTGGATACATTTTTCATTGGTACCATCATTAATTTTTTTTTCTCTTACATCATAGGCCATCTATTGTAATAATTCAGATATCTATACCATCTTTTGGTATTTATACACTATGGTATTTATATACTATTACTATTAAAAGTGTTAACTGCACTATCTTGCCACATATCACATCTTTATTTTGGAACCGATCATACAACCCACACTTCAGGTGTAGTAATTCAAGTATAATTGGCAAGATTTTATCTCAATGTATACACATAATATGACCAAAAAGTATCTTCAACGCTATGCAACATGAATCATAACTAAATACAAATGAAATCATAAATGTGCAACATATCTTGATAATATATAGACAAAAGTTGGCATATAACTTTTCAAACTACCTTTTATAGGGATCATCAATTATATTTTCCGATTTTTCCAACTTTTGCTATTTCTTCTCCCCCTAAGTTGGTAAAATATCTTATTTATACGTGCGTCTAATTCTATACCAACTTAGTATACAAATTTGCAATAAATTCTTTTCATTGGGAGGATCACAATCAAAATAATTATCTTTGAAGATTTGTATTAAACAAGTTTTATCTCTTCTAGAGAACAATTTCAATGAAGAATCATTTCTTCATTAACTTTACATTGCATGTGTATTTATTGTAACACATTCCATAATATGTTCTCTTCTGGAGATCAATGTCAATGGGGAGATATGTGTCGTGCAGTTGTACGTTTTTCTTTCTTTTCCAATTTCTTATGTGCTGACATATAATAGCCCCAATTCAAAAGAATTATTATACAAGCATAAATCACTTGCTTGGAATTCTACTAGGTAGTCATCTTCGAGATCTTTAAAGATTTAAATAGATTATTTGGTGAGATTCTGGTCACCTAATAGTTGACAATAACATATTTGTTATTCTGGTGAACTTCTGGTCACCCATTACTCTTGACATTTTCATCAATACAAATTATTATAAATCACTATTCAATAATAGCTCAATATCAATGTTATGTCTTTCCATTTAACTCATTTCATATATGCAACATTGAGAGAGCGTCAGCACATTATCAAATGAAACTTCAAGTTTCTATAACGGGTAATTATTAAACCTGGATGGCCTAATTTAATTATCACATCCAGTCACTTCTCTAAATTTGAACTCTGGTCAGTATTCCAACACTAGTGACACCACTTTGTTTAAATTACATTATGCATGACCATGAATATGATGTGATATTAGAACACCAAAATGTGTTTCTTTATATAATTGGCAAGACAATCAACTAATACTTGATCAAAAATTTTATACTCTGATGGAGCTTTGACTATAATCTTGATACATGCTAAGCTTGTTAGATAATTCTATACTCTTCTACAGTACTCTATATAATCATGATACATATCCGTTTTACTAAATATAATCTCTATAAAGATCTATCAAAATGTATTACTTCCTCAAATTTGTTATTGTCAATAATTGCTTTTTTTTCTGTTTGAAGATTCTTATTTTTGAAATCTATTGGGCTCGGTGTAGGGTTTCGTAGTGACCCGACACTACGCGGAAGAAAACCCACCAAGACCCGCCCCTTAATTAAAGCAATTAAACAAGCATAATAAACATAATCAAACAAGATTAAAGACAAGAATTATACCTTTGACGCGTGCTTCGCTCCCAAAGAGCTCTTACTTCAAAATCCCGAAAAGACGAGATCTCCGACGGATCGTACCCTCGACCCGACCCAAGCGTCCTAAGTCTTGAAGGTTAGTCAAAACCCGGACAAAATAACTATGAGTTTTACGAATCAAAGGTTTACTCTTTTCTTAGAGTTGCCTTTTTAATTCCACTAAAGGGTTGTGTCAAATCCCAATAACAAGCTTGGTAATTATAGGGAAATGATCCCTTGATTTTTCATCCTCCACCAATGTGGGAGAATGAATATTTTGCTAATTAATTTATTTCTAAAATAAATTAATAAACAAAACTAATCACAATGCAACAAGTGTCCAATAGAGAGAGAAGGTTAGGTGAGGACCATGAATGGGTGGAGGGGACCATTGCCTTGCTCCTCAAGGCCTTGCCCAAGCTTGGTCCCCACCCCTCACCTAAACCGCCACCTCATGGAAAGCTGGGCTGGCAGCCTACCTTGGCTGCCAGCTGGCGCCTAGCACCAAGGCTGGGCTGCCAGCCAGCTTGGTGTGCTAGCAAGCAGTGCTAGCATGCACTGGCCTAGCACGCATCAGCCCTAGCACGCTGCGAGCTGCTGGGCGTTGATGCTGCTAGCCTAGCGCTGCTGCTGCCTAGCACTCTCTCGCATCGCATCGCTAGCACAGCCAGCATGCGTGCTGCTAGCGAGCCACGCATGCTGGCCGCACTGTCCCTCGCACCATGCGCACACACACACGCCTCCAAGCCCACACGCATTAATGCCCCTGTGGTGCGAAGCTGCTTGTGCGAGGCCTAGCATCATGCTGGCGCCATGCTCTTGCATGTGGTGCGATGCTTGGTGCTGCCATGCGAAGGCTAGCACACGAGCATCCACGCACATGGTGCGCCATTGCCAGGCAGCCAACCATGCTAGCACTTGGTGCTTGCGATGGTGCTGCCAAGCTAGGCACGCACGCACGCAACACCTAGTGCTTGCCATGGTGCGCCTGGTGCCTGCGATGGTGCTGCCATGCCAGGCACGCACGCACGCAGCACCAGGCCCTGCGATGGTGCACCTGGTGCGCCCATTGCTGGAGACAGGTGCAATATGCACCCAGGCACCCACGCTAGCACGCTGCTAGCTGCGATGGGCTGCCTGGTGCCTGTGTGGCTTGCGATAGCTGCCATGCGCACCCAGGCACCCATGCTAGCATACTGCTAGCTTGCGATGGGTTGCCAGGGCGCGCCTAGGCTGCGATGGTGCCTAGCACACCATGGTGCGCTTAGCACACACATGGGGCCCCTAGGCTTGCTATGAGCTAGCCTAGCCTAGCTACGGCTACGCTCATATTTGTTGCTTGTGATTTTGCGACGCTCGGTCTCGACGCCCTAGGCTCGATTTCCGACGTCTGTATTCATAAAACTCTATCGACTCATTAAATCCTTTCGGATTAATTCGTCGTCTCGGATCGGTGATTCGATTGGGTTCGACCCGAAGGGTTCAGTTAAGATTAAGTTGTAATATCAATTGTACCTCGATATTACTGATCGGAAGAGGCCTCCACCTAGGCATTCCGATCACTTGACCTTACTGAAGAATTAACCTGTAATAATTCTGAACCCTTTATCGGAATAATACACTTGTTGGAAGGACACCATTCCTTTCAATCTCCCACTTGTCCTTCCGGACAAGTGTGCATATTGTGTATAGCTCATTTCCTTTGTCACTTAATGTTTCTTCGTGAACTATAAGGTAAGATTCTTTGTCATCCTTATTACGTTCAGAAGTGTTTCTCGATCTCCGAGTTTGACTGTCAATAAGAAAATGATTTCTAAAATCCATCTGAGCATGGCCATGCATTTTTACAGTCTCACTCTTCGAGCGACCTTTTAAACAACAAAACATTTTCCCTATTGTTAGTAGGGGGACAATCCCAGTCTTGTATTGTAAGTTCTTCTTACTAAGAGGATATAGACTCCCGAGTGTTCCCGTTATGATCCCCAGTTACGGCAGACGTTTGGAAACATCAAAGAGCCTAGTACTCAAACAAGAAAACTTCACAGTACTCATAGTCGGAGGAAATAAGTTCCGATAGTCATAATGAGAAATGTACTTATGACAAAATTTTAAATTTTCTTAAAGTACTCTCATAGGTCTAATCTAGTACAGTTCTAAATTGTACCTGTGAAAATGATTTATGACTGTCACGTCCTCGCAACACAAGAAACGGTGTTGTAAATCATACTACACACTAATATATGGCGGTCATCAATCGTCCATCTGTTAGATGACCTCGATTAGGGATACTTTTCGATTTAATATTCAATGTTCACTTAACAGGTGTTTCTTTATCCAAGACATGGTCTTGATACCCTGTTTTAAATATTTCCGTAAATCGAATGGACTCATTATTTAATTCTAAACCACAATTAAATAGTAATAGAGTGAATGATAATTTTGCACAAAAATTAATTACTCCATTAATGAATGGTTTTAGTACAGTGTCTTACATTAAATCAACCCGTTTAATTAAAACACATGTACAGGGAATTTCAAAGCCAGTCTCCTATGTGCTTGATTCCCATTGCCTCAACGTGCTTGTTGTGTTTCACTTGAGGCAAAGGTTTAGTCAAAGGATCGGCTACATTATCATCCGTGCCGATCTTACAAATTCTTATTTCACCTTCGGATTTCCATTCCCTTATCATGTGAAATCGCCTTTGCACGTGTTTGACCTTCTGGTGTTCTCTCGGCTCCCTGGTCTGAGCGATGGCTCCATTATTATCACAATGGAGATCTATCGGCCCCTTGATTGAGGGTACAACACCAAGTTCACTGATGAACTTGCGAATCCAAACAGCTTCCTTGGCAGCTTCCGAAGCGGCCAAGTACTCGGCTTTAGTTGTAGAGTCTGCAGTGGTGCTCTGCTTGGCACTCTTCCAGCTAAACGCTCCTCCATTCATACAGAATATATACCCCGACTGTGACTTGAAGTCGTCTCTGTCAGTCTGGAAGCTAGCGTCGGTGTAACCTTCAACAACCAGTTCTTTGTGGCCTCCATACACCAGGAATTTATCCTTGTTCCTCTTCAGGTACTTAAGGATGTTCTTGGCCGCAGTCCAATGCGCCTCTCCTGGGTTCGATTGGTATCGACTCGTTGCACTTAGGGCATACAATACATCTGGCCTTGTACATATCATGGCATACATGATCGATCCGATTAGCGAAGCATATGGGATCTGATTCATTCTTTCTTGCTCAACAGGTGTCTGTGGACATTGTTTCTTGCTGAGAGTTATGCCATGGGACATGGGTAAATTCCCTCTTTTGGCATTTTCCATGTTGAATCGAGCCAGTACCTTATCAATGTAAGTACTCTGGCTTAATCCAATCATCCTCTTAGATCTATCCCTGTAGATCTTGATGCCCAATATGTACTGTGCCTCTCCTAAGTCCTTCATTGAAAAGCACTTTCCTAGCCAGCCCTTTACGGACTCCAATAATTTTGTGCTATTTCCAATGAGCAGTATGTCATCGACATACAGGACTAGGAATGCAATATCACTCCCACTGAACTTCTTGTATACACAAGACTCATCTGGATTCTTGATAAAACCAAACTTGTTGATGGCTTCATCAAATCGCAGATTCCAACTTCTGCTGGCTTGCTTTAGTCCATAAATGGATTTCTTCAGCTTGCAAACCTTTCCAGCGTTGCCTGGATCTACAAAACCTTTTGGCTGTGTCATATACACAGTTTCTTCCAAAATCCCATTAAGGAAGGCGGTTTTGACATCCATTTGCCATATTTCGTAATCGTAATATGCAACAATCGCTAGGATGATCCGGACGGACTTTAGCATTGCAACTTGTGAAAAAGTTTCATCATAGTCAATCCCGTGGACTTGTCTATAACCTTTTGCCTCCAGTCTAGCTTTGTATATCGATACATTTCCATCTTTGTCTGTCTTCACTTTGAAGATCCATTTGCAACCAATGGGTGTATAACCCTCGGGCAAATTCACCAAGTCCCAGACTTGATTTTCAGACATGGAGTCCATCTCGGATTTCATGGCCTCTTGCCATTTTGCAGAGTCGGGGCTCGTCATAGCTTGCTTGTATGTCGCCGGCTCGTCATCATCCATAACTAGGATGTCCTGATCATCAGTTAAGACGATACCGAGGTATCTGTCTGGTTGAGATCTTTGTCGTTGCGACCTACGAAGGGTAATCGGTTGAGCATTTACATTGTCTGTTTGACTCTGACCAATCTTCTCAGATGCTTCCAAAGTATCTAGATTGTCAGTTTTGTCAGGTTGACATTGTTGCTCGTCCTCTCGAACTTCGTCGAGTTCGATTTTCCTCCCACTTGTCATTTTGGAAAGGTGATCCTTCTCCAAAAAGACACCATCACGAGCAACAAACACTTTGTTCTCGGATTTATTGTAGAAGTAATACCCTTTGGTTTCTTTTGGATATCCCACAAAGAAACACTTATCCGATTTGGGGTGAAGTTTGTCCGAAATTAATCGCTTGACATATGCTTCGCATCCCCAAATCTTGAGAAAAGACAACCTAGGAGGTTTCTTAGTCCATAATTCATATGGAGTCTTTTCAACAGCTTTTAAAGGAGCTCTATTCAGTGTTAGTGCTGCTGTTTGTAGCGCATGTCCCCAGAACGAGATAGGGAGTTCACTAAGACCCATCATTGACCGAACCATGTCTAACAAGGTCCGATTCCTCTGTTCGGACACTCCGTTCCATTGAGGAGTTCAAGGAGGTGTCAACTCTGAAAGAATGCCACATTCTTTCAAGTGATCGTCGAATTCATGGCTCAAATATTCGCCACCTCGATCCGATCGAAGTGCTTTAATTTTCTTGCCAAGTTGATTTTCAACCTCTTTCTGAAATTCTTTGAACTTTTCAAAAGATTCAGATTTATTCGACATTAAGTAGATATAGCCATATCTACTATAATCGTCGATGAAGGTGATGAAATATCAGTAACCTTGCCTTGCGGGTGTGCTCATAGGTCCACATACATCCGTGTGTATTAGACCTAATAAGTCACTTGCCCTTTCTCCCAACTTGGAGAATGGTTGTTTGATCATCTTGCCTAATAAGCATCCTTCGCAATTTTCAAACGACTCTAAGTCGAATGAGTCAAGAACACCTTCTTGAAGAAGTTTCTTGATGCGTTTGATGTTAATGTGGCCAAGACGACAATGCCACAAGTAGGTTTGATTCGACTCGATGGTCTTAGCCCTTTTGGCAGTATTCTCGATGTTATAGACCTGTTTGTCTAGTGACAGCACATAAAGACCATTTTCTGAATGTGCCTTTCCATATAAAACATTATCAAAATATATAAAACAACTATTGTTTTTGATTCGAAATTCGAATCCTTTGGCATCCAACGCCGATATTGAAATAATGTATTTGGTCACTATAGGAACATGATAACAATTTTCAAGTTCTAGAACAAGCCCAGTGGGCAAAGACAAACTGAGAGTTCCAACGGGACAACAGACATCCTTGCTCCATTGCCGACCCGAAGCTCGACCTCTCCCTTCTCTAGCCTCCTACTTATCCTTAGTCCCTGAGCATTGGAACAAAGGTGTGAGCCACATCCGGTATCTAATACCCATGATGTTTTGCTAGAGAAGTTTAAGTCTATAACGAAAATACCTGATGAAGAAGCAACGTTGTCGTTCTTCTTATCTTCCTTGAATTTGAGGCAGTCCTTTTTCCAATGTCCCTTCTTCTTGCAGTAGAAACATTCGGAATCAGACTTAGAAGAAGCTGCCTTCTTGTCCTTGTTTCCCTTAGCAAACTTTGACTTAGGCGGGAATTTCTTCTTTTTCCCTTTAAAGCTCTTCTTTTTGCCCGCACGTTTGAAAGGCTTTCCCTTCCTCACCATGAGCATGTCATGCTTGCCCTCATCCTTGAGGGTTTGCTCGGCTTGCTTCAACATACCATGAAGCTCGGTGAGGGTTTTCTCCATACTATGCATGTTATAGTTCATCTTGAACTGATCATAGCCTTTATGAAGGGAGTGGAGAATGATGTCAATTGCCATTTCAGTTGAATACCCAGCATCGAGCCTTTCCATGTTTTCAAATAATCCAATCATTTTGAGAACATGCGGGCTGACTGGCTCTCCTTTCTTGAGCTTGCTCTCAAGGATCTGCTTGTGGGTTTCGAACCTTTCAGTTCGGGCCTACTCTTGGAACATATTCTGAAGCTCAGAAATGATCTCAAAAGTTGTCTCCTTTTCAAAGAAAGTCTTTTGAAGGTCCGGAGACATTGTGGCCAGCATGATGCATTTGACATCCCGATTGGCACTATGCCATCGGTTAAGGGCTGCCTGAGTGACCTCCTCATTGGGAGCGTCGGGCATTTCCTCATCAAAGACGTATTCCTTTTGCTCCTGCATTAGTACAATGCGGAGATTTCTTTGCCAATCAAGAAAGTTTGGCCCGCTCAACTTCTCCTTGTCGAGAATTGAGCGCAAAGAGAATTGGTTGTTGTTTGTGTTACTTGCAGACATGATTTCTACAATTGAAAGAATTTGAAGTGAAAAACCATTCATATATCAATAAGTTGAAATTTAAAGCGTTCATGCACTTATTCACACTTATTGAACATTTTATCCACGCATTTTAACATTGTCCCTTATGGGCGAGAATAAAATGATTCCGAGATCCCAAAGATCAAGAAATGGTTAAGCAAGCTTTGGCTTGTATTAACCATTAAATATCTTAAGGTAAGCAATCCAATTGCTAATAGCTCCAAGCTACTCCCGGTTTGATAAAATGTCGCATCTAATGCATTCCTGACATTTTATCTCTTTTGCCACGACATCTAAGGACTCCTTACTGATATCGTTGAGCTTAACCAAGACAACTTGTATACCTAGTATACCTTACGTTCCTAAGGAAGTAGTGATGCCTCGCTTTGGCGTAATCCATCACATACGCGCATTAGTTCGGTAAGTGTATTTCTTGGAACGGAAAATTTTAGCTCAATATTATTAAGGGACCTAGGGTTTCTATGTTGGTTGATTTAAGTGAACTTAACTAATCATCGCAACATTATAGAAATCCTAGACATGCATCTAGCAATCATATATAATAACGATATATAAGGCATAAAAAATAGATGCATTTGGCAACTAGCATGAACCCTTGAAATCTTCAATTTCCATGGGTCTTCATCTTGGCTCGTCTTCGTCGAAACTCCATCTTGAGACTTCTTGGCCAAAATGAAAATAAAACAACTAGCTAGAACGACTAAGATTAATCTAAATAGTACAAAAATACTTAACGGTTCGCATACCGTATTTAGATTTACAAAAATACATAACGGAACGCAGTCCGTATTTTCTATCCTAGTCGGGCCCCACTAGTTGCCGTTTTCAAAGAACCTGTTTTGAAAGCAATCTTTCATTCACCCGTTCACTATTTGTGAACGGCCCATGCAATTTTATGAAATACATAATTAAACATGCAAAACTAGTAACTAACTTAGGTCGTTAATCCAATTAACGCGCCTAATTAAAACTAGTCAAAGTGCTTTAATCCATTATTTCTAAACGCAAAATGCTAACGCATTTAATTAAGCTCCCACTAAATTCCGCATCCGTACTTAATTAATCCGATTAATTAAGTCGGCATAACCCGTAATTTGTCAAAATTTTGCAAAATCGAAAATCGAGGTTTTTAGCCTCGTTAAAATAATTAATTAAAATTATTAACACGGAAAAATCGCAAAATCATAGCTCAAGTACTAAGCAAAAAGTGGCATCATCCTATGATGCATGGCGCACCATGGCTGCTAGGCAGCCCATGGCCCCTGCGCCATGGTGCGTGGTGCTGGCAGCTAGCAAGTGCGCCTAGCACAGCTTGATTAGCTAGCTAGCACCAGCAGCATGCTACGCATGCTAGCAGCTTGATGGCACAAGCATCAGGGGGCTGGCTGGCTGGGGCTTGCTGCCTTGCTACCCAGCAGCCGCACAAGCGTACCAGCAGCCTAAGGCCCCTATGCGCCAGCACACGCACCACACAACAGCCCCTCCTCGCCACACAGCTACGCACCAAGCGATGCACAGCCATATGCGCACCACATGCAGCCTACATGTGGGCCGCTAGGTAGCCCGGCTAGCCTTGGTGACGCTTGCGGTTTTGCATCGTTTTGCGTGCATTTTACTCGGAATTTAATTCCGATTTGTGTGTGACAATAATCAATTCTAAATCAAATTTTAGAATTAATTTTGAGGGAAAAAAAAAATAAAACAAATATTAAGTCTAACTTAAACAATTTATTTTATTAGTGCACAAGCCTAAACTTATCCAAAATTTCAATTTTGAACAAAATTAGGTCAAACTTTATGCTTAAAATAAAATGAGCTATGTCCAAAATTAATCTTGCCAATATGCAAATTAATAATGGATTTGACAAAAGGGAGTTGGAAAAATAAATTAACCATCCAATGATAAAAAAATTTCCAACTTGCATACTTGTGTAAAATACCAAGATTACATCTTCCAATATGAAGATTAATCAAATTTTACTCACAAGTAATTGAACTTAATGGATTTTAATCAACCAAAACATGAAAAAATCCAAACTTTGTTCAACACGGAGTTTAGGGTTAGGGTTCCAATCATTTAAACACTTAAAGATTAGAACTTTAACATTACTTGGGAACTTTAAATACAAAATCACAACAAGTTTTCACACCTTATTGCAATTTATTTGCAAAATTGTGAAGAACAAGTTTATGTGATAACTTGGTATATCAACTTAAGCACTAATAAACACTCCATTATTATGCTCAAGGATATTTTAAAACCAGTAGATTAGTGATGCAAAAGTGCATTTAATCTAACCTTGTAATGCTTGGATTAATCAAGGCTTAAAAGAATTAAAATTTTCGTTTAAAAACGAAAAACCCCAGAAAAATTGGGTTTCTGGTTCGAATTTGGCTTCTGGACAACCCTGAAACAGTTCCAGAATGTCGATTCCACCCAAAAATCACTATTTTGAGCCAAAATCTGGGTTCGACATCCAAATCGAAAATAAAATCGAGTTTTAAAAATTAATTAAAACAAGCATCTAATCTAATTAGATGAACATGAACCAGAAAATTAAATTCTTTAAAACACCTTAATTAAATAATAATTGCAAAAATTAAAAGGAGCGTGGCTCCGATACCGCTGTAGGGTTTCGTAGTGACCCGACACTACGCGGAAGGAAACCCACCAAGTCCCGCCCCTTAATTAAAGCAATTAAACAAGCATAATAAACTTAATCAAACAAGATTAAAGACAAGAATTATACCTTTGACGCGTGCTTCGCTCCCAAAGAGCTCTTACTTCAAAATCCTGAAAAGACGAGATCTCCGACGGATCGTACCCTCGACCCGACCCGAGCGTCCTAAGTCTTGAAGGTTAGTCAAGACCCGGAAAAAATAACTATGAGTTTTACGAATCAAAGGTTTACTCTTTTCTTAGAGTTGCCTTCTTAATTCCACTAAAGGGTTGTGTTAAATCCCAATACCAAGCTTGGTATTTATAGGGAAATGATCCCTTGATTTTTCATCCTCCACTAATGTGGGAGAATGAATATTTTGCTAATTAATTTATTTCTAAAATAAATTAATAAACAAATCTAATCACAATGTAACAAGTGTCAAATAGAGAGAGAAGGTTAGGTGAGGACCATGAATGGGTGGGAGGGACCATTGCCTTGCTCCTCAAGGCCTTGCCCAAGCTTGGTCCCCACACCTCACCTAAACCGCCACCTCATGGAGAGCTGGGCTGGCAGCCTGCCTTGGCTGCCAAGGCTGCCAACTGGCGCCTAGCACCAAGGCTGGGCTGCCAGCCAGCTTGGTATGCTAGCAAGCAGTGCTAGCATGCACTGGCCTAGCACGCAACAGCCCTAGCACGCTGCGAGCTGCTGGGCGCTGATGCTCCTAGCCTAGCGCTGCTGCTGCCTAGCACTCTCTCACATCGCATCACTAGCACAGCCAGCATGCGTGCTGCTAGCGAGCCACGCATGCTGGCCGCACTGTCCCTCGCACCATGCGCACACACACACGCCTCCCAGCCCACACGCATCAATGCGCCTGAGGTGCGAGGTTGCTAATGCGAGGCCTAGCATCATGCTGGCGCCATGCTCTTGCATGTGGTGCGATGCTTGGTGCTGCCATGCGAAGGCTAGCACACGAGCATCCACGCACATGGTGCGCCATTGCCAGGCAGCCAACCATGCTAGCACTTGGTGCTTGCGATGGTGCTGCCAAGCTAGGCACGCACGCACGCAACACCTAGTGCTTGCCATGGTGCGCCTGGTGCCTGCGATGGTGCTGCCATGCCAGGTACGCACGCACGCAGCACCAGGACATTGCTGGCGACAGGTGTAATATGCACCCAGTCACCCACGCTAGCACGCTGCTAGCTGCGATGGGCTGCCTGGTGCCTGTGTGGCTTGCGATGGCTGCCATGCGCACCCTAGCACCCATGCTAGCATACTGCTAGCTTGCGATGGGTTGCCAGGGCGCGCCTAGGTTGCGATGGTGCCTAGCACACCATGGTGCGCCTAGCACACACATGGTTCCCCTAGGCTTGCTATGAGCTAGCCTAGCCTAGCTACGGCTACGCTCATATTTGTTGCTTGTGATTTTGCGACGCTCGGTCTCGACGCCCTAGGCTCGATTTCCGACGTCTGTATTCATAAAACTCTGTCGACTCATTAAATCCTTTCGGATTAATTTGTCGTCTCGGATCGGTGATTCGATTGGGTTCGACCCGAAGGGTTCAGTTAAGATTAAGCTGTAATATCAATTGTACCTCGATATTACTGATCGGAAGCGGCCTCCACCTATGCATTCCGATCACTTGACCTTACTGAAGAATTAACTCTATAATAATTCTGAACCCTTTATCGGAATAATACACTTGTTGGAAGGACACCATTCCTTTCACTCGGCTATGGCAACCACGCTTTAGGCGTGCTTTAGGGATGAAATCTATTCATATCCATCTTCAGGATGGTATCATTTTGAAATATATTAATTAACATGTGGCCACTTTTATTGAATAAAACATTAATATTTAAGTTAATGTATGTATCAAACTGACCATCAATATATTTTATTATTTATGTGCAAGGATTACATAAAATAATGATATAAATACTATCTCCCCCTAATCCTTTCATGTGGGGGCATTAAATTAATCCAACTACCTTTAAATCTCTTGCACATTTTAAGCCATAAATTCTTTTATCAATGCATGTATCAAGCAAAGTAAAATGATTCTTATAAGACTCATATTCGTTCCTCTTGCCCAATTATATGAACCTTTATACTAAAAATTCTCAAATTAATATTGTAATAGAATTAAAGGAACTAAAATAATATTCACTAAACCAAATAACTTAAATTAATAAATGACTGATAATAATAATAATGAAAAATCCGATAACATAAAAAAATATCCAAAAACAAATGTCCCATAAAGCATAAAATCATAGTACTACGATAAAATTCTATAATAAATGCAAGCTAATTAATAGAGTTTATTCGCCAATGGATCATAATTTATTCAATTATTTTCTTCAGAATTAGGAAAGAAATCAGCTGCTTCCAGGTGAGTTTTATCACCGTAATCAAAATCACCTTCGCCATCCTCGTACACCAAATTTTTTTCCACTTTCTTTCCTTTATGTTTGATTGATTGTTGATAAAGGTCTACTAGATGTTTTGGTGTACGACACATACGAGACCAATGGCCTTTTCCTCCACAACGGTAGCATATATTTTCATATTTATCCTTCTCATTCTTATTTCCATCTTTATTGTCCCACTTCTGGTGAGAGTATGAGTTTCTAAAATGACCACCTCGACCACGATCATGTCCACGTCCGCGGCCGCTACTACGACCTCGACCACGGCCTCGACCACGACTGCTGGCGTGATCTCTATCATTTTGTCTTTCCCACTATGGGATGTCGCATTCGCTTCAGGGAATGGAGTAGAGCCAGTTGGGCGTGATTCATGATTTTTCATTAATAGTTCATTATTTTTTTCTCAGCCACAAGAAGACAAGATATCAATTCAGAATATTTTGTAAAACCCTTTTCACGGTATTGTGTCTGCAGGACAACATTGTTTGCATGAAAAGTAGAGTATGTTTTTTCTAACATTTCTGCATCCGTGATTTTCTCTCCACATAATTTCAATTGTGATGTAATTCTAAACATGGCTAAATTGTATTCACTCACAGACTTCAAGTCTTGTAATCTTAAATGTAACCAGTCATAACGAGCTTTTGGTAATATCACAGTTTTCTGATGGTCATACCTTTCCTTTAGATTACTCCAAAGGACTTGTGGGTCTTTAACAGTCAAGTACTCAGTCTTAAGGCCTTCATGAAGGTGATGGCGAAGGAATATCATAGCTTTAGCCTTATCTTGGCTTGTTGCAGTATTGTTTTCTTTAATAGTATCACCAAGTCCCTTTGCATCTAAGTGTATTTCAGCATCTAACACCCAAGACAAATAGTTGTTTCCAGTAATATCAAGAGCAACAAATTCGAGTTTTGCAAGGTTTGACATGATTCACTGATATTTAAAACAATATTATAAATTAGGAACTAAGATAAAATATATATATATATATATATATATATATATATATATATATATATATATATAGTAATAATCACTAATAAAATCCACCATCACCTAAATTAGGCTTCTAATTTGAATCAATACCAGTAACACCCAGAGAAAACTATTAATCAACCAAATTAACAAACAAGAATTAGGAAAACTCATGGCCAATTAACTGTTATCAAATTGATTACACCTTTCTACAAATTTTCAACGCCACAACACATGAAATCTGATTATTAACTTTTATATCAGGGTAATAATCCCATGCTATTTTCACACAAATTGCAGGCAACAACTCACTCTAAATTACTCCTCGAAACCGTTCTATACTTCATAAAACACCAATTATATCAATTAAAACCATGACCCAATTAAACTAAGATTCAAGCAACTAATTTAATCATTATAAGTTATGAAAGTCAACTCCCTGTTTCACATAAACCCCATGAAATCATCAAATCCAAGTGATATAAATACACCACGAAACCGAAATGCACAAATAGCTATCAACTACAATGATCATAATTTATACATGGATTTTGATTCTTGAAAATTAAAAAAGAAACTGGAAGATAGCAGGCTCATGATGCATATAAGTCGCGTAAAATCGGTAGGGGGAAAACAGTCCATAATTTCGTCAAATTAAAAATCGATTTTATACAAGGTAAGCCTAAAACATGCATTCTAAACTAGGTGAAATCTATTCTAAGGGATAGTACTAGTTACCTTAAAATTAGAAGTGCAAGAACGAGTACAAACAAGCCCGACGAACAAGAATCGGTGGTATCGGCAGAGCAACGGTGGTTTCGGCAGAGGGGTTTGGGAAATTACCTTTCTTGTTGGTGTTCGTGAAATCAAGAGGTAGCAGTATTGGGGAAAATTTGAGAGTATGTTGGGAGTTACTTTGATTGTCGTTTGAGATGCTTCAATTGATATTGAAACCAACCTAGAGTAATGGTGCTGATAACGTGTTATAAAATAAGGAGAAAAATATGAGAGATGGAGAGAGAATAAATCAGCTTATTATTCCATAGAGTACGGATATATATATATACAATATAACTAGTGTTTTGGGGTTTTCTGATGTCCTGCGGGAGAGTTACAATTCCGAGACTGGAACCGGACGCCTGTACCTGCAAAATAACGGAGACTCCTGGGAGCTCCGCCTCCAACGGTCAAGTTAGTACTTGATTAAGGAGTAATTAATGCGAAAATTAAAGTGATTGGGTCTCTCTAGGTGAGAGTGTTTAATGTAGGTAATCTGCTTTTTAGCGAGATCAGCTGGTTATTACTGTGTGTAATTAATGTGTTTTTTCCGTTCTCCCCCTTAATGAGGATTAAGGGAGGTATTTATAACCTTGGGAAACGTGCCCATCCTAGGTTTAGGTTAACCTAGGGCTGACTGGGCTTCCCTCGGAAGTTGGGCCTGGGTGGCCGGTTTCTCCATTAGGCATGGAGTATGCCACATGTCATGACATAATAGGTCCAAGGTGGACGAATAAGCGCGTGCCACGTGGCAAGCCCTGACAGTTCCAACTGGGGGACACTTGGCAGGACCTGATTGGCCCACGTGGCGCATTCCAATTGGTGGGAGCAAAATCCCGTAATCATTTGCCCCTCACAGGTGGCACGTGATTGGTCACGTGTTACCTGTGATAGGTGTCGCACTGTAACAGGCGGCGACCTTCTACAGGTGTCAGTCGGCGAAAGGACGAGAGATTTTCCAGCCCAAATTTTGAATTCTGAAAGTGACCCTTCGCCTTCTCACTTCGCCTATATAAGGGAGGATTGTCTTGAGTCATTTTCACACTTTGAGAACTTTTTGAGAACATTCGGACCCCTGAACTTGCTCTGACATTTCGGACCTTTTCTGCCTACCGCCTGTTCTGACAAGCCGCCTGCACAGGATTTTCAGAACTTCATCAACTGTCACTCATTCAGGTAACTGTCAGTTCTCTACTCTTAATTTTCTTTTTATTTTTTGAAATGGCACCACGGAAGCACACGACACGACCTAGGTTAGTGATCAGCCGGTCACCGGGGACGGCTGAATCTAGGACTAGGAGTGCCGCCTGCCCTTTTCCGGACCCATCTTTGCCCTTTATACAAAGTCCGACTGTATTTGTGTCTATGCAGAGCAGGATGGCCAGAACGAAAAAGACTGCTAGGATCTCAAATTCAGACGGCTCCTCCCACAGGGTGCCGCTTAGTGAAACATCTGACCAGGCGCCAAATGTGGAAGTGAAACAAGGCGGCCTGAAAGCCGGCAATTCTGAGGGAGGAGTCATAGTGACCCCTTCCCATTTAACAGTTAACAAATCTGCTCCTTTTCAAAGAGAGGAGGCGGGCCCCTCCGGGAGAGGGGAGGAGTCGTCCTCTTCGGACTCGTCAGAGGACGATTCCGAGTCAAGCTCTTCTGGCCATGCTTCTTTGGACACAGAAGAGAAAAACAGTCGCCTGCAAGAGGCGAGACTTTCTCACGCAGTTGAGAAGGGGGACAATTGGGCGGAGCCATCCGCCTCTCACCGAGAGCTAAATACCCCCTATTACTGCACGGTACCTCGGGGCCGGATCACAGCCATGCAAGAGAAAGTGGAGAGCTTTATTGCAAACCACACCATGGGCCCCGACTTTCTAGTGTTTGTGCCGGATCCAGAAGACACAGTCGTCTGGCCGGCTGGTTCCAGTTATGATAGCACCTGCTTTGGCTGCTACGAGGCGGCCATCAAGGCAGGGCTGCGCTTCCCATTACATCCGGCTGTTCAGCGGATTTTGGATGGGTATGAGTTGGGGTTATGGCAGTTAGCCCCAAACTCCTAGGTCAACGTACTCGGCTATGTGGCCGGGTGCGAACTGCACGGGGTGGAGCCGAGCTTCGAGGCTTTCGCCCATATGAACTATCTCAGCCGGACCCCTAAGACAGCCGGTACCGGCTGGTATCAATTAACAAGCCACAGGGGCTACCTCATGACAAGAGGTAAAGCAAACAAGTGGAAGGACTGGCGGAGCACCTTCCTCATCATTGAGAGTTCAAACATTGAGCTGAACAAGCGCTTCAATAGGTGGAACAGGAATCCGCCCCTTCTTGCAGGCGGCCGTAGCATGCCGCTTATTCCCCCCAAGGCTAGGAAAGAGATCCTTGATAAAGGACTCTTTAAAGTAGAGTCGACCCTCGACTCTACTTCAGGGGTACGAGAGCAAGTACCCCTGCACTGCGTCTCGAGCTTCAAATGGCTCTACGACAAGTACTTTTTGGCCGCCTGTGGCCTCAGCAGTCGGTGCTCAAGAGGTAGTCGGCCTGTCGAATACTCTGTTGTTCCATACATTTCTTGTTATGACTTTTATTAACTTTGTTGTTTGTTTTTGCAGCTGACGCCATGAGCAAAATCACCGCCTCCAAGACTGCGGCGGCCATGTTGCGGGCCTCCATCATGCAACAAACTTCAACCGACTCCCCCAAGAAGGGGGCACCCTTGGTGAGCCCCAAACCTTTCACCCTCTTTTTGGAGTTGTGTTTATGCATATACTGACTTTTTTTCTTCTTTTTTAGACGGGTGCTCCAAGAGCTTCATCTTCCCAACAGCCGGACCCCAAGGCCCGGAAGACGACTGTTGGGAGCTCTCCTGGTTCTGCCAGGAAACATGTGGCGGCTGAGAAACAGCCGGCCACTTCTTCTAAAACTCCAACTGGGCCGCCTAGAAGTAAGAAGTTGTCCTTGTAAATTTTAGACTCGCTCCCTTTTTAACTAGGTCTAATCCGTTTGTTTATGCTTGATGCAGCCGGCCCTCAGGAGCCTGACTTGGTAGAGATGGCCAAGTCTATGATCAGGGCAGTTCCTCCAGCTGAAAGGGAGGCGGTCAGGGGTGTCGGCACCCTTGACCTTGACGGGATTGCAGGGGTCCTTGCTGAGGTATACTTAGCATATTTTTGAGTATTTGAATTTCTGGACGCCTGTTTTATTTTTTGTTTGGAAACTGACGCCTGTTTCTTTGTACTTAGGCCCTACTCCGAGTGAACGGCCTTCGCAAGCCGCTTGATCGGAAGAACAAAGAGGTAAAGGCTGCAAAAGCTATGGCCGCCTCTGACTGTGATAAGGCAATGTTTCAAATTGCCCAAAATGAAGTTCTGACTATTGATATTCTTTATTATCAGGCGCAGGCTACCGCCGCTATCCGGGCTTAGTTAGAGGCGGCCCAGAAGAGGAATAGCGAGCTGGAGGCGACCATCAACAACCTCAAGACCGAGCTGAGACCTCTTCGCCAAAAGATGTCCTCATACGAAACCTTGGAGAAATCCTTGGCGGGCGTAAAGGAACGCCTGGTGACTCAGGAGAAGAGTCTTACTCAGGAGCTCTCGGAAAAGGTCGAGCAAGAAAAGAAAGAGCTGGTCCGGGAGATGATGGAAGACTCTGCTCAAATCCAGCGCATGACTTGGGGCCGCCTCTTCCCCAATGCCGACTTTGCTTCCTGGGAAAAAACGTACCGCCAGTGTTCTGATAGATATAATCAAGAGATCCTGGCGGCTGCTGAGGAAGAGGCGTTGGAGGAGGAGGAGCAGCCGGTAGTGGCGCTTGTGCCGCTTGGGGGTAATGCATCGAAGAAGGATGCAGCTGAAGCCGAGTCCAGCAAAAAGAGTGTTGACCAGGCGGCAGCTGCTAATATTGAAGATCTACCCCCTTCATAAGCTTTATGTCTTCTTTCCCCGGCCTGCGTGCCGTTTGTTTGTATTTACCCGACTAGGGGGCCGGGGCTCTGAATATTTTTCCGGTCTTTAATGACCGGCTTCCTTTTAATGAATATTTTTGTTTTGCTTCAAATTTGTTTAAGTATTCCATATTCTAATATCCAATTGTTCACTAGACCGACTGTTTTACATGGCCGATAGTTGCAGACAGGTACGGATAGTTAGTCACGCCGCCTATGCCCCTGGACGACTGGTTGTCTGTTTCCAGGATAGACGATCAGTCGGCCATTTATCCAATCGGTATTCGAACTATTTAAGGTCTGGATCCTTTTTAGGCAGGCGGTGCTGCCATTTGTAAATTTAACCAAGTAGGAAAGTGGTCTGACCAAGTAAACATGAGTATTACCTAGTCGCCAAGGAACTGAGTAGTAGAGATAACAAGCGGCGGGTACCGGTTGTTTCCCTTTATTCGCCAATGTTTGTTGGCTTTTAACTCATAATTTGTTAACCTAGCAGGAGTAGTGGTTGAGAGCCCCTGCTTGCTAAAAACAGGCGGACGACTCATACCTTTTAGGCTCCATACTAAGTTTGAGTGACTATAAGTTAACATAGGAGTTACTTAGTCTTCGTCACACTCTAGATTGAGTAGTAGAGGTACCAGGCGGCGGAGGCCGGCTAGACCCCTTGATTCGCCAATGTTTGTTGGCTATTAACTCAAGAGGTACCCCCTGCATTTATCCCAAGTAATACAGGCGGTCATCTGACTCAGATGTCAACTGCTACCACTGGTTTGGTTAGTGATAGAGTTATCCTTGTCTCAAAAACGGCTACGTGATTGCCCTTGGGGACAGTCGTATAGGTGTCGTGTAATTAGTTTATAGAACAATGTTCCACCCAAAAGGGAGCTGCTCTCTACGACGAATTTCATCCGGAGGGATGCCGCCGGACGCCTGCTATGATGTTGGGACAGGTCGTATTAGTTTTGTAGATTTGATCAGTTGGCTTGGCGCGTGGTCTGATCATTCGGCCTGTGGCCTTGGTAAGTTCTTGGTGAACGTAGGTGCTAAGTAAAAGGAGGGTAGCCGCCTGTTAGGCACAGGGTCGACCAGGCCCTAATCTTTTTAGCTAAGTATTAGGGGGTTGGCTATGTGTTTGGAACCAGTCGGCAATCTTCTTATGGAGAGTAGCCGACTATATGTCCAGACGACATGCCCCTATTGTGAGTAAAATACTCAAATGGAGAGTAGCCGACTATAAAGGTACAGACGGCATGCCCCTCTGAAAATAGAGTGAAAAACTCAATGGAGAGTAGCCGACTGTAAAGGTACAGACGGCATGCCCCTCTGAAGTAAAAATACTCAATGGAGAGTAGCCGACTGTAAAGGAACAGACGGCATGCCCCTCTGAAAATAGAGTAAAATACTCAATGGAGAGTAGCCGACTGTAAAGGTACAGACGGCATGCCCCTCTTTAAGTAAGAATAAAAATTAAACATGGAGAGTAGCCGACTATTTGTTAGTAGGCGTGCCCCTCTTAGTACAAAATTGAATAGTAAGTGCAAACTTTTATTAAGTAGCTCTTGACTATTTACATCATTCAAAAGAAATATTTCTTAAGATTATCTACATTCCAAGTTCGAGGCAACGGTTGTCCGTCTGGTGTTTCCAGACGGTAGGTACCGTCCCTGACTTCCTCACATATTCGGTAGGGTCCTTCCCAGTTGGGAGTTAGTTTTCCAGACTCATTAGCCCTACCAACTGCTTCCATTTTTCTAAGTACAAAGTCCCCTACTTTGAGTGGACGCCTGTGTACTTTTTTGTTGTATGATCTAGTCATTCTCAGGCGATAGATTTCATGGCGCAAGACAGCATTGCCCCTCTTTTCAGGAAGTGAGTCTAATGCCAGGCGCATGGCTTCCCAGTTTACCTCTTCGTCATATAGCATTACTCGAAGAGTCGGCTCGTAGTGTTTTATTGGAAGAACAGCTTCCGCACCGTAAGTTAGGAGGAATGGAGTTTCTCCAGTCGCCCCTTTTTCAGTCGTCCTAATGGCCCAGAGAACATGTGGTAGTTCATCCGCCCATAGGCCGCCTGCTCGTTCAATCTTTTTCTTGAGACCGTTAGAGATGATTTTATTAAAGGCTTCTACCTGGTCGTTTGCTTGTGGACGGCCGACAGATGCAAAGTAGTTTGCAATTCCTTGGTCACCCAACCAGCTTTTGAGAACAGGCGTCTCAAATTGTGGACCATTATCGAAAACCATAGACATGGGAACCCCGAACCGAGTGATGACATTTTTCCAAATGAATGAAATTACATCTTTCGTCTTGATTCCCTTTACAGCCTCCGCCTCTACCCATTTAGTGAAGTAGTCAACGACAACAAGTATGTACCTCCTTCCGCCTGTAGCAGGCGTATATGGACCCAGAATGTCCATGCCCCACTTAGCAAACGGTAGTGGGCTATGAATGGTAGTGAGGTCAGTAGCCGGACGGTGAATTAGTTTGCCAAACCTTTGGCACTTGTCACATTTTTTCACCATCTCCATTGCATCTGCTTCCAAAGTAGGCCAAAAGTAGCCCTGTCGCCTTGCCCTTTGAGCAAGCGTCCTACCGCCTATATGAGAAGCACAGCATCCGGCCCCCATCGTCTAGTATCTCTCGTCCCTTTTCTGGAGTAACACACTTTAAGAAGGGTTGAAGGTACCCCCTTTTGTGAAGTTCTCCCTTTATCATTTCAAAACAGGTGGCTCGTTTTTTCAGTGTTGCCGCCTGTTGATGATCATTCGGCAGTGTACCGTTTGTCAGATATGCCCTGATTGAATCCATCCAGGTTGAGCTTCTGTCTAGGATTCCAATAGGGTTTTCCTCGATGCTTCTCTTCTCCATTACTTTCCAAAAAACAGTTCGAGGAGTATCAGAGGAGGCGGATGATGCTAATTTTGACAGTGCATCCGCCTGGTTGTTTTCTGATCTCGGCACTTGGATCAGATGGAAATCCTCAAGGGAGCCGACTGCTTGTCGGACCGCCTGTAAATACTTGATCATGGCCGGATGGGTTGCTTCGTATTCGCCATTGTACTGACTCACTATCAATTGTGAATCGGAACAGGCGTCTATTTTTCTTGCCCCTGCCGCCTTGCACATGCGGATCCCGGCTAGTAAAGCTTCATATTCTGCCTCATTGTTTGAAGCCTGAAAACTGAAGCGTAGAGCATACTCGTACCTGTCGCCCTCTGGCGACTGACATATGACGCCTGCTCCACAACCATTTGAAGTAGAGCTTCCGTCCACATATACCTTCCATACTTGGTCTGGAACTTGAGAGTCAGGAGGACGAGTCATCTCTACAATAAAGTCAGCAAAGGCTTGCCCCTTCACTGCTTTTCTAGGCTCGAAAGTAACTTCGAGGCTCTGTATTTCTATGGCCCATTTGATCATTCGGCCTGACGACTCCATGATGGTAAGTGGCCGCTTGATAGGTTGGTCTGTATACACGACGACTGCATGTGCCAAAAAGTAGGGCTTCAATTTTTTAACAGCCATGAAGAGTGCAAGACCAAATTTCTCCACTAGGGGATACCTCAACTCGGCATTTTTCAGTACGTGACTGACAAAGTAGACCGGGAGCTGACATCCGTCTCTCTCCGCAAGGAGAACAGCGCTTAACGCATGATCAGAGACGGCCAGGTACATGTAGAGTACTTCTTTGGGCAAAGGGCTGACTAGCCTCGGCAAGGAATGCAAATGAACTTTCAATTTCTGGAAGGCGGCCTCAGCATCCGACCCCCATTCAAACCTTGTCTTTTTCTTAATTGCCTGGAAAAAGTATAGGCATTTGTCGCCTGATCGGCTTAGAAATCTTCCCAAGGCCGCCAGACAACCTGTTAACTTATGAACCTCTCGGATGGTACGAGGCGACTGCATGTCAATGACCGCCTGCACCTTCTCAGGGTTCGCCTCTATTCCTCTCTGATTGATAAGGAATCCGAGAAATTTCCCAAACTCAACTCCAAAGACACATTTCTTGGGATTGAGCATGACATGGTGCCGCCTGAGTGTGGCGAAAGTTTCTCGGAGGTCCGACAGATGATCTTTCTGAAGTTAAGTCTTGACAATCATATCATCAATGTATGCCTCGACGTTTCTCCCAATCTGATCAAAGAACACAGTGTTTATCATTCGCTGGAAGGTAGCCGGGGCATTCTTAAGACCAAACGGCATGACCGTGTAACAGAATAACCCCTGATCAGTGACGAAGGCCGTCTTCTCCTGATCTTTCTTCCATAAAGGAATTTGATGGAAACAAGAATAGGCGTCCATAAAGCTCATCAAAGCATGGTCGACTGTTGAGTCGACCAGGTTATCAATTTTAGGCAGAGGGTAACTGTCTTTGGGGCACGCCTTGTTTAAGTCTGTGTAGTCTACACACATTCGCCAGGTGTCATTCGGCTTTTTAACAAGCACCACATTTGCAACCCAATCTGGGAAGTAACATTGCCGAATGAACCCTGCATCAAGTAATTTTTTAACTTCGGCGGCTGTCGCCTGACTTCTTTCTTCGCCATGGTTCCGCTTCTTTTGCCGTACCGGCTTCTTTTTCGGATCCACGGCCAGTTTATGTACCGCCAGATCAGGACTAATGCCTGGCATTTCATGGACTTCGAATGCAAAGATGTCCTTGTATTCTTTCAATAGTTTGTGAAAGTCGTCACCAAGGTTTCTCAGAGCAGTCGTCCCAACTTTGACTGTTCGGTCAGGACGTGAGTCGTCTAAGATCAGGTCCGCATGCTCACCAGCCGGCTGAGGGCGGAACTCATCCGACCGCTCCTCTGCCACTGATTGCTATTTTCTTTCTTTTCTTGCGGCCCCTGTCTGGGATGCCTTTCTCTTCTTGCCGCCTGCTTCTTGAACAGGCGCACTGTCCTTGACATTGTCAAGGTCTGTTTTTTCACCGCTTGACCCAGTGGCCATAACAGTGGGCTTGATATCCGAGAGATAGCACTCTCAGGCCATCCTCTGATCTCCCCTTAGGGAGCCGACTGTTCCATTATCCCTCTCAAACTTGAGCAACATAAGAGATGGGATTATAACAGCCTTGGAATTATTCAGGGTTGGTCGACCCAGAATCATGTTTTAGGCCGAGAGTTCTTCTACTACCAGGAACCGGACTACCATGTGTCGTCCTTCCCCTTTTTCGCCCAGGCGGATGGGTAAATACACTCGTCCCAGTGGGTGGACGACTCCTCCTCCAAACCCTACTAAAGGGTGGGGGGCCGGATGTATGCAATCAGTCTGATATTTTAGTTTCGACAGACATTTGCTACTGATGAGATCTGAGGAGCTTCCGGTATCTATGAGGATTTGGACAACTCTCTGGTTGGCCACTTTACATTCAATAACGATAGGGTCGTCATGCGGCCCTCTTACCCCTCCTAGATCTTCTTCAGTGATGACAATCTCAGGAAATGAATATTTGGACGGCCGTTCTTGTTGAACGGAATTTACATATAACCGCCTGATATTGTCTTTGTTGCCCCTAATAGTGGGGCCGCCTCCTGAGAAGCCGCCTGCAATGGTGTAGACGACTGCATCATCTGTATCGGAGCTGTCAGCCTATTGATTCTTTTTGGCCGACTGATTTTTTTAGGAAGTGTTCCCCGTAGATTTCTTGACATAAGTGTCAAGATCACCTTGCTCAGTCAGGCGGTCCAGATACCGCATGAGACTGATGCAGTCATTGGTGTGATGACCAACATCATCATGATAAGCACAGAATTTATCTTGGTTCCGGTTGTTTGCAGAACCCTTCATGGGGACCGGCTTCTCAATTGAGATCCGTCCCTTGATTTCTTTTAGGATAAACTGGTTATCCTTGTTAAACGCATACTTTGGGGAGTATGGTTTGAATTCTTTTTTCTTTTTCTGGGCCGGCTGTTTAGAAGAATCAGCCGCCCAGACCTCTTTTCTCTTCTCATCTTTGTTTGACGACTGATTCTGTCGTCCTTCTCTTTTGTCGAACCTTTTCCCGTCCGACTGTTTTACCGTACAAAGATCAGTCGCCTGTATATAGGCTTCTGCTTCAATCAAGGCCTCTTGAAGAGTCGCCACCCTCTTTCGAACCAAATCAAATTTGAAGGTAGACCCGTCTTTGAGACCTCTGAAAATGTCAGTATAGGCTACCTCATCCGGTAACCCTTGAATCTGTATTCTCATCAGGTTAAACCGCCTGATGTAAGAACGAAGCCCCTCCTTCTCGCCCTGCTGAATTGTTCCTAAATCAAGGGTCGTTTTCTTCGCAGGGATGTTCATGGCGAAGTTGGAGGTGAATAGGTAAGCAAGCGTCCTGAAGCTATTTACACAACCAGTCGGCAGGTTGCCGAACCATTGTTGTGCGATTCCTTTCAGAGTCGCTGGGAAACACTTGCACCAAGTGGGATCATCCAACCCTTGAAGGTACATCAGGTTGGTGAATGCCATCAGATGGTCTTCTGGGTTAGTAGTGCCGTCATAGGCGCCTACTAGTACATTTTTCACTTTGGCCGGCTGAGCGGCTTCAGTAATTTCCTTGGAGAAGGCCGACGGCTGTTCACCAAGTCTAAGCAACCGTAGCTGCCAGTCCATAGGTTGGACGTTTTTTGCTGCAGGTCCACCAAACGGAGGTGGCTGCAAAAAATACTGTTGTTGCGGCACAAATGGTAAGTTTGGTACCGCCTGGTCGCTATGAAAGCTGGTCTGACGGGAGGTGCCGCCTGACTGACTCTCATGATACGACTGAGTATGCCTCATCAAGGCATTTCGCAGACTGTCTTGAAAGTTTGAAGTAGAGGCCGACTCTGACAATCGGTCACTCTTCTTCTGCTCTAGCAGTAGCCGAGCGTCTGTGAATGTTTGCTTCGACCCGTCCGCCTGAATATGACGAACAGGTTTCCTATTTCCTGTAGGAAAACGGAATTTTGTGAAATCAAGGGCAGGTGGCTCCCGCTTCCTAGATTTAGGATGAGGAGTCGCCTCTCGCCCTTGAACTGGCTTCCTCTTCAGTGAAGTGGAGGGTTTCTTAGCCGACTGCTCCTTGACTGGAGCAGGCGGCTTCTTGTTGATCAACTCTTGAATCTCTCCCTTGAAGTCCCTCATGAAGGTCATGAGTTCGTTCCTTGTGATGGGAGCAGACCCATCAATCGGCTATTGCCGAACAGGCGGTGCGCCTGCTGGCTCACTTCCAGTTTGAAGATGTTCCCGTTCCCTCCTTTCGGTATGACGGGTACGTCGGGCCCTTAGGGTCCCGTCTGAAGCTGTGTGAGCTTCAACTTCAAATTCACTCTCGGTATCATGGTCCGACTGAACTTGAGGGTCGTCTAGGGGACGCCTCTCTTCAGGAGTCGGTACAGACTTGGATGCCATCTCAGAAGTACTCTCCCCACAGACGGCGCCAAATATTTCGGGGTTTTCTGATGTCCTGCGGGAGAGTTACAATTCCGAGACTGGAACCGGACGCCTGTGCCTGCAAAATAACGGAGACTCCTGGGAGCTCCGCCTCCAACGGTCAAGTTAGTACTTGATTAAGGAGTAATTAATGCGAAAATTAAAGTGATTGGGTCTCTCTAGGTGAGAGTGTTTAATGTAGGTAATCTGCTTTGTTAGCGAGATCAGCCGGTTATTACTGTGTGTAATTAATGTGTTTTTTCCGTTCTCCCCCTTAATGAGGATTAAGGGAGGTATTTATAACCTTGGGAAACGTGCCCATCCTAGGTTTAGGTTAACCTAGGGCTGACTGGGCTTCCCTCGGAAGTTGGGCCTGGGTGGCCGGTTTCTCCATTAGGCATGGAGTATGCCACATGTCATGACATAATAGGTCCAAGGTGGACGAATAAGCGCGTACCACGTGGCAAGCCCTGACAGTTCCAACTGGGGGACACTTGGCAGGACCTGATTGGCCCACGTGGCGCATTCCGATTGGTGGGTGCAAAATCCCCTAATCAACTAGGGTTTGCTTAGATAACAATAAACCCTAGATCTAGAATATTCCGGAATGATATAAGGAGGATAATGGATATCCACAAATATTTCATAACATTATCGATTTTTCCTCATTTAAAAAAAATTTTCAAAAGGAACTTAGACAGTCTTTCATACCATGCTTTAGGAACTTGCTTTAGTCCATAAAGGGTCTTATCAAGCTTGTAAACATGGTTTGGGAACTCTGGATTTTCGAATCCAGGAGGCTGTTCCACATAGACGTCTTCCTCAAGAAATCCATTAAAAGACGCACACTTGACGTCCATCTGGTACAGTCTAAATCCCATAAAAGCAGCAAAATTTATGTGTAAACGAATGGCTTCTAACCTTGCAACTGCAGCAAATGTCTCATCATAATCTATGCCTTCTTGTTGGTTGAAACCTTGAACACCAGTCTTGCTTTATTTCTGACTATAATGACATGTTCATCTAGTTTGTTTCTGAACACCCACGTGTTTAATAGCAGTAACCATAATAAATGGCTCTAACAGTGACCCTGTTCAATTTAAAGTGGAGTATTGTTAGATTCGTCTTGAGGTGTAGTTTCCAAATATCTATTTGTTAGTATTAATACGAAATTTCAAGTACAACGTATTTTAATTTACAATAATCAACCACATGTAAGAAAATCTACCTATCTTGGTTTGAATTATATTTCTAGTATATTATTAGTCTGAAATAAAAAAATTACTACTATTTGTAAGTTTTTAAAATAATGTGAAGCACTAGCCATAATCTTAATTTGTTTTCCACATTCAGGTTTATAGTTTTCAAAAATACGAAAGTGAAAACAAACAAGCCCTTTAATCAATATCTTCGTAACTTTATGAAAATGGAAAAATCTTATACAAAGTACGTATATAAATAAAAGAGTAATTTTCTTAAGTTTTAACCACCACCGTACCCACCAAAGTAACCTTAATTAATCTCGAATTTTGCACTCACTTTATTTAAAATAACAAAGATCATATATTACGAGTAAACCATTGATTTTCTGTTTTCCTTTGCAAATTTGATATGATATGCATTAGTATGAGTACAATCCAATACTCTTAAAGGACATGAAAATTAAAATGACATGAACGAACTCTTCTTTTATAGTAAATTTTCAAGAGATAATATATTAGAATAATTAGAAATACTCTTAAAAGAGAAGAAAAAAATTATGCATGAACGAAATCTTTTGTAGTAAATCAGAATTACCTAAACACAGTTGTCAACAAGTCATTAAAGAGAAGTTGCAATAATGGTGTCTTCACATCATCATCATATATACATATGTAAGCATGTTTCAATGATGTTAAATCCTAGTATATATTCATCACTTCATCAACAATCATGCATCATGAAAGTATTTTGCTACCTACTTACAATTTTTAATCACTATAATCCATACAAATTTGGTGGAAAGAAATATAATATTAATTTAAATATTTGCTAAAAAAAACAAGAAAAAGTCAAGTTAATCATATATTTTAGCTATAAAAAAATGGTTCACATGTGCCTTAGAGATATAGATGAGGATAGATTATTATTGAGCATACCTATAATAATCAACTTGGTTAGGCTGCGCTACAGTATTATTGTGTCAACTTGCCGGATGACCATTATCCAAATTATTACCAAAATCAAAATTAGAATAGTTTGGTTGACTCATATATATGAGATATTTATTGATCAATTATACTTTTATGTGTTAGGTGAACTTCAATTATTATATATTAATCACTTGTATTGCATAAAATTAGAGTCGTATACAAATTTTCTGGAGTTTCAGGAGAAGAAAAAAGGCAGCAAAATGGAGTCAAGTGGAGACATCAATAATAATGGCAAAGGAGGGTGGCTCAGTTATGGTTGCTGCTTTTAGAAATATGAAAATGGTCAAACCAGCAAATGGAGAAGATTGTTATCTTCATGAAAGTGAGGATTCAAAACTTACATATGGAGAGCCAAGTAAAAGTCTCAGGTATGCTTTTAACTACTTAATTATGTTTTACATGAATAATTGTCCATATACATTATTAATTGTTATCATATATATTTGCTTTTCATATATGTCCCATATTTATCCACTTCCTTTGATGGTTATATTCCAATTTAAAGGAGGGGTGGATGAGATTTGAACTCGTGACCTTTGTGTCACGCTGACTCCGATACCATGTTAAGAAACCATCTCAACTAAAAGCATAAGCTGATGGTTGAGGTCCGGAAATATATTTTTATACTCTATCATAAATAGTTCAGAAAAAATATGATCATGTGAGATCTTGCTAGATTCGTTTCAATTTATAATTTTTAGATATTGGTCATTAAAGATATTATTAGTGATTAAAATCATGCATTGACAAACGTGAAATGAGAAGGATTGTAAGATAAGTAAAAAAAACAAAAGAAGTATATATTTTATAATGCATATAGTAAGGAGACGTATCCTGCTAAGCTAAACCAAAATCTCTACATATATACAAGTCTACTAGACTCAACTTAGCAGCCTAGAATGAGGTTGTCTGAATCAATAATTGCTCATATCTTCAATGACAATGACAAAGTCCCGTTGGTATTTTTAGATTTCATGTTGGTATAATTACTATACCAATATGTGGTCTAAATATATCAACAAGTTTTTTGGTATTTTTAGACTTTATGTTGGTACAATTACTATACCAACATGAGGTATAAATTTACCAACAAACACTTGTTATTGTCATTCATTACAATAGTAATTATGGGCATGGACTTCCTCGTCTAGAATGCTATACCAATTGTCACTTAGCTAAGTTGAGTGGGTTTAATTTGTATGAGATTAGCATGTAATTTAATATATTATACCACTAGACCAAGTATCATCAAAATGTTGTTTATAAAAACATCTAAGACTATTAATTGTGATGGTGAGATTTGGTGAGTAGCTAATTATAAAGTTTCAAAGACTACTACTACTAGTTTAATTTTAATTTGATGAATAATCATAAACATGCTATTAACTTGATTTTATACATTATGTTGAAGGTTTTTAAACAAAGCAGCGTACATAAAACAAGGAGATAACCATGTAAACGGCACCAAAACAAAATCATGGAGCCAATGCACCGTCGAAGAAGTAGAAGACTTAAAGAAGCTAATCAAAATAATACCATTATGGTCAAGTAGCATCCTACTAAGTGGTGCAATGGGAGTTATCATTAGTTTCACAGTGCTAATGGCATTAGTCATGGATAGACAAGTCGGCTCTCATTTCAAAATCCCAGCCGGAACTTTCACAGTCGTCACCCTTGTATTCACTGCAATCACATCCTCTGCACTTGATCGATTCATATACCCTACATACAAAAAATTAACTGGTCGACGTTTAACATATTTACAAGGAATCGGAATTTGTCATGTTACCAACATTCTTGCCGCGATAGCCTTTGCCCTAATTGAAAGAAGACGACTCAAATTAATTGAAATATACCATTTAATGGACCAACCAAACGCCGTGGCACCATTATCCGCCTTATGGCTAATATTTCCATTAGCCATAATGGGGATTGGAGAAGGGTTTTACTTTTCGCCGGAGGTGGCATTGTACTATCAAGAATTTCCTAAATCACTAAGAAGTACCTCGACTGCTATGATCTCATTGCATATCGCGGCTGGTTATTACCTTAGCTCGGCGTTTATCGATTTGGTAGGGCAAATGAGCTCTTGGCTACCAAATGATATAAACTTAGGTAGGGTTGATTATGCTTGTTGGGTTCTTGCAATTATTGCAACTGTGAACTTTGCTTACTTTCTTTTATGTGCCATATTATACAAGTATAATAATCCTGATCCAGCATTAGATGATGCTAATCTTGTACATACTTAGCTAGTTGAGAAATAACTCACTTTATTAATATGTTTAACATTTTTTTATTACAATCTTATTCTTAATTTAGAATAATGCCTTAAACAGATCATGTACGACGTATTACCAACACATCAATAACTTATGGTTTTTTTAAATTCGTAAGAAATATTTGCTTGTTTGAGATTGAATTGTAGCTACATGGATGTTAAATTTTGTGATATAAATAAAGTTATGCAATATGTATTTTATTTTTATTAAATTTTTTTTTTTTACTCGGAGCACGGTTTATAAGCCATAAATGGATAAACTCCCAATTTTCAATAGGTAAAGATAAGGATAAGGATAATGATGAATGACATTTGTTAAATGCCTAACTCTTAGACCTTAAGATTTTCCCATTTATATACTTCTTTTGCAAATATCAATAGAAAGTTAGCTACTATACACAATTCTTATTTTAGGGTTCGTTTGGCATTGTTGTGGTTTTTTGTTTTTTGGTTTTTTTATTTTCAAAATAATATGATATATGTCATATAATGAATAAAAAATTAGTCAAACTTTTTAAAATCCTGATAATTTAGAATACTGACAACAAAAAAAGTGCATGGAAACACCTTTTTCTTGTTTCCTGTTTTTGGTTTTAAAAAAAACAGAAAACTAAAAACAAAAAACAATGTCAAACAAGCCCTTATGTATGCGTTTTGTTTTTCATTTGCTAAACACCACTCAAAATTAGGCTAGCATTATGAACAAAAGGTGTAAAGGCACTATTTTACCTCATTGATTCTTTTTAAGGCATTATTCAAATAATGTTCTATGAATGTCTTGTGTGATTTATACATTAGGAAAAATATAGTCATTCTTTATTCGTAATGCTAGTCTACTTTTAATCGTATATTTTAGTTCGTCTCTTTCAATTTGCTCCATACTCACTTGTCACTAGAGCTGAAATTTGGGTCGGGTCGTGCCGCCGTGGGCCGGATGAAGGAGCAGGCCGTACCGTGAAGGGCCGAACTGATGGCGGGTCATGCCGTGCCGGGCCGTCAAATTACACACCCTAGCCCACGACATGTGGGCCGCGGGCAAGGCTAGGCTTTTATTTAAAAAAAAAATCGAATAATTTATTATTTATAGTTCTTATATTATTATGATTCTTTTTATTATTGTTATTTTTATTATTAATTTGTTATAGTTTTTTTTATTATTTTATTTTTATTATTTATAGTTCTTTTTATTGTTGATGTTCTTTTTATTATTATAGCTCTTTTTATTATTCTATTTTTTTTTATTAATAATAGTTCTTTATTATTATTTATGTTATTTTTATTTTTATTATTACACTTCTATATTATTATTCAACAAATAGAAACCATGCATACATTTAAAAAATTTACAAGTACTACTTATGAGGATCTAAGTATAGTATAGTAATTAAAAAATAAGGAATACATCTTATTATTATTACTTGAAAGATTGTTTAATTATATGGTTACAACTCATTACTCAAGATTTACTTACTTAAACTCAAGTCTAATATAAGTCGAGACTCAGGAGTAAAGCTTAAAAACAAACTTAGATCATTCTTATCTAATTCAAGGATAATGATAAAGATCGTACAATAATTGATGAATAACTTATTTTATTATACGTTGGGTACGTTAATACAAAAATTATCTATAATTATTAGTATTTCATTCAATTATAGTTCTTCTTCTTCTTCTTCTTCTTCTTCTTCTTCTTCTTCTTCTTCTTCTTCTTCTTCTTCTTCTTCTTCTCATTCAAGGTCATCGCCTAATTGTATTGATTGGGAACTGTTAGAACCCGAACGATTGGAAGCAGAAGTTCCATCATCATTGTCGTTTTGTGCATAAGTACGATCTTGCGAGCGATATTCGTCATCCAACCAATCCTTGAAACACACACACATTTCAAGTGTTTTGGGTTTCATACTTATTCTTCTATCGTCTAAAACCCTTCCTGACGCACTAAAAGCTCGTTCGGAGGCAATAGAGGAGACTTGAATAGCGAAAATATCACGTGTCATTGCCGCCAAAATTAGATGTTTCGTGCTTTCCACCAATCAAGGAGGTCAAGGTCATACTTCGCTTCTTCGTCCATGCCTTTCATGAAGTCATAACTTAAGTACATTTGCAAATCCGAAACATCGCTTTGTGTTCTCTTAGACGATGATTCATTACCTGAAAAATTAGACATCATGTTAGCAGCTTGTGCAAATAAACCTTTGGCCCTTTTACTTACGTTTTTGGATGATTGAGAAGGAGCAAATCGAGAAACGATTCTACATTTAAAATGCAAAAAATTGATTGGTCACATTAGCTTTATAAGACTGAACATCATCATCAAATTGCATGTATTGAAAATAGATATCAATTAATAAAAATGTGCCATCATACTTTTGCCTTGGATCTAATATAGAAGCAAAAATATAAATCATAAGAAGATTTGTATAATATTTATGTCATTTTTCCTCCATTGATGGAAGATATACATCATAATCGTGTTGGGATTGATGTTCAACGAAAAGGTTGGCAAGTAAACATGCATTGCTAAGAAAAGGTTAAGAACAAGGATTATAAATAGAAAAAAAAACAATGTGTCATACTATAATAATTGTAAAAATTGCATATATTTTTTACAATTAGACCAATCTTCTTCTAATAAAGCAAATTGTGTAAACCTTTGATTAAAAAAAACTGTTAGTGGAACCTTGTACTTGATTGCCTTACTCAACATTTCATAGGTTGAGTTTCACCTAGTTGGACAATCCGTTTTGATTTTGATACCCTTTATCTTTTGCTGCCTAAGAAAAGCTTTCCATTCCTGAAATCTCATGTTAGAACTGTTAATAGAAATAATAACATTTCTAATTTTGTGATAAAATGGACCAATTGCATTAGTTCCATCCTTCACACACAAATTAAGAACATGACAAATGCATCTAATATGAAGTGCATCTTCATCTACTATGAAATCGATCAATTGTTGTTTAACTAAATTTGCACTATATGTCATGGATGTTGCATTATCAAAGGTCATAGACATGATTTCGGGCCTAAGATTATATGCATCAATAGCTTACATTAAATGATGATAATATTAGGAGGACAATTCTTCTAGAGATTTTTTTTTGTGTTGGGGTTGTAGTGCTCTATTAATGTACTTGTTAAACGGATTATTTTCGGCGAAAAGAAAAGGTTGTTCAGCATGGACTAACATTCTCCAAAGTTCATCCCTATCCCTCTCATAATTGTAAGTGAAACCATGTGGATGGTGTTGAGAAATTTTGGGGGGGTATTATAGTGTTTGGATTTGGTGATTCCCTACTACTACTAGTACGTACAAATTTGGCTTTTCTAGAGAAGGAGGGGTTCGGTTTGATGTCATGATTAAAAATACTACAATTAATTAAAACAAAAAATTAATAATGAATAACAACAACAACAACAACAACAACAATAATAATAATAACAATAATAATAACAATAAAAATAACAATAATAATAATAACAATAATAATCACAATAACAATAATAAGCTTCGATTGCTTTCCACTAAATAATTTCATGAACTTTTAATTTTTCTTAAGAATTTCGATGATTGAGATTTGAGAGAATTAAATATTATAAGAGATTAGAGAATAAGAGATTATAAGAATAAGAGAATTTAGAATAGATGAGTTGATGAATTAGGGAAAGAAAAAGATGATGAGTTGATGTAGCCGTTAGAAGCAAAAACTAACCATTAAATTAAAGCTGTTGGGAAATATGGTTGTTGCTCGTGTTGGGTTGTGCCTTGCGGGCCGTGCTGACAGGCCAAAATTTCGTGCCGCCACAGGCTCGTGCCCATTTTTTTTGTTCACGACCCAGCCCTCGTTCCTCACTCCTACATTAACCCTGCATGTGATCAACTATTTTCAACCAAAATTCTGATTTCTGTCAAATTGGTGGCGCCTTTTCAAACGGCTACCTGAAAGCAGAAGATGTCGACGGCGAGATTCCTCTTCATAAATGGCGTCCTTTCACCACCTTCCGACACACCGTCGGTCTCCACCTTCCTCGCAACTCACCCAGGTTTTCTCTCTCTCCTCTCTCTCTCTCTCTTCTTCTCTCTTCAACCGTTGAAGCTTAAACCCTAGAAATTCAACAATTTGCAGGTGCTTACACCACTACTCGAACCCACAACAATGGCGAAATCCTCCTCTTCTGGGACCGCCATCTCAAGCGACTCTCCAATTCACTCCAATTCCTGCTTAAATCGAACCCACGCCTTGTTTTTGGGGCCCAATTTTCTGGGTCTTCCTTATTTTCGTCTTCTGTGAATTGGGATTCTTTGATTCTTCGTCGTGTTAACGATGCAATGACGGTTTCGCTGCCAGTTGCGATTAAGGAGAGGGGTACAGGGGAGGAATTGGCGATTTCGACGCTTGTTGGAGGGAATTTCGAGGAATTGAGTGGAATTCAGGGGGGAGATGAGGAGGAGATGATTAATAGGGTGTTGGATGTGTATGTGCATATTGGAATGTATATGCCGCCGGTGTTTGGTGTTGAGGGGAATGCGGCGCGGTTGGCTGTGGTTGGATGTAGGAGGGATTTTGCTGAGGCTAAGTACTCTGATTGGGCAAGGTTTGGATATCTAGTTTTGTTTGTTTGATTCTTAACTGTCTTGTTGTTATTTGTGCTATGTAGTTTTGAACTTTATGTTTTTATTATTATCATCAACATTTGAGTACTTTGGTGTATGTATGAATATGAATGATATGAGGTTGAAAAAGAGAAATGTGTGATATTCTTGTGATACATGGAAATGTGGTTTAGAAGGGTTAAAGAAGCAGAAGTAGCTTTCTACCCCTTTGTTGAATTAGATGATTGCTTAAGGTTTGCCACTGGATTTTGAGACTCAAGGAGACTTATATTCATGTGAAGGGCTAGAAGTAATTGTGAATCAGTTAGGATCAACATCAAAACTTTCGTAAATGTGAGCTTTCATCATGACCGAGTGTACTTAATTATTAGGTGGTACTATATTAGTTGAACTAGAGGCCATGAAACAATATTTGAGCGCCTATTTTCCTCATGTTGAGTTACTAGTTTATGGACTTAATCTTTGAAGGGAAAGAAGAGGGAAGTGAGGAGAAAGGGAGATATAGTAGGGAGATCTGGCTGGTTATCCATACTACTCTCTTTATGTGCCCCTTGATGGCCTTGTCTGACCAAACCAACTTTGAATATCAGAGTGTGATTTATTTACTGCATTTTATGATGCTTTTCCAGTCTTACACATTTTGAAATTTGTAAGATGAATGTATGATGCATCTTTGCTGTTGGTGTAAATTCTTTAATATAAAATCTTATGCTTTGCCATAATCAAACCATGAGAAACTGATGTATAAAACATTACTATAAAAGAATGTTCGCATAGGCATTTCATGGATCTTCCTATTTTATGCTGAATATTTATGGCTTTAACTCCTGTGGTCATTCTGAGTTGTAATATGGGAAGCTATGTTCTAGGTAGGCTAAGGAAGCCATTGGAAATGTTGAGACCTCCTTCTGCTACCGAACTTTTATTGTCAGACAATGGTGATCGAATACTTGAAGGGTCGATAACAAATTTCTTTGTAGTTCGTTTTAAGGTGAGAAGTTATTATGTATAGGTATCATATAGGAACCTGACCTTTTGCACTCCATAAAGGAGCCCCTGTAAGCAGGATGAGGTTTCATTCTGGTTTTACTGACTTTTAATTAAAAGAAAGAGAACATTAAAATATGATCCTTTAATGCCTGTTGCTGTTGCAATTTTTTTTTTTCTATTTGTATATTTGTTTAAAAACTTAGTTTTCAATATCAATTGTACAGTATCAGTTTGCATAATCATGATTTATATTTTTGTAGTTTGTAAGTTTTGTTGAGTTCTTTATAGCAATGTAAAGGGTTGAAAAAGGAGTAGGGGACATGCACAATGCCATACATCTGGTCGTGGTCTATTGGTTCTACAGCTGATTAGTGAGTTTATCCATATGACTTTGTGAGAAGAATTATTGTCGTACTAACATGTAGTTAGTGAAGAAATTATGCCACTCCCCTCCACTCCTCAAGCACTACTACCTTTCCTTTTTTCACATGTTCCACAAAAAAACTCCTCACTTTAACCCTTTTAATGGCCAAGGATGCTTAATAGGTTACTTATTTTGGCCCACACACACGCTCACTTCTTTAAAATATAGTAAATCATAGCCTTGCTCCTCCTCAAATATAATAAAGAAATCATGTGGACCCAAGTTTTTGCACTCTTCTATATACAATTGTTATATGTGGAGTGGAGGAAATATGTTACTCTGACTCTTCATTTCGCCTTAAGTATTCATGTTGGAAACTTGACCCTTGGACATTGGTATGTTCGTATGACTCAGAACACTTCATTTTGGAACAAAATTGGGTAAATTTTTCTTTGAATGGTTGTGTCTAGCACTTCTAGCTGCCAAGTAACATATGAAGTATAATTTTTGTTTGTATCCATCCATAGTTTTGGATGTTTTAAAAATCAATAAAGCTTAGATATGATTGGAACTTTTCTATTTTGTGGTAATAAGTGACAACCTTTTACCATTTTTATTGGATTTAACATTCATAAGGCTAATTTTATTTAATCTAGAGAACTACCTTATTTCTATCCTTATAAAAAATTACATTGTAATTCTTTATAAGCCTACCTTCAAAAACATCTTTAGTTTTCAATCTAAATCCCCTCTTCTCCCCTGTATTTAGTCTTTTTACCCATATTGTGTTATTTGGTTCCTTCCGTTTTACATGGGACAACCAATTCGCTTCCATCACAAGCTTTGTACATTTAAGGTTTTCTCGCTTCCTATCTTAAACTTCTTTGAAACTAGTAATGAAAAATTTAACTTCACTTCTTAAATCTATCATGTTACTTCAACAGATACTTGTTAGATGCTTAATTTTTTAATCCAGGGTTTTAAATTTTGGTTGAGTGGGATTTGTGGTAAACATCTAATAATATTGATTAGTTGATTAGATACACCCATCATTGTTATTTATCTTTCCAAATTTTCAAGTTTGAAATTTAGGTTCTTCTCCGGTTCTCCATCATTTTTCGTTCATTCTTATTGAGTTGAGAGCACATCAAGATGGCATACCCGTAGTGCCTAGATGGGCAACAATAGAGAGTGAATAATTGTTGCTTGATACTAGAAGAATAGAGGGATTAAATTGGGGAAAGTAATTCAATGGAAAAAGGATGGAGATAGAGACGTTTATATAACACAAGAGTGTAATGATCTGTTTCCTAAGTGAATACTGTTATTGGTGGTATTATTTGAACAAAAATGTAGTTTAAATTTGAAAATTATTATGAGGTAGTTGTTTTAATAAGGGGGTATATATTTGATAGTTTCCTTTAATTTTTGCTTTTATCAATTCTTCCTGTGAATATACTTGAATGAATATAAAATCTTGAATGCAATGGGATTATGAAATGTCATCTTTGTTGGGTTTCTGAAATTGGAATATTTATAGGAGCGGGGGAGGGGGTGTTTGGCTTGGTATGAGGCTCGATTTGTTGGTCTAAATGTTTAATTGTGACTGTGTGTGTGTCTGCCGTATTTTGGCAGAGTAGGTGAACGTACTTGTGAAGGTGATTTTTAATTTGACCACATATAGGAAACTAGGCATTCCTGTTGCTGTGATTCTTTTTGTTTCTCTTTTTATTATTATTATTATTATTTTTTTTTGTTTTTAATAAAATCGAGTTTTCTTAAACATGAGTTTTTATGAATATAGGGGAATAATGAAGTCACTGAGAAAAGATCTATAAATCGCGGGACTTTGCAATCATATGAATTACAGACAGCTCCTGTAAAAGACGGAGTCCTTCCTGGTGTTATCCGCCAGTTAGTAATTGAGTAAGTGCACTCACCTTTTAATTTAGAATTTAGCATTAATATCTCCCTGAAATGCTTGTTAATATCTTAGTTTAAATGCTGCTTTCAGTTTATTGTTCTTATAACCATCAGTCCATCACTATACTCCCTCTGACCCAGACTAGTGGTTGGTTTGGCAGAATTGTCATTGGGCATAAATCCCACCTCTCTTTCATTCAAATTTGTTCAGTTATTTCGGTTTCTTAGAAAGTGAAAGGTTGTTTTGGAAGCTTGTAGTCAAGTTCTGCCACGAGATAATCCTCCATCTGAATTTAAGGGTCTGATTGTCAAACAAATCTGCTTCATCTTTTTTATTACTCTAAGAAAACATGTCCTTTATGATCTTTCAAAGAAATAGTTGTATTTCGTATTTAACTGCAAGTATTTTCAAAGTAGTTCTTGTTTTGCTATAGCCCCAGGGCTTATATTCTGAACAAGGGGAGGACAACTTAACTTATAATTGGTAGGTTGCTTTCCTCCACCCCCATTGATGAAAGGAATTATGGAGTATTATAATATGACTCACATGAGAAGAATACTGATCATATTAGCTATCTATTAGGGCAATTATTACAATTGTTTAGGTCATGCTTCTTAGTTCGTGCGATGGAATATATTGAATTTTGTTGAAATATATATATTCTTCATAATTATTCTAAAGCAACGCACTTTATGCTTCCCTAGTCAAAGATCAAGCTCTTTGTGTAAATTTGGTAACATTATTTGCTTCTGCTATTTTACAAAAACAGAATATGTTTGAGCAAGGGAATTGCAATTCGAGAAGAATCACCATCTTGGTCAGAACATGACAGTTGGGAAGAAGCATTTGTTACAAGTAAATATCCTATCTTGTTATTGTATGTGAACTTTCTCCATATTATTTAAAGGAAAGAGGCACCTTTGCTGCAGCCCTGTTGCTGGGCTATTATAAATAAATTTTTTAAAAAAAAAATCTGCATTGTGTTTCTTCTACCTCATTTGCTTTTATATTAGGTATAATAGACAGCCTTGTGCCAATTTGATGGTTAAAATCTCTTGTTTTTTTTTTTTTTGCTGGTTATATGGAACTTGAGTATGCATCCATGGCAAACTGGCAATATACAACATGCATAAGGTGCATCAATATTTGTAGAAAGAAGTTATTTGTGCTGTCTAGACCATTCTTTTTGGTCTTGATTCTTTTGCTTTAGTCCTTGCTATTCAGTCTACAACTTTCTCTCATTTTCTTTTTGATCTTAATTGGAACTAAGAATATACGAAGTAATTGATGTGAGTTTGGTTTTTCTATTTTTTTTTTTTTTCTGTTTATGTAAACATTTCAATTGTTGGGATATTATACCACAAATTGCTTGTTAAATTTGGTAACTTTGAATGGCATCCACCCTAATATAATTTTGAAAGAAAATTAAAAGCTGTCACAAATATCAAGTTAATGTAGATAGCAAATTCCACAAGTTTGATAACATTTGAAGTAATAAAGTTTAAGATTATGATGTGAAATTTTTGGCAAACTTAAAGACATAACTTGATGTAATCTTTTTTTAAGGGGGTAGGTGTGGGCAGGGGAAGGGGGGGGAATGATTATAGAAATCCTTTGAGTTATACGATAACTCCCAATTGCTCTTACAAAGCGTTAGTGGAGTTCTATCACTATAAATGTTTGGAGTACTAAATTATCACTTGCTTCTAGGTTTTCATCTTTTCTTGACGGTCTTTAAAGTAATTAATTTGGACCTCATTTAATTGCTTTTCCCATGTTGGGCATGCACCAACACCTTAAAGGTATATATAGTCTTGGCATGGCCTCTAATGAAACAATGCTAGATGTATCTGTTTGGATATTTCTAAGAAGCCTGACAACTTTGAAATACCTGAGCAACATTAATGATTAACAACACATTGGTCAAAGAAGAGCTAGTTTGGTTGAATTTGGAGAAATATAGTTTGTCATGTGTCATCTCAGTTTTTATAACTAAGCATAAATTTTTGGAATCCTATGAATATTTTTGTTTGTTCCACCTAACTCCTTTTTTTCTGTCTGCTTTACTGTAGATAGTTTGAGACTTCTGCAGCATGTCGAAACTATTCAAGCCCCTCGATCATGGACCTCATTAGGATCAAAATCCTGGAAAGAAGTGTCGTGGATGGAGAAGCATTTTAAGGTATGCATTTTCATTTCATTCCCGTACACTTCAAACCAGCATATGCTATTATATAGCTTTCTCACCTTATTTCTAATTTCACCTTCTATCAAATTAAACAGGAGAGTCCAGGGATGATTACTGCATTAATCCAGGTATATTCATTAATGTACATGAGCTTTAATAGTGCTGATATATCATTTGCTGTTTTAGGTTGTTAAAATTACCCGCAGAGGTATAAATTTGTTCTAGTCAACAGTAATACTGCATTTTTAAACTACATGGTTGGTCCTTAGCATCAGTTTGAAGGCATTCCTTTTTTGCATAATGTGGGCATTGGCAATTTGTTTGCTCAAGTTTTGGAAGTGTTATTTGGAACTCTTTTTCTTATTGTACATTGGAGGAACAAAATAAATTCTTCACTTTGAATGATAAAATTCTACTGCATTTTGGGAGTGCTGATCCAATCTTTTTCATCTCCCCCCTCCCTTTCCTATTCCTTCCAAACTGGCTGCAACAGCGAGGTCTTTCAGTTTTTTAGGTATATATAGGTTAAAAGGCTAGTCTAAAATAAGAGATATGGGGCGCTTGTGGAAGGGTATTTCTCTCTGGCATGGCTGGTGCAGGTAGAAGTGTTTATCTAATCCATCATCAACTTAATTGTAAAAGTTCTATATGAATAATTATACTTAACTGTAACGATGAGCTCTTAGATTCACCATGATAAGTCCTTTTTTATGCGCCTCAAACTTTTCAAAACATTGACCCCTAAGACATGTTTATGGATTAGAGGTTATGGACCTTAGGGATAACTATCTCGCTATAATTTCTTTCATGAAAGAGTAAACCGATGAATGATCTCTCTCACTTCTGATATACTTTTGCAGAATGAAATCATGAAGAGAACTGGACTTGAAGGCTATTCATTTGCTTTATGAAACAGGTTATTCACTGTGTAAGTTAAACCTGTGCTAATTGTTTATAAAGAAATTGATACTGTAATTTGTTACTTTTTGTGCTGCTAAAGCAAATTACAATCTGCCTAAAGGTTAGGTGATTTTAACCCCCTTTTTTTTTTCCTGATTGTAACTTAGATATTATAGTACCTTGAATCTTCTGTTATCAATCTTCCTGTGTTGTATTGATTCGCCGTGTTTTTCAACCTGCATTTCAATATTGAGCTGTATTCCAAATGCTTCATACCTTCACAATTTTCGTCCAATAATCTGGCAATTTCAAGTAATGAAATTTAACCAAACACAATGCTGCAGCATATATTCTCATGGCAATACATATTCATACTGCTTTTGCAAAGCTTAATAGCCTTTCTAATCTAGGTAGCACGGACCCTTCTAAAGACGATTTCCCCATCTAAAATTTCTTGATGCCTATACCGTCTTTGGATATGTTACGGAACTACTCCCATCCGCAATTCCTACTCACTAATGTACTTCTATCTCTTTTGATACATAAGATTTATATTACGAACTACTCTGTACTTATTTTTACATATACAATGTAAATTCATGTAATCATACACAAATTTACTTCTAAGCAAGACTTGTCAAACAGAAAAGGTCCGCGGGATTAAACCCTTTTCCCTCACTTCTAAAGGGTCTTGCCTGCTAATACACATACCGTATGACATTGCTACAGAGTCCACCAAAACTACCCCCTTCTAGAATTCAAGATCAACTCTGCTTTTCAGGCATATAAGAGTAAAAGTTAAATATTTCTACGGCACGTTATAGACAGAGGAGGTTGCTTCTTGTTAACCAAGTTGGAAATATAAATGTATTATACGGAGTACTTGTGTACAGCCAGCAGCAGTTATGCCTTGAATGATTTATACTCTATTCTCTATGTAAATAATAAAATTAAATACTCTATAGATTTTATTTAGAATAGTTTTGTGTCATTATATAAATATATTTAGAATATATGCTTTAAATAATTTAGTACAACAAGCAAGGGGACACAAGTGATATGCTACCTTTAAATTATAATAATTATTTTTTTGTGTAATATTTATTATTAAATTAATTTGTTGAAAACAAAGCTAATCTAAGCATATGGCGCTTCACAAATTATGAGACCCATATGATGGGAGTCCAATCGGTACAGTGCGTACTTTCCAGCTCAATGCTCACTATGTCGAGACCCCTTGTTTATGAGTCCAGCTGCTCAAAGTCTCAAACTTTAACCCATTCAACATTCTATTTTTATATTTATTAATATTTTGATCTTTGCCTTATAGATATTGTCCTTGATAAATCTTCGTTGGGGTAAGTAATCTCAATGTCGTAGGACAATTTGACTACGTATAACCTCACAAAATTACATTATCGTACAAGTTAGTAACAGGCGGTGTTACATACCTGATTGATACGTTGTTAACTCTTTTGATTCAACATGGGATTGCTAGTTTCAACTTGACATATGAATTTTTCTATCCTCTACATATGAATTCATCTTTACTTGTAACTTAGAAAGGTGGCAAATATTCTTGCTTTGCCCTCTCTTGATATCCTAAGTGAGGTCAATTTGGAAAGCTCGCCAATTCTTTCGGACTACATGATCCAAACATATGTTCAAATCATTTTCATCTTGCATTATAACCAATGTGTACTCCCTTTTTAGGACCGTTACATAATTATAACAAGCTCTTAATACCAAAAACATAATTTATTAGCCAAACTAAGGATATTGTAAGGCAATATTACAATAATACATACTCGATACAAATTTTATTTTTTTCAAGGCAATTGATGGACGAATAGTATTAATTTGTTTAGTAATTTCAAAACGATCAAACAAATGTTATCTCTTATGAGATAACATTCTTATTACTTGTATTTGATTTTAAGGATCAAATGTAGATTTATCAATCCAAATTGATCCATTCTCCTTATTATATCAATACATTGGCGATTATATCCAGTCTCAGAGTACTTATAGAAATTGAATGTAGATAATTTAATTGCGATGGAAAGTATGCATTAAAAATAAAAAGTGATGGTCAAAACTAACCACCTTTGACCACATAAGTGCAGTGGAATTATAAATTTAGTTAGGATATAATACTTGTTTTTGTACTACAATCTAGGATACAGATTATCGCAGAGAGAGTAAGGAGTATTTGCTAAGATATAAAGATGTTTCACTTTATAGTTAGTTACATGTGTTAATATACTTGTAACTCTATAAGATTAGGTTAAATAAATTTAGTACCCTTACCTAGAAATAGTAAACTGAGAAGGATGAAAAACCTTGAAATATCAAATCCTTTATAGTCTACCCTTTTGAATACTTTTATATTTCAGTTCGTTTTATTTTCTATCCACTACTCCTTTGAGTTTGAGCTTCAAGGTATATTTAAATTTACCATAATATAAGACTATTTTGGTAACCTAAACCTTAAAAAAATTAACAATTCAAAATACTTTGTAGTATCGTATTCCTACATGATTAACCAATTGCACAAAATGAGGACTAAGTATATAAAAGATAGTATACCAAAAGATGTTTCTCTTTGTCTCTATTTAATTGAAACAATTTAACCAGCATAATATTTTTAACAAATTTAATTGACGTACTCTTTATTTTATTTTGTGATCGATGGTAATTGAGTCCAAACTGAGTTGAAATAACTAGTAAAAAAAATGAGTTAATCAAAGAGAAATACGTCAAGTAAATAAGAACAGCTTTATAAGAAAAGTACATCAACTAAATCGGAACTAAATAAGTACTCGTAGTCCTCATTAGGAGAATATATAATTTGGCGAATAGTGTAACGATCCATGGATAGATTGATGGATCACGTGAAATAACTGAAACTAGTGTTCAAATAGGAGTGAAAGTTCTAGGCAGTGAGTGAGTGGGTCAAAGGTGAGGGAGAAAGCATGTGATAAATAGGTTGTTAACATAAGTATTATGATCTGATAGAATGTGTGTATGTCTACTCTACTCTGTGCCAAAAGTTAAGACAGCTTTGGTGCTTCATTTACAACACGCGATTGCATGTGATGTTAAGGCTGGAACAACCCTTTCATTTCTTCTTGATTTTTTTGTTAATTTCTACTTAACTTGTATTTGATTTGTTATTTGCATGAATCAATTAGTATATCATTATATGAATTGTAAAGCTATTAATTAAAGAGATTGAGGATTCTCTAATTGAATGTTAAATTGTCAAGATTCTCACGCGTGATTGATGGGTGAGGGTGCTCAATTGCTTGAATCATTGCCTCTCCAATCCTTACTTGCCAAGTCACTCTTTTTTATTTGAATTAATATTAGTTTTATTTCTTTGATAATTTAGTAGATCATCTTCGTACAACTAACTCGACTTCATTTTGGCTGAATTTGGAAATCAGAATAGCCATTAATTTTATAAGCTATGTACATGTGTATTTAGGCTCAAAATGAGTCATTTAGTACTAGTTTTGAAAAGTTGCCATGAAATAAATGAGTTTTGTTAGAATCATCTTTTTAAAATGAAAAATTAGATTTAAAAGCAAAATACTTAAGGAGGGGAGGGGTTAAGCGATTCCCTACATTTTAAAAAGTATGAGAAAAACACTTATAAATAGTGTGAAAACAATTATATCTTTAAAATGTGTGTTTACTTATATGTCCCTTTTTGATAATTGATATGATGTTAATTGCCTTTAAACTTTTACTTGTGTGTTTTTATTGATTTAACTCTTATGAATAGTGTTACCCTCTAAAATGTTTTATTTACGTATTTGTCATCATTGACATTAATTGCCTTTTTTTAACTCATAAGTACAGTGTGCGGTCATTTATAGCCCTAAAAATATTTGCTGACATATTTTCTCTTATTATGTCTCCAACAACTAAAAGAACTTCCCGAAAAATGCTAGTTATGGCGCGTGCATCACGCGTGTTAGCCACCCTAGTGATTTAATAGATAAGAGGCACTTATGTTGTTAGGTCTAATTAGCTTCTTTCTTCTTCCCTAATATTCTCTTGTCCAAATTAATAATTATTCATTTCTTAATAATAATAATAATAATATAATAATAACAATAATAATAATAATTTCTTATCACAATCAGGGTTGTCTGACTTTGTTTCTGGTCGTGTTGTATAGGTTGCTACTCAGAGGAAGCGGGACAAGTATGAGGCGCGTTGCAGAGCTATTGGCTATGGTTTTCCCTTCTCCTTTTCTTCATTGGGGGAATTAGAGAAGGATATTGTAGCGTTGCTGAAGCGGGTTCAGGCGTTCGTATGGACTCGGGATACAGGTGCTTGTGTAGCTACTCACATTTTCAGTAGGATCGGGTTCGCTATACCTAGAGGAGTGGGGGCCCAGATTGTATTTCGGCTCCCCACTAATTTCTTGTAAATCGATTGACTTTGTAGGTTTTTGTTAATATAATAATAAAAATACTTAACTGTTTTGCTCTGGTGAGAAACCCAAAAGAACAAGGCCTTAAAGTATGTGTCAATTATAAAAAAATAATCAAGAAATTATAATATATTTTCAATTAAGAAATTCTGATGTAATTTTCAAATTGACTATTGTTTAGAACATCTGGACTAATGGAGATCAAATATGCATAAAAGTGTGTATTAAATTACAAAGCTTAAATTTCACTTAGCTACCAGTATTAAAAAAAAATAATAATAATAAAAAAAAAGAAAAAAAATATATTATTCTACCTAAATAACCTAATATGTTTCCGAAAAATCAATAACTCGTGTTACACAACATAACTCAATTCGTACCCAAAAATTTAATAAGTCATGTTACACAGCATAGTTACGGATGATTTGTTTGCTACCTTTGTTTCAACTTATATAAAGGACACCTTTACGTTATTGTGCTTGTGCCTCTAATCGGACTATAGAACTAGTTAATTGACGAAGCTTCCATCAATTAATTTCTTTGCTAAATATAGTTTTTTTTTTTTTTTTTTTTTTTTTAAAAAAAGAAAAAAAAAACCGTAAAAATGATGACATACGCCGCATAATAGTGGGAAAAACATCCAAGATTGGAGAGATGAGATCACGTTGCTAAGCTAAGAGACACCTATAGCACTAAATATCCCAATCAGCATATTCTTACCTGTCATTACCTGTCTATTTTTTTTTTTTTTTTTTTTTTTAAGTTTCCCAACTATCCTTCTTCCCCTTATATTTCACCTCTTTTTTCTTTCACTCCTCTATTCCTTCTTATTCTTTCTTTGTCTTAAACTTTCACTCTACCAATTAACTTAATATTCATCCTAACATGACCATGAGCGACTTCAATAACAACAATGGTGATAACAATAGTAATAAACCGCAATTCGGCGATACGACGCTTACAAAGGTTTTTGTTGGTGGATTGGCGTGGGAGACCCCTAAGCAAGCTTTGTATGAGCATTTTGAGAAGTTTGGTGAGATCTTAGAGGCTGTTATCATTTCTGATAAGATCACCGGCCGATCCAAGGGTTACGGCTTCGTAAGTTTCAATCTTTTTAGGGTAGACACCAGAACATTATACATATGTTATAAAATAGTTGCACCACTTTGACTTTTACCTTATTTAATTTATTTGCCAGAGTATTCCAATTGTTATAACTTTGTAAGTTTAGATCTTTTTAATTAGGTTCGACACCATAATGTTTTATATCCGTTGTAAAATTGTTGTACTATTTGGACTTTAACGTTATTTTTTTGCTGGAGTTGTTAATTGTTATGTTCCAAATTAATAATTATGTGTTATCATAAAACAGGTGACTTTTAAGGAGCCGGAAGCAGCAAAGAAGGCATGTGAAGATGCTACACCAATTATCAACAGCAGACGTGCTAACTGCAACCTAGCAGCCTTAGGGGCTCGCCGCCCACCAAGATCATCGTCGACTACTCCTCAACCCCATCAAAGGCCAGCATCCAACAATGGCGGTGGTAGTGGTGGCGGTGGCAATAGTGCATTGAGCCCTACCTCGGCTGCTGCACCTACTGCTCATGTGCAGTGGTACTATCCTGCTGCTGTTGCTGGTGGTCGTGCTGGTTCGCCTACTCCTACGACTCCGTATCATCCCCATCAACACCATCAACCTTTTCCCTTCTACGGGTATTAATTAATAAATTTTCTTAGTCACTCGATTTATTTTTAGATGCATTGCTTTAATTGACACTAAGACACAACTTCTTGTTACAATATATAGTGCTAATGTGTAACACTTTGATTTTCAGGTACTCTCCTACCTATATTGCAGCTGATGTTGGCTACAATCATGTAAGTAAATAAATTAAAATTAGCATGCAGTAAGTAATCTAATACATTGTCATGTGTGCAATTATGTCTTGCGATGACTACATTGTTATTATCTATCATTTAATCAACACTTATTTCGTATAGTTTAAATGTCGTGTATGCTCATATTAGACTTGATTGTAACATGCATACTTTATTTTTGTTGCTAATAATAAAAAATCCCCTTAAATAATATAAATGTGCAAAAACATAAATAAACTTTACACACTCGGATTTATAATGAAAGTTATTAGTTAGTATACTCAATTGTGAATTGTAACTAAACATTGGTGTATATTCCAAACGTTAGAAATAAGTTTTTTATGTAGTGCAATTAACTTTGATTAAATCCTACCCTTAATTCATAATTGCACTAATGACGACTTGTTCGATGAGACCACTAATGACCACAATTTGGATTGTATATTTGCACAAATTTATCTATGAACATTGAACAATGAATTTTTTTTTTTAATTTTTTAATTTTTAATTTTTATTTTTTTTATTTTTTTATGTATAGCAAGTCAATTAAATTACACAAATAATACAAGGAGTGGTCCATATTAACTTAAATATTCCGTATATAATTATATTTTGGCTGTTATATCTCTTATTATTCTTTAAACTTGCAATTAAAAAGATCTTATTGATGTCCCCACTTTATTTGCAACTATGCTAAGCTTTATTCATGTGTAATTTGTACTCCATAATTTGGAACGAACTCTCTATTATTGATTCAATGTATTATTACATGTCAATAATAATTACAACTACATCATCTATGAATCTACGATAATAAGTATTGCTAGTACATTTTTCTACACATAATATGGAGTTAAAATTTTCTGTTCATTTTTAGTTGCAATGACTTCTGCAATATAGAATTTCTTATGTATAAACTCTCAAGCTTTTAATTAAACGGGAGAAATACTTTTATTATACTAGCATCTTTATTAATTGCCGTTATTATATTTATTAAGACCGTTATTTGTATTGACTGAGTGGTCAAACTCAAACTAACATGTTACTGGAAATTGCAGAAATTAAGCTACAGTGGTGGGGCCTACATAAACGGGGGGCATTACCCACAGATGTATCCAGGTCAGGCTATGATGGCTGGAGCAAATACTTTGATGCCAATTTACCCATTTTACCCTTACTCTAATCACCACCAACAACACCATCATCAGGCTGCTGCTATGGGCCTACCAGCCCATATTTATCAACCCACTTCTTCTGGCCCAATTACTGCCCAACCTCCCATCATCTCTAAGCCCACTACTCCTGTTTGTGTAACTTCTCCCTCAGGTAAACTACTTTTTTTTTTTTCCTCTCATTATCATGATGTTTTTGATGATTTATTGAGTTATTAATTGTACATCGCAAATTCTTGTAGAAGACGGTTTTATAGTTGTGGTCTATGATTGGGTAAATTGTTAATGTTTAGTTGGACCGTCTCACCTTAGGCTAGACCTAGTGCACACCAAAAGAATCTTGATGGAAATTATTGATTTTTATTCCTTTATTATTCCGTAGATCACGTCAAGCAAAATTACTATTTTTAATTCTATTTTGATGAAATAAGTCCAAATAATGCACACCATTTACAAATCTAAGTACCACAATTATTATTCAATAATTTATAGTGAATACACTTAGCATCAAAATCTAATTCTCTTTCAAGTTGTAATTTTTTGTTGTTGTTGTTGCAAAAGACATAACATGGTGTAGATCAGAATATGTAGCATTTCACAAAGCTAAATAATGTTGTTTGCGATCTAGACTGTAGGCACACTTGAATCAAAATACGTACTTCGTATTGTTAATAATTACTTTTTGTAACAAAAAAGTATATGTTATATAGCTTGTACAATATATTGTAGTTTTAATGAAAATAACTACTATTCCGTAGTAAGTAAATTAGTTAATTTAATTACCTCAATTTATTAATTACTATACGTCTGGCCTCCTCATGTAGTGATCTAGTTGGCATCAATCATGGCCTCTCCTACGGTCTAAGCTGTCTTAAAGATATGGCCACAACTAATTTTGCTGGCATTACATGTGTGCAACTATCTATGTCATTCTATGTCTTCTACTACGTATAAAGTAGCACCATTATAATATTAAGACCTTCAAAAATAATCATTTTCTTTAGTTAGATATAAACATTACTAGAAAATTTTTTATGAAACGTTCTTACAATACATTCTCCCTTAATTTTCATTTCATCTTAGGGAAAAAATTCTTAGCTTATTTTTTGTTGTTTTTTTTGATCCTATTAGATATATGAAGTGTCATAATTAAATACCGCGTATTGTTTATGATAAAAAAAAACGATTAGTAAATAGGGCACTGGCCGCTAAATGATAGACTTAAAATCTATTAGCATACCCTTAATCGGAAATTGCAAATATAAGATTGATAATGCTTAATCGATCGTGTATGAGGTTAAGAATTCATATTCATGTATCAAGCCTTTCATAGATCACCGAGGCCGGACTCCATCAATCTTAAATAGAAAGTGGTGACCATAAATCATAATTAACAAAATTGATTTTATGAGTATAAATTGTTATATTATTTACGGGTACTTGAAATAACAAGTGATAGGAGTCCATAGAACCCTTTATTGTACTATATAGTACTGTGTCAGTGTCGTGTAACTCTCCTACTAAGTTTACATAAGAAATATTTTTAGGTCATTTAATCATTAATTGATATATGAATTATAAGCTAATATTTTGAGATTCAGTGTGTTTGGCTGTGGAGTAGGTTCAAGTGGAGCAAGAGATTGCTTAATGAATGGACGAAGATAATTAAAGGAAGAACCATTCAATAAGTGCAAGCTAAGGAAGATGGCGTCTTTGGCTCGGAATTAACATTGTTATCAATTCATTTGCTGGAAGAATGGCTCATATTTCCAACAAAAACAAGAAAAAAGGGGGAAAATAGACCCTTAATTTTTTAAAATTTAATTTGTTTAATTATTATTATTAATTTACATTCTTAGGTATTGGACAATTAACTAAATAATTAAATAAATAAATTCATTCTCTCTAACTTACATGATGTAAAATGAGATTCTAATAGATCATTAAATCATGTTGTGTAGTACAAGTACTATCATGTAATCACCCCTACAATATCCAAATATATAAATTACCGGAGTACTATTTTATACAATATACTCTCTTAGGCCTCTTTGTTTGCTATATTTATTTATTTTATGGTTTTTAAAATGCAGACTTTTATCATTAATATTTCAATGTATTCAACGAAATAGAAAATTAATTATCAAAACTTTATGCTATAATTTAATAAAAATACTACGTATATATTTATAACACAAATGTACAGCAGTTATAGCATATCACAGTTCTCGATCATACCAATCAAGGCTTGGCTCACTTTGTAAGAAACTTAACCTAAATCCTAAAAGTTTATGGCTCTAATCTTATCAAGTGAGGGTACTAGGAGGTAAGATTCCCCTTACTTTTTCCCCTATTTTGAAGTATTTAACCTACAAAAAGCGAAGTAAAGAACCACGCAAGAGTTGAAAAGTATAGTAACAGATGAAGAAAAATAGAGGGACTAATATGATATACATATCAATATTCTAAAGAGTTATGGAATCTTTACAGCTGGTAGTTTGATGAAATAGATATTGTGCGTAAGATTCAAAGATCAGATATGGAGAGTACTGACTAAGAGATTGAAAAGTATATTAATTGCATGTTCTTTGAACCATTTATGACTTGGCCACATGCTCATGAAGCTCGACTTCTGACTATCACAACATGCATATTTGCAGTACATATCCTTATGGTACTTCTATGGGATTTGCATTCAGAATAACAATTTACAACCTATTTTTTCCAACCATATAAGCGATAGTGATCCGTAAAAAGATCGAGTACGACATGAAAACATAAAAAATAAAGGGTTATTCTATATGATAACCTCGTTTTTTTCACTTTTCTACGTTGTGTCCTAACATATATGACTTTCTACGCTATAACCTAAAAGTATAAAGAGTCACTATATGGTGACCTCGCCGTTAAACTGCCGTTAGTTGCTTCCGTTAACTTTTAATGTTATTACACTTCCATACAAATTCTCTCTCCTCCTCCAATTCCTCCCTAACAATGGCGATACCTATAACAATGGCGTCTCTCAACTCTCTCTCTTTCTTTCCATCTTCATTCATTCCTTCCAAACCTAACCTCATTTTCACCTCCTCACTTTCTCTCTCCTCCGCCGTCACCTCCACACACCTTACCTCCGTCACCGCCGTATCTAACGCTGCCGTCACTGCCACCAGGGTCGGCGAGGATCTTCCGGTTAATTACGATGAGTTTTTGCCGGAGTTGTCTCCGTCAGACCGGCGGAGAGCTGGAATTCTACTGTATCCGATGTCGTTGCCTGGACCTCATGGCATTGGCGATCTTGGAGACGAAGCTTTTCGGTTCATCGATTGGCGTCATTATGCTGGTTGCTCTCTTTGGCAGGTGGTTTTAATTTTTGATATGATTTTGTAGTTTTTTTAGATGAAATTGCTGCTTTAATTTGGCGATTTTTTGAATTAATTGCTTGAAATTTGGTGGCAAGTTTTACCTCTGGTTCCTCTTGGTAGAAAGGCTAATGAAGAAGGCTTGCTATATTCCGGCGGCCAGGTCTATCGCTTTCCTTTTTGTTTCTTTGATTGATTTAGCAGAATGATAATATTATATGGCATTCTTGTGAAATATTCCCCCAAAAACTAATAACAGACTACCTATACGCACTATCACACTACAAGAAAACAGCTGCATTCCGACGGAATTTTTCCGTCGGAAACATCGGAAAATCCTTCAGAATAGGGCTTTCCGACGGAACTATCTGTCGCAATACACCTCTTAGGAAAATCGACGTTTTCCGAGGAAAATTTCGTCGGAAGACCAACTTCCGACGGAATCTCCGACGGATTCCTTTCTGTCGGAGCTGGATCTGACTTTAAACGAGAGTCCGTCGCAATCTTCCGACGAAAAATAATCCGTCGAAACATATAAGCTTCCGACGGAAAATTCCTTCGGAACATATACCCTTCCGATGGAAAATTCCGTCGCAACGTATACCCTTCCGACGGAAAAATTCGTCGGAAGATTATATGTTCCGACGAAAAATTCCATCGGAATAGTATATGTTCTGACGAAAAAATACATCGGAATAGTCCTGTTTATTTAGCAAAAATTAAATGAATTAATTTAATATCCTGCACCTAATATATCCTGCACCTAATTTAAGATAACTTTGAATTGACGATTTAATTACGAAAATATTTTTATATATTTATTTATAATAATGTATACATTTTGTGCAACTATACAACATAATCTAAATCTAAATATATGTACATACTATATACACAAATGCTAAGCTACAGCCGGTGTACCTTGCCCTGCACCGCCTCTACTCGGGTCGTTTGTGGGGTCTCGACGCTGATGTGGAATGTTGGAACATGGGTCGTTGCTGGAGAATCGACGCATCATCTCTTCATACCTCTCTTGGTTTCTCCTTTCTATTTCGGCCAATCGAGTCTCCATCTCGACTTCCATTTCACTCCGCATAGCTTGCACCCTCTCCTCCAACCTCTACTCCACCCTCTGGTCGATCTGATCCTGCATCTGGGAAAGAAAGGAAGGCGTGTACTGCTGGGAAGACTTGGAACCCATCATGTTGCCATAATACAGCTCTGCACCTTGGCCAAGTCCCTTCACACGACCCTTCTTGTTGCGACCACCTACGGTTTCCTAGTACAACTCATTTGGACTCTTCTGAATCCCTTGGGTGCTTGCTTCTTCAAATTTCTTCTTGTAGGCCTCCTACAAGATACACATATGAAAAGGTGCACACAGATGTAAGTTAAAATCAAAATTCTGAACAAAATACAACAAATTGAGGGCTATACGACCTATTCTTTGCCCATTATATACATTTCTTACCAAATGAACCATTTCTGCATCATAACATGGCTATTATAGTTAGTTTTAGGTGCACATGCCTTAGAATCACAAAAAAAAAAACAACTCCCTAAGTTTTGGGAACGAATTTGACCCAAATAGAACCAACTGAGGCCTATATGACCTATTCCTTGCCTATTTTCTACATTTCTAACCAAATGAACCATTTCCTTGTCATAACATGTCTATTATAGGTATTTTTACATGTATAAGCCTTGAAATCACAAACAAAACCAACTCCCTAAGTTTTGGGAACGAATTGGACCCAAATAGAACCAACAGAGGCCTATATGACCTATTCCTTGCCTATTTTCTACATTTCTAACCAAATGAACCATTTCTTTTTCATAACATGTCTATTATACGTAGTTATAGATGTACATGCCTTGAAATCTCAAATAAAACCAACTCCCTAAGTTTTATGAACGATTTAGACCCAAATAGAACCAACTGAGACCTATATGACCTATTCTTTGCCTATTTTCTACATTGCTAACAAAATGAACCGTTTCTTTGTCATAACATGTCTATTATAGGTAGTTTTACATGTATAAGCCTTGAAATCACAAAAACAACCAATTCCCCAAGTTCCGGGGACGATTTGGACCAAAATTCAACCAAAAGACCCCTACATGACCAATTTGTTGCCTATTTTCATCATTTCTTACGTAATGGACCATTTCTTTCTCATAACATGCATATTATAGGTATTTTTAGGTGCACATGCCTTGAAATCACAAAAACAACCAAGTCCCCAAGTTTCGGGGACGATTTGGACCAAAATTCAACCAATAGACCCCTATATGACCAATTTGTTGCCTATTTTCATCATTTCTTACCAAATGGACCATTTCTTTCTCATAACATGCATATTATAGTTAGTTTTAGGTGCACATGCCTTGAAATCACAAAAACAACCAAGTCTCTAAGTTCCGGGGACGATTTGGAACCAAATTCAACAAAAGACCCCTATATGACCAATTTGTTGCCTATTTTCATCATTTCTGACCTAATGGACCATTTCTTTCTCATAACATGCATATTATAGGTAGTTTTAGGTGCACATGCCTTGAAATCACAAAAACAACTAAGTCCCCTATTTCTTATAACATGCATATAACAATTTTCTTTGCCTATATGACCTATTCTTTGCCTATTTTCTACATTTGTTACCAAATGAAGCTGACCTTTCTTATAACATGCATATAACAGTTTTAGGTGTTATTGAATTTAATACCGCAATATGCTGTGCTTTGGTGTTGGCTGGTACTGTGCCTTTCCCAGGCACTTCCTTGAAGTGTGTCTTCATAAACAGCTCATGAGCTGTTGGGAGTTGGCCTTTATTCTTCGCCGCCTTTGATTATACATGCAGAAAATGATAAACTGTAAATGTTAGAGCACCTGTACATAGTAATACACAATACTCTTCTATTTTACCGGCATATTCAACAAACTTACCATCCGTTTAGCATGTTATACAGCTGACATCGAACCCTGATAGTGGGTAGCTTCAACCGGATTTTCCATTGAGCTGCCCCTCCTGTTTTTCTTATTTTGGGCTGAGCTCTTCTTGTAAGTTGGATCGGCGGCAACAATATCCATCATTTTCTTGTAGACGTCCTCAATGAGCCAGGCTGGCTTTCCACCTCTCATCTTGTGCGTGACTGTGTAGAACATGTCACGTAACCGAGTAGCAAGCTTCTTTTCAAAAGTGTGCTTCACATCCTCGGTCAATTGAGGTGCCCACGTGAATTCTTTCTGCAAATGATAAACTTTATAAGTCATGTATTCAACTTCATCTCAACATTTTCATAAAACATGTTTTCAATTAAGTTTATAATAGCTTACGCAGAATAGGTTCCACCAGTGTTCCTTGGTTGCTGCATCCACCTCCCCGTAATTCCTCCAAGGCTCTCGATAGTATCCGGTTAGTGTCCTGAAGACCGCATTCCTCACCTTGTTATCGTCAAACCTACATGAAATGAGGAAACCACAAAGTTACGTATTGCAAAACTTGTTACAAGTAATAAATAGGTTAACTTCTCAAAAAAAAGATTATAATCCCAATTCATTTAATGTATGTACGTACTAGAGCACAGTAGGGTCTAATACCGGCAACTGTGAATGCTCTTGTGTCTGATCTCGTGATGAGCTGGAAGTGGGCTCCTGAGTAGTACCCAAATCATGTGCATCCTCCATGTCCTCATCGGAAGAGTCGATCTCCATTGTCCGTTTACCTTTGTCTTTACCGCCCGCCATGATCACCTGAAATTGTTGTTAATAACATTATAGCATATTATAAGTTACAAGTGACTCGGGCAATCTAATAACATTTCAGTGTAAAAGTAATGATCGATTTATTAAAAGACCAAGTCATTTGTCTATTTTACAATAATAAGCAAATTCAAAGAAGGAGAGTAACATATTCCCCTATTCATTAATGTCATCACTACTACTATCAGTACTGGAATCATTACTACTATCATCTAATAATACATCGATATCATCATCCTCGTCACTATCACTAGAGTTGATGCTAGATTCATCATCTTCATCGCTGGAGATAACAAAGCCATCGTCATCATCCTCATCATCATCATCTTGGACATAGTCAGGAATATCATTCGGTGGGCAAAGCGTTGCATGTAATTGTGGGGATAGTGCCTGCAAGAACTCTAAGTCCACCGGAGCATCAACCACTGATCTTGCTTGTGTTTTAAATACAGCCCACCATTGTATTCGATCCCGTTTCAGGCTAAGGTATGATGTAGTACACTTGAGTCACTTGGTAAGATAAAACAAAGGGATCATACTTGGGGTATTTCTTAGTATGATTCACTTCGACAAGCTTGTACTGTTCATGTATGTTCATTCCCCTACCACAATTCATCGATCTACACTTAAACAAAATAGTCTTGTACTCTTTTTCGGGACCAGTGTAGACCAGTTTAATAATGTCGTCTAAAATGCCGAAGTACTCTCCACCATCCTCACTTGATACACACACGCCATAATTCATCGTAGATTTGTGCTTGCCATGGGCATGTGTATGGAAATTAAAGCCACCGACAAAAATCTGCTTCCAAGTTCGAACACGCTTGAAAGAGCGCATGCACAACGCTCGCAGTACATCCGAGTTTTGTTCCTCCTCAACAACCTATAAACGTTTTGAATATAACCGTCACACTTCCCTAAATGAGTAAATTAAATAGCAACGAATAGTAAATCATAATTATCCTAAGTTTAGACAGTGTACATCACCTTGCAATGAAACCAATCAGGGAATTCAGCTTCGCATTTCTCCATTACTTCTTCTCTACACAGATAAGGTCGAGTACTAAGAACGTAGTCCTCAAACTTCCTATGAGGCCAAAATTAATGTAAATCAACATTGTAATCATTTTAGTTGATCATATCATCCAACTACACTTCATTCCTAAACTATATTATACCTTTCGTATTCACCAAGAATGTCGGTGTTTCGTAACACGAACAGATGAGCGCACTCGAGTTCTTTTTCATCTAAAAACTGAGTTTTTCCCTCATTTGACACACGACCGCTATCCTCCGTGAACAACTCTGGAATTTCAGCGTCGTCCACTGTGGAGTCCACGTCGGCATTCACATTTCGACCGAGATCTCGTGTTTTAGTGTCAACCATCGCCTGAAAGTAGTTACTGCAGAAGTTTGCTATCTCTTTGGTAAGATAAGCATTGCAAATGGATCCTTCAACTCGAGCCTTGTTTCCAATTTTTCGTTTCAAATGATTGAGGAACCTGCAATCATAGTTATGTATGTAAATGTATAAACATGACATGAAATTGAATTTGATGTAAGAAATAGGATGTGCATGGGTCTTTGATTTACCTTTCGAATGGATACATCCATCTTTATTGAACAGGACCACATAACTTCCCCTCGTATGGAAAATGAATGGGTAAATTCTCCATGGAGTTAAAGAATGCAGGGGGGAAGACCTTCACAAGCTTGCACAGGATCTCAGCTATGTTTTTCTCCAATCGCTCCATGTCACTAATCGATGTTGTATAGCAACACAAATCACAAAAGAATTGGCTGATCTCTGTTATTGCATTCCAAACATAGAAAGGGAGCAATTCCCTCAGAGTAGTAGGCAACAACCTCTCCATGAACACGTGACAATCATGGCTTTTCATTCCGTGTAGCTTACATGCTTGCATATCCACGCATCTGCTCAAATTGGAGGCGTAACCATCGGGAAATCGCAACTGTTTAACCCACTCACACAAAACTTTTCTCTGAGCCTTGTCAAGACCAAATGGAGCCCTTGGCATGAACTCTTTTCCTCTATCATCCTCCTGAAGATGAAGCTGCAGATGTTTACAATATTTGGCAATGTCATTTCGAGCGGATGGCGTGTCACACGTATGCTTTTTCACATCCATTACTGTGTGAATTAACTGATCAAAGAAGTTCTTTTCAACGTGCATGAAATCTAGGTTGTGACGAATAAGCAGATGCTTCCAATATGGAAGCTCCCATAATATGCTTTTCTTGAACCACCCCTTCTTTTCTTTTTTGAGGCGTTGAAGTGACTCGGACCCATCTGTAGCCTTCGGAAGGTCTTTCACACATTCCCACAGTTCCTCTCCTAACATAATGTGTGGAAGTGCACCCTTTTCGACTTTGTTTCTACAGAACGCAGTTCTACTATTCCGAAAAGGGTTATCTGTCGAAAGGAACTGGCGGTGGCAATCAAACCAAGAAACCTTACAACCATGTTCTAGCCAAATTCCTTTGCTTTTGTCCATGCAATATGGACAAGCTTTCTTACCAGATGTGGCCCAACCGGACAACATACCATAAGCCCGGAAGTCACTAACGGTCCATAGGATGGCTGCTCGAAGATTGAAATTCTGTTTCGTGGAAATATCGTACGTATGCGCACCAACTTCCCACAAATGATTCAACTCCTCTATCAACGGTTGCATGTTCACATCCAAGTTGCCCTTAGGGTTTTTAGGACTAGGAGCGAGCAACGAAAGGAACATAAATTGTCTTTTCATACACATTGAGGGAGGCAGGTTGTAAGGGGTCAAAATGACAGGCCAACAAGAATATTGGCCTCCAAACTTGCCATGAGGAGCAAAACCATCTGTACACAAGCCAAGCCGAACATTACGAGGCTCGTAGGCAAACTCTGGCAAGCAACTATCGAGGTGTTTCCAGGCTTCACTATCACTAGGGTGTGCCATAGTGCCTTGAACTCGAGGATTTTTCGAATGCCATGTCATTTCCTCTGAAATATTCTTGGTTGTAAACAGCCTTTGCAACCTGGGTGTGATCGGGAAATAAAACAAAACGTTCAAAGGCACTAGGCTACCCTTGGAAGTCTGCTTGTATCGATCGCTGCCACACGCTCTACATGTAGACAGTTGGGCATCATCCTTCCAAAACAACATACATCCTTCCAGGCAAGCGTGAATCCTTTCATGAGGCAGTTCCAAGCCCTTCACAATCTTTTTCACCTCATAGAATGTGTCGACCATTTGATTGTTGTTAGGAATTGCTTCACTGAGCAAAGAAACAAACCCATCAGCACATCTATGGGGCAGATTATACTCGCACTTTAGACTGGTGATTCTAGCGGCCATCTGTAACACAGACAACGAACTCCCTTCGTATAATGGCCTTTCAGAAGCCTTCAACAAATCCAGAAAATGCGTAGATTGTGCATTAGGCTCCTCCTCTGATGAAACACTGGCCTGCTCGGAATGCCCTTGATCCTGACTATGACCAAAAGCATCGAAAACCATTTCACGATATTCATTGGACCCCCGTTCAGGAACTGTCGGAAACCCTTCCCCGTGACACATCCACTCATAGTAATTAGGTATAAAACCCGCGCGAAACAAATGAAGTTTAACCGTATCTGGATCCCAAAGCCGTTTGTTCTTACATTTAGCACATGGACACCTAACTTCATTCGGGTTGCTACTCTCGGGATTATCTTTGACGTATTTCATGAATTCATCAACCCCTTTCACGAACTCTGGATTAACATATTGCCCAACCTTCCTTTCATACATCCAGCTACGTTCTGTTTGTTTCATGATTACAACTTCTACACAACTCACGCATATGTATAACCACATTAGTCACAAAGCGTATTTCCTAATCATTATCCATCAAAGTGTTATGGAAATGCAAATGAGATTTGAAATGCTTCCAAAGGGTCCTTATCACTCCAACCTAACCCATCCTTGTACGTTTAATCCCACTAGTGAATGTAAGCCAGGTTTTCAATTCTACGGAAAATCCGCCAACATTTCCCTACAGTTCTCCAAGTACACGATGTAGGCGATTAAACACACCTACATATGTACCCAGAGAACACTGTAGAGAAATGAAAAGGCAAGATTTTCCCTAGAATCAAAAGCAAGGCTTACATTCACCACCTAAGTGAGAATAAGCGTACAAGGACAGTCCCAACCGGGGACTATTCAAGACATACTCCTAATGTGTATGCCTTGAACGGGTATCTGGGCAAATGATTATGAAAATGATTCATTTATTATATATATATAAAGTGAAGGTCACGTGCATTATACTACACAGAGATTTATCATAATTAAGCTAAACTAAGCAAATAAATAAGCACAATTACTAAATATTATATTAAACATTATATCAAACAAAAATATTAAACTAAATACACTAACATACACTACATTAAACTAAACTAATCTAAAATAAACTAAACTAAACTAAAATAAACTAAACTAACATACATTATTATAATGAACTAAACCAAACTATGTTAACATGTTATAATACAACAATTAAAAACTAAACTTAAATAAACTAAACTAAACTAACATATCATAACAAAAACAAATTCATTTCAAATATTTCAACATATTAAAATATAAATACAACAAATTGTATACACTACACTAAAAACAATAATAAACTAACATATATCTAAATACAATTACCGACTAACATGCCAAGTATAAACTAAACTTATAATTTTAGGTTTTATATAGTCTCTAACATGTAGATCTGCACCTGTAGTACTAGTTGCAGACCGGTGGCTGACTGGTTCGTGGTTGTGGGGGTTGTGGCTATTAGTAGCAATTCCAAAAAAAAAAAAAAAAAGCACATAAAAACCCCCAAAAAACCCCAAAACAGTTTATTTAAAAAAAAAAAGGGGTAAACACTTACCACTATCCAACGGCGGCGCTTATGGTGAATTCCGGTGAAGCCTTGGTGTTTGTGGTGAAATTCGGCGCTGCTAATGGTGAATTCCGGTAACATTTAAAAAAAACCAAAAAAACGAGACTTACCTACACCGGCGGCTGGTGGTGGAGGTGAGGTCTCCTTCTCCCTTTCTCCTTCTCTCTTTCTCTTTCTCCCTTTCTCTCTCTTCCTCTTTCTCCCTTTCTCTCTCTTCCTGTTTGGGGTTTTTTTTCTGTCGCAAAAAACAAATTAAACTCCAGGTTTTTTTTTAATTTGATGTAACGTTCCGACGGAATTAATTCCCTCGGAATTAATTTCTTCCAACGGAATATTCCGTCGGAAATTTTTTTCTCGGCGGAATATTCCGTCGGAAGAGGTTAATTCCGAGAGAATACAAATCCGTCGCAATAATTCCAACGGATTTTTCTGTCATAACGTACCTTTTCCGACGGATTTTTCCTACAACTCCAATTTCCGCCGGAAATTTCGAATATTCCGAGGGAATTGCAGTCCGTCGGAATTAAGTCTATTTCTAGTAGTGTCATTAAAGTTAACGAAAGCAACTAACGACATTTTAATGGCGAGGTCACCATATAGTGACTCTTCGTACTTTCAGGTTACAGCGTAGAAAGTCATATATGTTAGGGCACAGCGTAGAAAAGTGCAAAAGACGAGGTTACTATATAGAAAACCCAAAAATAAATGAATGTGATTGTACAGCGTTTTGCAAGCTGGGGTGACCAATCAACCGGATACATAATACAATCACTGTTTCTTATTAATTGCAACAGAAGAGCAATATATATAAAAAAAATCTGGACCGTAGGGTTAAATTTGATCTGACCACTCAAAATGAATTGGTTATTAATGGCACTTTTGTAATTTTTAATGCATACTTTCCCCATTCTTTCTCCTCATTCACGATCTGATTTATTTTACGGTTTGTTTCCCCTTTCTTTTTCTCTATCTAGACTTACATCAAACAGCTCTCTCCTCTCATAAATATGGGTGCAAATTCCTTCAAGAAATTAGGGTTTACTTCAAGAAATAAAGGTTAGTTATTCAATTCTTATGATTCAATTCTTTCTATTCATTATATTCTATTTTATATATTCTCATGATTTTTGTTGCATTTTTTTTTTTTTTTTTTTTTACGTTTTTTTCAATTTTTTCCCTGATTTTTGTGATTTATATGCTCTTTTTATGTTTGATTTATGCTTGATTTTCGAGTTATGTTCCATTTTAATTGATTTATGCGATTTCTGAGTCGATTTTTTTAATTGAATCCATGTGATTTCAGAGCAATTTCATGAGTGCATTTCAGAGCGATTATTTTGAGCAATTTTTTGATCAAATTTATTAAGTCTATTTTTGTTCCATTTTTTATTGTTTTGTTGCTTTCGATTTTAATTTCATCTTATTTGTGTTCAATTTTTTTCTATGATTATTCAGTTTGTTTTTTTGTTTGATTATCCACTTCCATTTTTTTTGATATTTCAGCATTATCGTTCTTTGATGGAAGAAATATGGTAGCCAGTGTTGAAGTATTTGACCCTCGTCGAGGGACCTGGATGAGTGAGGCACCAATGAACCACTCAAGGGGATATTCAACAGCTGTTGTATTGAATGATAGGATATATGCAATTAGGGGAATGAGAGGAAATGAGAATGTTCTGGATAAGGCGCATTCCTTTCTCTTTCTTCCTCGTTCTGCAATATCAATTACTAATAGTTCTCCTGTAATGAGTTTTGTTTCTTGCTAGAATTGTGGTTAAGCTTTCACTTCCTTTACCTCAACTTGCATTAGGCTTTCCGTATTAGGTTGGTCATGTCTGTGCTCACCATATTCCTTTCCTTCTCTAAAATATTTACACTTGTATATGATTTCTCATGAAATGTGATAACAGGTCGAGCGATACCAGGAAGGTCTTGGTTGGCAAGTGACAAACCTCAAGGCTGTGGGGAAAAGGTGCTTTGCTCCAACAGTAGTCGTACAGCTTGCGCATTGAAAGGGCTAGGAGATGTGAAAGCTAGAATTTCAGAGGGGCTGGTTCATTAAAGCTTACTGTAATTTTGTTTATAGGAGGTACAGCATAACTGTTAATCCACTTTTGTACAGATTTTCTTGCAGAATAGAGAAACGAAATCCAGCAATTCTCTCTGGTCTCAGCTATGTTTTTGTAAATTGGAGCTACATATGATTAATATGAATCTTCATACACATATAGGGACAGATACATATGAATCAATACAGCCAAATATGGTAGGCTGATGTTCATTAGTGTTTTTTTTATATATATACAACTCGGAACCTTAACAACAAGTATGGATCCAAAGTGCCTTTGGTTCTGATGAACACATTCAACACACATGATGATACACTAAAGGTAAAATGCCCATATAAATATTCTATACTGATTAGTTGTTCAACCAGATGGATAGTTCTCTTTCCGAAGAAGAGAAACAACTGGTTAGTTAAGAAGAAGACGGTAATTTAGTATTACAATTTGAGCACTTTGTATATACTTCTTAAAAGTCATTTGCTAATATTTTAGTTAGATGAAAGCAACTAAAATTACTCGTATTTCACTTGTGGTAGGAATGCTCGCTGAACCAAGTAAATGAAATGATGTTTCATTGTGATCAAGGCCTGAAACATGTACATTGGAACGCTATATTTGAGATGCAACATATGGGAATTGTAGATAAAAATTTAAGGCAGAGCTTTATTCCTTGTCACTATTGCTTTAATGAGAGTATATGTTCATTTCATTCAGCTATATACTGCTTACTTTTAGATTAAAATGATTTAGCATGTATGTGTAACTAGAATAGGAAACAGGGTGGCATTTATTACACTATTTCACTACTTAGGACACTAAACTTCATTACCTTAGGACTGTCAAATTTTTTTCTGTTAATATCATGCGATGCCTTTTAAATCTTATTACACTTTTCCTTCCGTCCTTCAATCCCTACACATGATAATACCTCCACTTGTACTTTAAGATTTCTACTTTGATTGACTGTACGTACTATTCAAAACACTTTGTATTATATGTGGCTTTTTGATGATAACAATTAGACCTATGGTAATCACAAAACACATGACTCATAACATAGAATTGTATGGAGCATTATATCACATGTTAACTTTAGAGCTGAAATTGTATATAAAGTGAATTGCAGCTTGAAGATTCTTTTATGTGCTGGAAGTTAAACCTGTATGTTTGGTTTGAATTGCGCAACCAAGTTGGCTGCAACTTTGGAGGGCTACAGCTTCTATATACTCGATGTGCAATTTTCTATCTTCAAAGGAAAACGTCAGCTACTGCTGATCATTCCTCACAACTTCTCTAAATCCCTTGTTTTCAATTATAGTACCCTTTTTTTCCCTCCCTTTTTCTCTCATAGTTCGAGGAGATCCTCTGATCTCCATGTGCATTTACCAATCTGTGCTAATGGAGGCAAGTGGACAAACAACCTCAGACCTACATGAACTTATGTATCTCTGAGTCAGCTTCCTATAACTCCATTGTGTTATTATTGAGATTTTTGAATGAATGTGGATGATACTCTGCTTATTACAAGAATATCATATGCTTGTTGATTGCTCATGTGGATGAAATGAGCAAAGAAATACTAGTTGATTTAATGAATGATTAAAGAAATGTTTACTCATTTGACAAATGAGCAACTAACTATTTGCTCATTTGACAAATGTGCAACTAAGTTTTTGCTCATTTGTTAAATTAGCAACTAAGTATTTGCTCATTTGACAAATGAGCAACTAACTATTTGCTCATTTGCTAAATGAGTAAAAAAATTGGTTGCTCATTTCCCAAATGATCAAAAATTTGATTGCTCATTTCCCAAATGATAATGAGAAACTAAGCTTTCAGGATATGTCAATCTGTGTTTTGGTTTATTGATGCTCATATGCAAAAAACTAATGCAAGTCATTCTAAAAGTATCCTCAATATGCAATTTGTTATGGTTACTACTACTCTTGTTTTCAGGATAGCTGGTCAAAATTAACACAAGGCCAGCAGACACCTGCTATCCTGTAGCCTGTAGGCTTTAGTAATACATTGAGTTATGATCTGAATATTAAAAAGCTCAATCAACTTGATATTTCATTTTAATTTAAAAGCAATATTGGATCAATGCTTTGAATCAAATGCTCTAAACTAGATGCTCTATCATATATGAATATGATACTTTAATTAATAGTATTCACAGTCTGACACTCGTCAATACTCTAGTCTTACAGTCTCATGAGCCACATTTTACATTAGTTCCTGCTTTTAAAGTATATAATGTGGCATGTACCTGCATAAGGTGCATATATCTGAGACTCCCCAGGGCATCCTCACCATGCTATTATTGTTTCTACTATGACATTTATTTCCTCCTGAATAGTGGAGTGTTTAATTTCTTTGTCTAAGCTTGCTGTATAGATACTCTGTGCTGAATTGAGAAACTGGAAAAACCTCCTTTTTTGAAGTGATCATTTTCTTTCAGGAGAATTTGCAACAACGAGGGCAGCATCTGCTGCTGGCACAATTATGGTTTTGACTCACATTTCTTTCCCTTCCTATTTTTCCTCTATTTCTGACCTTAAGCATCAAATTCATTCTTTGATTTGCATGTGTGATTATTTGATCCAGGCATTGTCTACAATGGCCACATCTAGCGTTGAAGAAGTTGCCTCAACTAAACCTGGAATTTGATTTTTCCAGCTTTATGTGAGCATAAGTACAAAACAAATTGTAATTGAGTAATTCCAGCATTTTTCCAGCTTGCTGATTTAATGAATAATTAAACAAATGTTTGCTCATTCCAGTTTTAAATACGTTAGCCTACTAGCTAAAGGGTAGAGCATTGTGCAAATGCACAAAAGATGTGGGTTCAAATCCCACGTAGGTTCTTTATGTAAAGTGGAGACACAAGTTTGTATGAGAGTTTAATTGTAACAAAATTTATATAGTTATAAATCATTTCAAACCAGTTTTTTGCTCATATAATTTAGTAAGAATTTGATTTTTTTTTAATTAATTTGTTTATAGAGATAACCTATGTAGAAATTGAACATACATCCCATATGCATTTGCATAATGCTTTACCAATTGAGCTAATAGGTTTTATCATATGTTTTAAATCATTTTCTATGTTATAAATTTTTAATCAATTCATTTGATAAATCAACAAAGAATTGTTTGCTCATTTGATAAAATGGACAAAGAATTGTTGCTCATTTGATAAATGAGCAAAGATTTGTTTGCTCGTCTGATAAATGAGCAAATAATTATGTGCTCATTTGATAAATGAGCATATAATTGCAGAATCCTCCTATATCAGCGAAGAGTAATTACTATTTCCGCACTTATTACCTCCTGTACGTTACTGAATTGATCGTCGAAGGCAGAGCTCCTATCAACCGGAGTCTTCGTGGTTTTGCAGGTACAGGCGTCGGTTGCACATACTAGGGATTGTAACTTTCCCGCAGGACACATCAAAAACCCCCAAAACATTTGGCGTCGTCTGTGGGGAGAGTACTTCCTAGGTGGCTTCTGAAACTGTACCAACGAATGAAGGCAAACAGCCTACGATCAAGCCTGAGGTCCATACGGACCAAGAAAGTGGTGACAATTATAAAATCGACACCTATGCGGCCCCAGACGGGTCCTTCAGAACAAAACACATCTGCTCCAAAGAAAAAAAGGAGCGGGGTGGAAGTCAGGCTGCTCCAGGCAGCCCAACTGGCAGGCCGACTGGGACAACCCGGGCGGCAGAAGGTGCTGCTCCCGTCACGGGAGACGAACTCATGAAATTCATGACAAGTTTCAAGGGCGAGATCAAGAGCCTCTTAAACAAGTCCACTGGCCCTCATAAGGGTCAGCCAGCTAAGAAGCTCCCGTCCTCCGGGAAGAAGGTGCTGAAAGATCGTGTGCCTACCCCTCACCCGAAACCAAAGGTGGTGGATGGGTCCACGATCGACGTTTCAAAGCTTCGTTTCCCCGAGACAGGGCAAAGGAAGCCCATCCGCCAAGTACAGCCAGATGGATCAAAGAGGACTTACTCTGATGCCTGGATGCTTATCTAGGAAAAGAGAAGTCTACAGCTGTCCGCGTCAGCTTCAACGTCGACCTACCCAGACAGCTTCCGAAATGATTCCATGAAGCATTCAGAATCAGACAAAGGGAGTCAGTTGTGCGGTCTTTCCGCACGTTCTGGTCCCAAAATTATCCAGCCGGTACATTACGAGTCACCGTACATGCCGTATGGATCTCCATACATGCAGCCGGCCCTCTTCGGGGGTCAGGCGGCACAACCGGTCCAACCTATGGACTGGCAGCTCCGGCTGCTTAACCTTGGGGAACAGCTAACGGCCTTCTCCAGGGAAATTACCGAGGCGGCACAGCCGGATAAGGTGAAAAACGTGTTGATTGGTACCTATGACGGTACCGCCAACCAAGAAGATCACCTAATGGCCTACACCAACCTCATGTACTTACAGGGGTTGGATGATGCTGCCTGGTGTCGGTGCTTCCCGGTTACATTGAAGGGCATAGCCCAACGATGGTTTGGCAACCTGCCAGCCAGATGCATCAACAACTTCAGAACTTTGGCGTACTTATTTACGTCGAACTTCTCAATAAACATCCCTGCCAAGAAAACGAGCCTCGACCTTGGAGCCATACAGCAGGGAGAGAAGGAAGGACTTAGGTCCTACGTCAGGCGGTTCAATCTGATGAGAATTCAGATTCAAGGGCTGTCTGACGACGTTGCTTACACAGACTTCTTCAAGGGTCTGAAAGACGGGTCGACCTTCAAGTTCGACTTGGTTAGAAAGAGGGTTTCCACCCTCCAAGAGGCATTAATGGAAGCTGAAGCCTATATACAGGCGAGGGAGCTTTGTGCCGTGAGGCACCCGTCGGACCCCAAAAAGTCTGAACGGAGAGAGAGCCGGCCATCCCAGCCGACAAAAAAGAAGAAAAGAAAAGAAAAGAAGTATGGGCGGCAGATCGATCTGGTCAGTCGGCCTAGAAGAATCGACGAAAATCAGAACCGTACGTCCCAAAGTAAGAGTTCACCAAGGACTACTCCTCCATCCTCATGGAGATCAAAGACCGGTTGACTCTTGAAAAACCGGCAGCAATAAAAAGTCCGGTCAGCAGCCGGGACAAGAGCAAATACTGTCAATTCCATGAGGATGTTGGCCACGACACCAACGGTTGCTATAGCCTCAGGCGGCTGTTGGACCGTCTGGCTGACGAGGGGGCCCTGAAGTCCTATTAACCCAAATCCAAGGGTAACCCTAAGATAAACAAGGGGCATCCGTCCAAATCACCGGCTGCTAATTCTGAAACAGATGAAGAAACAGTCTTCACCATAGCAGGCGATTTTGCGGGTGGATAACATCCGGGGTGCTAAGGATAACATCAGGCGGCTGGTCAAGTCAGTAGATGAGGGCCAGGCGTCGAAAGATTCCTTTCCTAAGGTCCTTATTTCTGAAAAGGACCGAGGCCAGGTCAGACGGCCTCACGATGACCCCATTGTCATCGAATGCAAGGTTACCAATCAACGAGTTGGCCGGATCCTGATCGATACCAGGAGCTCGTCTGACTTGATAAGCTATCAGTGCTTGACAAAGCTAAAGTACAAGCCCAGCAACATGCATGAGGCTCCTCACCCCTTAGTCGGTTTGGGGGGAGGGGTGGTGCATTTGGTGGGAAGGATTGACCTACCCATCCGGCTGGGAGAAAAGGGGCAAGGGCGGCACATGGTCGTCAAGTTCCTAGTTGTTGAGGAACTGACCGCCTACAATATGATTTTTGGCTGCCCCACCCTCAACGAGTCCAAGGCAGTCATCATCCCGTCTCTCATGTTGTTCAAGTTTTAGAAGGATGATGGGACAGTCGGTGCCCTAAATAGGGACCAAAAGACGGCTAAGGAGTGTTACCTCTCAGACGTCAAACCAACTATGGCTTCAGCCGGTCACGGCGAAGAGCTCATAGAGCTTGATAATTGCAATCAGGCATTGCCGGCTCCAAGGGCTGCCAGTAAAAAGAGAAAGGCGGACCAATTAGCACCCGTCAAAAAAGAAAAACAATAGCAATCACTGACCGGTGAACGGTCGGATGACCTCCGACCCCAGCCGGCTGGTGAGAGCGTTGATGTCGTTCTAGACGACATCCGGCCCGACAGAACCGTTAAGGTTGGGACAGTCGCTTTTGAGAAATTGGGGGCAGACTTGCTCTAACTGCTGAGAGAGTTCAAAGACATTTTTGCCTTTGAAGTGGAAGAGATACCAGGCATCAGCCTGGATCTTGCTGTCCATAAACTCGCCGTTGATCCCAAAAAGAAGCCGGTTAGGCAAAAGAAGAGGAATCACGGAGAGGAAAGATCTCAGGCGGCAGCCGCCGAGGTTAAAAAGTTGCTAGATGCTGGGTTCATCCGGCAATGCGGATTGGGTAGCAAACGTTGTCCTTGTTAAAAAGCCGAATGGCACCTGGCGGATGTGTGTAGACTACACAGATCTGAACAGGGCATGTCCGAAGGATAGCTATCCACTTCCAAAGATCAACAGCCTAGTCGACTCTACAGCCGGTCATGCTCTGATGAGTTTCATGGACGCCTACTCAGGTTTCCATCAAATACCCTTGTGGAAAAAAGATCAAGAGAAGACGGCATTCGTCACTGATCAGGGGTTATATTGTTATACGGTGATGCCGTTTGGGTTGAAGAATGCGCCTGCTACTTTCGAACGAATGATTAACATAGTTTTTCTCAATCAAATTGGAAGGAATGTAGAGGCGTATATTGATGACATGATAGTCAAATCCAAGCTACAGAAGGATCACCTGGCTGACCTCCGAGAAACCTTCACCACCCTCAGGCAGTACAAGGTCATGCTTAACCCCAAGAAGTGTGTCTTTGGTGTTGAGTCTGGGAAGTTTCTCGGATTTTTGATTGATCAAAGCGGCATAGAGGCTAGTCCGGAAAAAGTACAGACGGTTATTGACATGCAGTCATCCCGCACTGTCAAAGAAGTCTAGAAACTTACCGGTTGCCTGGCGGCATTGGGGAGGTTTCTCAGCCGGTCAGGCGACAAATGCCTCTATTTTTTCCAAGCAATCAGGAAGAGGTCAAGATTCGAGTGGGGTGAAGAGGCTGAGGCGGCATTTCAGAGGCTAAAACAACATCTGCACTCTTTTCCAAGGCTAGTGAGCCCCCTGCCCCAGGAGGTTCTCTACATGTACCTAGCCGTCTCAGATCACTCCCTTAGTGATGTTCTCCTTGCTGAGAGAAAGGGCAATCAGCTCCCAGTGTATTTCATCAGTCACGTCCTCAGAAATGCTGAACTCCGGTACCCAATGATTGAAAATTTTGGGCTGGCTCTTTACAAAGCAGTCAAGCGATTGAAGCCTTACTTTTTGGCACATCCGGTGGCTTTGTATACTGATCAGCCGCTCAAGCGGCCAATGAATACTATAGAGTCATCCGGCAGAATGATCAAATGGGCCGTTGAAATACAAAGCCTAGAGATAACTTTCGAACCCAGGTAGGCAGTGAAAGGTCAGGCGTTTGCCGACTTCATTGTCGAAATGACTAGGCCGGTACAGCCGGCAAATACGGATCAGGATTGGAAGTTATTTGTAGACGAAAACTCTACTATGAACGGCTGTGGTGCAGGCGTAATCTGTCATTCTCTAGAAGGGGATAAATATGAATATGCACTACGGTTTAAGTTCCAAGCCTCAAACAATGAGGCACAGTACGAGGCCCTGCTGGCTGGTATACGCATGTGCAAGGTGGCAGGGGCAAGAAAAGTTGATGCCTGCTCTGATTCTCAATTGATCGTCAGCCAATTCCATGGGGACTTTGAAGCCACCCATACGGCGATGATCAAATATCTGCAGGCAGTTAGGGAGGAGGCTGCGACACTTGACAAATTTAAACTACGTCAAGTGCCACGATCTGAAAACAATCAGGTGGATGCACTTTCCAAATTGGCATCATTCGCCTCCTGTGATGCGCTTAGGTCAGTCTTTTGGGAGGTCATGGAAAAAAGAAGTATTGAACATGAACCCATTGGAGTTCTGGACCAAGGCTCTATCTGGATGGATCCCATCCGGGCATATTTGACATATGGCACTCTGCCGGATGTCCCTTCAGAAGCGGCTGCTCTTAAGAAACGAGCTCTGAGCTTTGTAATGCATCAAGGGGAACTCCTCCGAAAGGGGTATCTGCAGCCGTTTTTGAAATGTGTTACCCCAGAGAAGGGGAGAGAAGTCCTAGAGGATCTGCATGCGGGTTTTTGTGCATCACATATAGGTGGCAGATCCCTAGCTAAGAGAGCCAGGCGACAGGGCTATTTTTGGCTCACTCTTGAGGCAGATGGCATGAACTTGGTGAAGAGGTGTGATAGATGTCAGCGGTTTGGCCGGCTGATACACCGTTCGGCCACAAACCTAACAGCCATTCCCAGCCCGGTTCCCTTTGCAAAATGGGGCATGGAAATTCTGGGACCATACACGCCTGCTTCAAAGGTCTTCGTTACATCTTGGTTGCTGTGGATTACTTCACCAAATGGGTTGAAGCAGAGGCGGTCAAAGGCATAAAGACTAAGGACGTAATCTCTTTCATCTGGAGAAACATAGTCACCCGGTTTGGGGTTCCCATGTCCATGGTCTTTGACAACGGTCCTTAGTTTGAAACGCCTGTGCTCAAGAGTTGGTTGCGAGATCAAGGGATCTCACATTATTTTGCATCCGTTGGCCGGCCCCAGGCAAACGACCAAATTGAAGCCTTCAACAAGCTCATCTCAGATGGCATAATAAAGAAAGTTGAGAGAGCTGCGGTCTTTGGGCGGATGAATTACCTCATGTCCTTTAGGCCATCAGAACAACTGAAAAAGGGGCAACCGGTGAAACCCCGTTTCTCATGACATACGGCACTGAAGTCGTCCTGCCTATTGAACTTTATGAGCCAACACTCCGAGTCATGCTCTATGATGAGGAGGATAATTGGGAGGCCATGCGTCTTGCATTGGACTCACTCCAGGAGCGCAGGGGGCAACACCGCCTTGCGTCATGAGATATACCGTCTGAGAATGACGAGGGCCTACAACAAAAGAGTACACAAACGACCCCTCAAAGTGGGGGACTTTGTGCTGCGAAAAATGGAGGCAACCGGTAGGGCAAATGAGCAGGGGAAGCTAACTCCTAATTGGGAGGGCCCCTACCGGATTTTTGAATAAGTCAGAGGCGGCACCTACCACCTGGAGACCCTAGACGGTAGGCAGCTAGCCAGAACTTGGAATGTAGACAACTTGAAAAAGTACTACTTCAGAGAAATTGTAAATTTTTGTAAATAGAGTATATTAATGAGAATGCTTTATTTCCAAATTTTCCTTTTCGCATACATATGCCCTGTCTTGTGCAATACACAGGCGGTAGCTATAAAATTAAAGGCTAACCGGCCAGCTAAAAATTAAACTGTCTGCTCTAAAAGAGCAGACATTCAGCGACGCCCATTTGGGGTGAATTCGTCGAAGAGAAGATCTCCCTTCCGGGTGGTACATTATTCTAGCGATCATGAATCAAACGGCTCTAACTGATTGTTTGAATGATCCTTTGTAACCAAGATGCGACCGGTCTTCACTAAAAATAGTACAACCAGTCATTTCTGCAATGCGGTACCCCTGGGCTTTACTTCAAAGTAATACAGCCGGTACCCCCAACAGGAAAATATAGCCGCCAAACAGTACAGACGGCACACGAAATCTTGGTCATGCCATAACCAGCTTAGCGAGGTCCAAACCTTAGCATTTAACAAATGAATGATCTACAGCCGGCCAAATAACCGGCTGCATACAAACATGGCAAAACGGGGTGCTTTACCAGCACACCCCAGCCGGTTAGTAATGCGATCAGTTTCCTTCAAACAATCAAGCACCGCTTGTCTGTCTAACCGGGTGCACATGTGGACGTCTGCCTGTTAACCTTTTGAAGTTAACAACCAGGCATCCAGGGTCAAACTCAATAACCCCACCCAGTATATATGGGAAGTCAGGCATCATTATACTTGGCAAAAATTTGCGAAAATTAGAAAATGCTAAGCAAAAATAAACTGAGAATCGAATCAAGGCAAAGCCGACACAGACGGCAAAATATATTTAATAAAAATTCAAAATGTTGAAATTGTTAACCGGACCCCCGTTCGGTGAAAATAGATACAAAGATACACGACACGCAGCTCGGAAATTACATTCATTCAATTTCAATTGTCAGTCGGGCTGTTGGTGTTTAAGCACTAGGCGCCTGAGTCTGCTGTGGCTGGGCCTAGTTGGCAACAGCTTCAGAGCCAGGGAGGTTGGAGGTTTCCTCAACTCCCGGCTGGTACTCCTCTTCCTCTTCGGCCGCCTGAGTCTACATCTTCTTCTCAATTGCCTCAGCCAGAATGGCAAGATCTGTGTATCGATAGGCGAGCTCCCAGGCGGTGTAGTCAGCTTCTGTGTGAATCAGGGAGAACGTCAGCTTCATGCAGTTCTCTCAGTCTTGCTCATTCTCCTCAATGAGCCAGCTCTATTCCGTCTAAAGGGTTGCCTCGAATTTTTTCTTTGAAGTGGCAACCTCCTTCTTTAGGCGGTCATTCTCCTTCTTCAGGGAGGAGTTTTCCGTCTGAGTCTTCTCCAAGGTCTGGAGAGAATCCTCGTAGTTCTTCCACTCCGTCTCAGCGTTCTCCAACGCCACCTGAAGGTTGTCAGCCTTGACCTTTGACTCATTGAGGGCCTTTTGAAGGGTCTTGATCTGGTCCTCTTGTTGCATGATTATAGATTTAGTTTCTAAGTCATGCACAATCATTGAATACTGAGCTACATTATGGGCGTCATTGGCGTCTCGTTTGGCTCTCCTTACCTCCTCTTGTTTGCGTGCATAGGCTCTCTTTAGCCCCTCCACGCGCAGCAATGACTGCGAAGAAACAGCCGATGTTAGAAGAAACCGGACAAGTATGAAATTATGGCTTAAAGTAGAGACAGATGTATAAGATTACCTCAGCCAGGCTTACCATCACACGGTCAGCATTGAAGGCGTTGATCCCAGGGATCGCCTTCTTCTCGTCCTTGGGGACGGCTTTCAGCATGGCCCGGGCGTATTGTGTCACGTCCGGCCAGCGAGGAGATTTATCTGCACCAAAAACAGACGGTGAGAAAGGAGTAAATGCCCCTCCAATAGATTGCCGGCTCGATGACGAGTCCTCCGGCTGGAGTTGGGAGTAAGACTTGACCCGCATGGGCAGGCCAAGCAGAGTGAAATTGAAGGGGTCATCCGTACCTTGGGTCTTCTGAGTGTCGCCTGGGACTTTTTTGGCAGATGTACCGCCTGTTTTTTGGGGTACCGGAGGGACGTCCGACCTCCGGTGTGAAAGGTCGAACCCTATTCCGGTGTTTTTCACTGTTTTGCCGCCGACAGCCAGTCGGTCAGCATGAGAGGTCTTTTGGACCTTAGGAGCAGGCTCCTCCCCAACCGGCTTTTGCCGGAGTTGTTTGGAAAGAGAGCGAGGAACCTTGCTCCCATCCTGAAACAAGGTAAAAAGGGGTCAGACGGTTAGATTTGAAACAACTGAATAGAAGAAAAAATAGAGTAATACGCAAATAGGACACGCGGACTTACTTTCTTAGCCGCCTGGGCAGCCTTCTTCTTCTTTGCATTCTCCTTGCGGATATCAGAGGCCTTCTTAGCAGGCGTCTTGTATGTTGGCAACATGGCTAGGCCTTCAGTTGCAAAATAACAATGAGACGCCTGGTTAGAAAAAGTACAAAAATGAATATCTAAGCGAAGCAAGAAACATACATCCGGCACAAGTTGGCCGGCTGAGTCCTCCAACCTACATTTTTTAAACATGGTGCTCAACCCGCATGCGGACAGGAACGCCTCGTCCCTCAAGAACTCTTGTTTGGGTACCCAATTCTTGGATACACTAATAAGTTCGCCGGTTGAGATAGTGGAAGTGGTGAGCTCAAAGAATCCGGACTCTATGATTGCTTCGTAATCCCCATCCGGTATCTGGGGCATTTTACATTTTTGCCCAAGCAACTCAGGCTTCCGGTTGTACATCCGGAACTCCCGATTTTCCTCATTGGTGGGAGCTTTGACCAGGTAGAAGCGGTTCTTCCAATCCGACCACTTTGACGGCTTTTCAAGTGTCATTAAGTACTGGGGATATGTTGTCAAAGTGTACCAGGCCCTCCAACCGCCTAGGCTCTGACTTAGGTAATGCATGTGGGTGAAAGCCTCCTAGCCGGGGTTCAGGTTCTGCATTTCACAGGCGGCAATATACCCTAGAATATTTACCCAAGATTTGGGGGTAAGTTGCCAGACGCCAAGGCCATAACCCCTGAGTATGGCCTTTATTGTGTTATGAAGGGGGAAGCGGAGCCCCGCTAAGAAAGCCACCTCATAGCAGCCAAAGAAACCGTCTGCATTGCGCTGGTTGTCTTCCCAGGGAATGGTCCCCATCTCATGCGGGACGACTAACTTGTACCCTTCTCCTAAGGGCCGATTGAGTATGAAATTGGCCAAGTTTCTCTACATGTTAGCCCTGTCTTTTGCAGAGACGGTAATCATGAGAGGGTCGCCTTTATTATTCCATGTAGGCCACTCCTCCTCCTCGCTATCCACAGACGGCGTGAGATAGCTGCTGCTGCTGTCGCTCCCATTAGAGCCGGACTCAGAGCCGGAACTGGAAGCGGGGTTCTTCTCGTTTCTGGCTGAGGTTTCTTGATCCACAGCTCCAGAAGTAGAGGCGGCTTCCTCACCGCCTCCACTGTAAGACCCTAGAATTCCATCACTAGGGGTACTTGGGGTGCCTCTTGGAGATCCCCTTGTCATCTCATCTGGGATCCTCTCCTCAGGCGGCAACTCTTCTGAGCCTCGCCCTCTATAATTGGGATCCACAGCCGTCTTCCTGGTCCTGGCCATTGTGTCCTGCACAGTCACGGAGACGGTCGGATTGGGAGATGAACAAGAAAGATTCCAATGACCAGAGGCGTCACCCCCAGTCCTAGACTCAACCATACTGAGGAACCGGTTGGTCTCAAAGCTATGTTCCGGGTGTGGGTATAAAGGGTCCATCTACTTATGGAACTAATAAAGAAAAAAGCAAGAAAGAAGCACAAACGTAAATACATGGAAGAGCTGAAAAGAACAGAGGCGGTACCTAAGTAAATGGAGGAGAGTAAACCGCTTGACCGAACAGGAAAATCCTCAAGTGGCTTGCGAAGGTACAGGCGTCCTCCTAGCCGGATGTATTCTCTGAGTAGCAGCTGCAAATTAGCGATGCTGTTCACAACACCCACAGACGGCAGAAAATTCTGAAGAAAGCGAAAAACCGGATGTGCACTCGGAAAATTTCTGGAGAAATTTGCTCTCAAAACCGGCTGCTCTCAAAATCTTTGAAATTGATTAAGGTTGTAAATGTGAACATGGGGGAGGAGGTTTGCTACTTATAGGCAATCCTCAGAAGGCGAACCCTCGCGCCTTTTCACCTTCTGCTTCTTACACTTCAAAAATTCGAATTAAAAAATAAAAAACGTCTCAGGCGCCACGTGGCACCGTCACGTCAGCACCTGAGATGGGCAAATGTTTAGGGTAAAAATCACCCTAGACACGTGGCCCAATGGCCTTACGACACATGGCAGCCAGCCATGGGTCAACAGGACGTCAATCCCCTGTTGACACGTGTCCTTTGAACCCTAGATGGGGTACTGGTCTCCCCACTATAAATAGTGGGTCAGACCTCATTTATGGGGCATTCAAAAATCCATCTACAAATACAAACACAAATCCCGAGCAATATTAATTGCAGAATCCTTCTGTATCAGCGAGGAGTAATTACTATTTCCGCACTTATTACCTCCTGTAAGTTACTAATTTGATCGTTGGAGGCGGAGCTCCCATCAACCGGAGTCTTCGTGGTATTGCAGGTAAGGGCGTCAGTTGCACATACTAGGGATTGTAACTCTCCCGCAGGACACATCAAAAACCCCCGAAACACCAGCAGTGGCTGAGATATAGTACACATACAAAAATATATTTATATGCTTACCATTTGTGCTTCTTATGTGGCTTTTTAACATAGTATCGATTCAAAGCAAGTGGCTAATTGATCCCCATCATCAGTAAAATGTAACTTCTGGATGGAAGAGGCAAGTCGTGGATGCCTAGGCTCTTAGACCGATAAAAAAAAAAAGGCATAAACATCATCTTGGACCTTCAGGGGTTAGAACTAAGAGTGAATCAGGAGATTTAATTTATTGTTAAAGGAAAGGGGTCTAGTTACATACATAGGTTAGTTGTCGTGGTGCTATCAATTGATATATAAGCTGTGTATCATCTTTTTGTTTATATATATCAACTTACCAATGTTATATAGTTGGCTAGTTGCTAGTCCAAGTTATTTTTAATTTCTACCTTATTTTTTTCTTGGATGTTTAGTAACTTGTTCGAAGATAGCTTAATTGACTTGTTTTGTTTCAAATTAGAAGTAGGTTGATAATATATGTTAATGTTTGGTTGAAACTACTTAATTAATGACATAAGAGTTAGATAGGAAAATGAGGATACGATGGTGATAAATTGACAAATCTACTTTACCAAGTATCTTGATATAGTCATCATGACTTTATTTTAACCTTAATTTACTCTTTAGTAATTTTTTTAGTTTAAATGTTTTATATATACATTAACTTACTAGCTCAGTAGGTAGAGTATTGTGCAAATGCACAAAGATGTAGGTTCAAATCCCACGTAGGTTTATTTGTATAATGTGGAGACGAGCATTGTATAATGAGAGTTCACTTGTAAAAAAGTTTCTATAGTTATTAATCATTTCAAGCCAATTTTCTGCTCATATAATTTAGTGCTAATTTAATTTGTTTTATTGGATTTTTTTTAAAAAAAAAAATACATTTGAAGTTTTTTTAGTTATTTATAAAGATAACCTATGTAGGAATTGAACCTACATCCTCTATGCATTTGCGTAGTGCTCTTCCAATTGAGCTAATAGGTTTTATCATATGTTCTAAATATTATTTGCATATGTTCTAAAATTTATTGCTTAAGCTGTGAAATTTTTCAATCTAAGCTCTAAATATATGTATGTTCTACCTAATTTCCTATATTCTACATTTTATTGTTTATGTTCTAAATTTTTCTGTCCATGTTGTAAATATATATCCTATGTTCAAAATTTTTGTCTATGTTCTAAATTTATTTCCTATGTTCTAACCTTATGTTCTAAATTTTTTCCGTATGCTTTAAATTTTATCCTATGTTCTAAATTTTTCTACATATTTTCTAAATTTTTTTTTCCGTATGTTCTAAATTTTTTCTATCTATGTTCTAAACTTTATCCTATGTTCTAAATTTTTTCACCTTATGTTCTAAATTATTTTCCTGTGTTCTAAAATTTTTAGTATATGTTCTAAACTTATTTTCTATGCTATTATTTCTTTCCCAATATTCTGAATTTTTTCTATCTATGTTTTAAATTACTTTTCACATAAATCTAAAATATCGTGATCACTTGATTATACAATAAGATTAAAAAGAAACCTAAACTAATTGTCAAAATTATCTTATTAGGCGTTATATTTAATTACATATTCCCTTTAAACATGCAATATGGTGATCAATACAATAATAAATTCATCATTAACATTACACTAGTAGAAAAAAACGAAATACGCGCCCCCCTTTTCGCACCAGTTCTTGAAAACCGGTGGGATAAGATAAGGGCGGGATTTGGATTCTTACTTTTCGCACCGGTTCCTTATAAACCGGTGCCAAATCTTGTTTTTTGCACCGGTTTGAACCGGTGCGATTTTTTTTTTTTTTTTTAAAAAAAAAAAAAAAGGGAGAAAGGGATTTCGCATCGGTTCTGACCAAACCGGTGCGAAAAAGTTATTTAGAACCGGTTCGAACCGGTGCGCAAATTTAACCAAAAACCCGCCTTAATTCGTGAAAACCTTCTTCTTCCTTCAATTTTTTCCCCTGCTTTTCCACCTTCTCTCTTCTCTCGTTCTCGCCTAGCTTCACCATAGCTCTCCTTCATTGAAGCGCATAGCTCCGAATTTTCACCATAGCTCTCCTCCATTGAAGCGCATTCTGAGCTTTCTCACCTCCATTGAAGCGCATTATGAGCTTTCTCACCTCCATTGAAGCAGCTTCGAGGTAAGATTTATTTTGTGGTCTTCTTAATCTATTGAATTCTTTTGCAATCTAGGGTTAGTCGTTGACTTGCTTTTCAATTTCATAATTATAAGGTTTGTCTGCTCGCCTGCTGTTGTGACTTTCGAGTTGTGCATTCAACAATCTGTTGTGTTTTCCTCCAACACCTTTAAGATTTGTGCCTCTCAGCATTTTGTTGTACATTCATCTGTAGATAAACGTTGTCTTTTGCCCTTTCCTTGTGAATCCCAGTTAGAGAAGTTTGGCCTTGATTCTTTTGGAGTATCTGTTAGTGTGAAGAGACATCAGATTTATAACAAGTACTGAATAAAGAATGCCTGATATAATAGTAAATTTCATTTAGTTTAGCTTGTTTTGTAGAGAATTCAGAGAAATTGATAGACTGATAACCCGATAATGCATACGCATACTGATATTTGGTCTTGATTTGGATTCCTAAGTTGAAGATTAGGATAACTTATAAATTTATAAAATGCATTAACTATTGGGTTTGGTTAAGCTAATGTATATAGAGTGTTTCATTCTCGTACCTGGATTTGAGTTTTTGTTGGGGATGGGAGGTGACGGTGGTGGTTGATGCTTGGTGTTGCTGTGTGTTGGCAGAACAGGAGATAGTGGGGTTTGTGAGGTGAGGCGTGGTTGTTTGTTCGAATTGGTGGAGTTGTGTTGGTTTGAAGGTGACATAGCAGCAAGGGGGAGGCAGGGGAACAAAATAGGTTAGTAGTCTTTGTTGCTCGTGCTCAATGTCAAGCCTCGAACCTTGATCGACCACCTAAATAACCAAGTTAACACAAGGGGGTTATCGGGAAATATAATAAAATAATAAAACAAAGTTAAAAAAATGTTAAACTAAAATAAATAAGAAAAGAGTGAAGTGTGGAATTACATTATTTACTCTAAATTTTTTAAAAAAATTAATACAAGTATTGTCTATTATATCTTAAGAAAATATTATGTGGTTGAATTAGTGATTAGCAATTGTGTTATAAATTAGTGAATAAATTAGTGGAATTACATTATTTACTCTAAATTTTAAAAAAATTAGTGATTAGCAATTGTTAGTTTGATTAATGATGCGTTATTCTTTACCAATGTATGTAGGTATTAATTATTTACTAACTTTTGTTTTTTTCTTTTTAATTTTTTATAGATTCATATGTGAATTGAAGCACAAGTTTAGCTTGAAGACTACATATTTAGCTCAAGTGGGAAGTTAGAAGGAATACATCCATTGTACTTGCTATAGTGGTATGAATTATAAACTTAGTCTATATTTCTTTTTCTTGATTCATTTAATGAAAGTTTTTTCATGCTATTACAACTTGTGTATTGTTTAATGACAAATAAATACAACAATATATAAATGCTTGCATCATCATATGCCTAGATACCCGTTCAAGGCTTTCTCATTAGGAGAAAGTCTTGAATAGTCCCCGGTTGGGACTGTTCTTGAACGTTTACTCTCACTTAGGTGGTGAATGTATGTCTTCTTTTTTCGATATCTTGGCTTAGCATTTCCTTACACTGTTCTCTGGGTACATATGTGGGTAAGTAATTATCTACATCGTGTGCTTGGAGAACTGGGGGGAAATGCTGCCGGATTTTCCTTAAAATTGGAATGTCGACATACATTCACTAGTGAGATTAGACGTTCAAGGATGGGTTAGGTTGGAGTGATAAGGACCCTTTGGAAGCATATATGCATTTTTTTACTATAAGAATATTATATGCATGGTGTGTGTTTGAATTTTATTTACATATATAATATATGTAGCAATTATACATTATTCGTAATGTGTTGCTATGTTTAGAGACAATTTACTCAATGGAGAAGGATCGTGGTTGGATGTATGGTAGACTTGATACATTGGAATTCTTTAATGGGGTTCAAGAGTTTTGCGAGAGGGCTTTATCTTATCAGCGCAGAATGGGTGTCGATTGCCTCTATTGTCCTTGTGTTGATTGTAATAATGTGAAGGTGGTTAATAGTGTTGATATCATTAGAGATCATGTAGTTTGTCGTGGGTTTAGGCTTAAATACCATGTGTGGATTTGGCACGGTGAAGAAGGAGAGTACAGTGGGGATGTTGATGGGAATGATGTGCATTATAGAAGCAATTTGATTCGTGTGGACGAGGAATACAGGAATGATGAATATATTATTGATAATGGTGATGAGGATGGATTTGAGGATGATCAGGTGGATGAGGTCGAGGATGAAGGGGTGGATGAAATGATGCGTGGTGTTGAAGGTGATGTGTTTGAGTCATTATTGGAGGCTTCTAAAAAGCCTTTGTATCCTGGGTGCAAAAAATACTCCAAACTATCAGCCGTGCTAACACTTTTTAACATTAATTCGAAGCATGGGTGGACGGACACTAGTTTTACTTCTTTGTTAACCGCGTTAAGTGAGATGTTGCCTGACGGGAATGAAATTCCTAAGTCTTACTATTATGTAAAGAAGCTCATGTGTCCATTTGGTTTGGAGTATAAGAAGATACATGCATGTCCTAATGATTTTATTCTTTATCGAAATGAATATGAACAATTGGAGGAGTGTCCACGATGCAAGAAGTCGTGCTACAAGCGCATGAGTTGCAATGCTGGTACAAAGGGACCTCCTAATAAGGTGTTGTGGTATCTTCCCATCATTCCAAGGTTTAAGCGTCTTTTCTCAACACCAAAAGACGCTAAAAACTTGAGGTGGCATGCATAGGGAAGAAAGAAAAACAGAATGCTGAAGCATCCAGCCGACTCCCTGCAATGGAAGAACATTGATATGAAGTTTGGAGAATTTGGTGATGAAGTCAGAAATTTAAGGCTTGGGTTGTGCACGACGGGATGAATCCATTTGGCACTCTTAGTACCCAACACAACACATGGCCGGTACTTTTAGTGATCTATAATTTGCCTCCTTGGCTGTGCATGAAACGTAAGTATGTAATGCTTTCACTACTAATAACGGGGCCAAAGGCAACCTGGAAACGACATAGATGTTTATCTTGCGCCACTTGTTGACGATTTGAGAAAGATGTGGGACGAAGGGGTTTTCGTTTTTGATGCGCATAAGAATGAGATGTTCACATTGCGTGCAGCTCTTATGTGGACCGTTAATGATTTTCCTGCATATGGCAACTTGTCTGGTTACAAGAACAAAGGAAAAAAAGCATGCCTCATTTGTATTGATGACACCCCAAGCATACACCTTGATAATTTTCACAAAGAGGTGTACGTACATACTCAAAGGTTGCTCAGGCGCGATCACCCGTACCGTAGGCAGAAAAAGGCTTTCGATGGGAAAGCGGAAGAGGAGACTGCGCCTAGGCCATTGACTGGTGAGGAGGTTTATGCTCGAGTTAAGGGTATACGAACAGTATTTGGGAAAACATAAAAAAGATGTGGACTCAACTGCTCTCTTCAAAAAAGAATCAATCTTTTGGAAGCTTCCGTACTGGAAAGAACATGACGTTAGGCACTGCCTTGATGTAATGCATATAGAGAAAAATGTGTGTGATGCTCTTGTGGAAACGCTGATGAATATTCAAGGCAAAACAAAGGACGGAAAGGGTGCACGGTTAGAATTGGAAAAGATGGGGGTTCGTCCAGAATTGTGGGCTCAGAAAAAGGTTAGAAAGGGAAAGGAACAGGAAACGGAAAATGAAATGAGTTCGAAAAAAGGAAAGGGGAAGAGCAAGGGAAAGGGAAAGGCCACGGATGCGTGGAAGAAGAAATATGCGGGAAAAGCCAAGGATGACAAGGCTTATTTACCTCCGGCCTGCTACACATTGTCAAGGGTAGAAAAACGGATGTTTTGTGCATGTCTGTACGGCATTAAGGTTCCATCAGGGTACGCATCTAACATGAAAATATTTGTATCCTTGAATGGACAATTGAAGGTGACAAGTATGAAATCCCACGATTGTCATGTTCTGATGCAAGTATTCCTACCAATTGCAATACGTGGTATTTTACCAAAGCACGTGAGGGAAGCTATTACAAGCCTCTGTTCGTTTTTCAATACAATATGCAGCAAAGTGCTTGATCCTTGTACACTTGATGCTTTGCAGGCGGATGTGGTTGTGACTTTGTGCAAATTTGAGATGTACTTCCCACCCTTATCTTTTGACATAATGATCCATTTGATTCTTCATTTGGTGCGTGAAATTAAATTGTGCGATCCAGTGTTCATGAGGTGGTGCTATCCTTTTGAAATACACATGGGTACATTGCAAAATAAGGTAAGGAATCGGGCTAACCCGGAAGGAAGTATGATTCAAGGGACCGTGGGTGAGGATATTGGTAATTTTGTTGCCGACTACATAGCCGTTGCTGAACCTATTGGTCTTCCTACTTCTCGACATGAAGGGAGACTTGATGATCAGGGCACAATCGGGTCGAAACAAATGTCACCTGATCGAGATAAGTTCTTACAAGCACACTTGTATGTGTTGCACCATGTTGCAGATGTTCACCCATACTTAGATGAGCACATGGCTAGTTTACATGATGAATTCCCATCGAAAAGTGAAAGGCCATTGATGCAGTTGCACAATAAGAGGTTTGTGAGTTGGTTTTGTGATCGAGTGATGGGTAGAATGGACGAGAGTGTCACTGATACAGTGAGGTGGCTTGCTTATGGTCCTAGGGATGATGTTCGCTCATTTGAGGGATATGAGATAAATTGGTACACTTTTTGGACTGAGCGTCAAGATTTGAAATCTTCCTCGACCCAAAACAGTGGTGTAACTCTTGTGGCATCGTCAAGGGAGTATGCAAGTGCTAAGGATAAATCACCCGTTGATGCAAAGTTGTCATACTATGGTCGAATTCAAGAAATATGGGAGCTTGATTATTGTAATTTCACGGTTGCTCTTTTCCGGTGTATGTGGGTTGATAATATCATGTGTAACGTCAAATATGATGACTTCACTCTTGTAGATCTTGGCCACCTGAATGACAGTGCAGAACCTTTCATCCTTGCATCTCAAGCTAAGCAAGTGTTTTACGTAACTGACCCAGCCGATTCAAAATGGTCTATTGTGCTAGCCGGCAAAAGAAGAATCCTAGGTATTGGAGATGTCAAGGATGAAGAAGAATATGATGCGTTTGATGACTCAACACCTTTCACTGTTCCTAGACCTGTTGTACCAAATGACATAGACGACTAAGCCAATTATATGCGATCAGACCACAATGAAGGAATATTAGATTAAGGTACTATTTTTCAGCAATTTTGAAATTGTAGGCGTTGAAAGTATTATTAAATCACATGTCAGGTGAAAATGAATGAAAGTGTTAACTTACTTGCCCATTTTTCACATTTTCTTTTAAATGAATGAAGTAACTTTTAAAACATTTGAATTATGGAATAAAAACGACCTACACTTGTCCATTTTCTATGTTGATTTGTATTATAATTCAGCAATTTATATTTGATTTTATAACTTTAACTTACAAATTTATTTATATTACAACTAATATCGTGTTATGTTTGTCATGGCAGGTGTTTACATCTCATGGCGAACGATCAGAACCGTATTTGTGTCGAGGATGTAGAGGATGATGATGATGATCTCTCTGATGATGAGGACGAGCTGTATGATGCGAACAAGGAGCCTGATTTGGGTGAGGCAGAAGATCAGGCTCAAGATGAGTTGAAGCGTAGGCTTGATGAATTTGAAATTTCTGCTGAACAAGCGCCTCCTATTGAAAATGCAATTTCTGAGACGGTTGGTGAAAACCCTAATTCCCACACTCAAAGCCAACGACAAAGTGGAGGAGGGGTGAAGGCACCAGCTAAGAAAAAGGTGAGGGGTCCGACGACAAGTTTCAAGAAACCCGTCGGTCCCATGGTCCTGGAGTACGACAAGGCGGGCCAACCTACAGGCAAATGGCGTCGTCAATATACTGTTCACGTTGGCATTTGTGCGCGCAAAATCCCGATTACACTTGGTTGGCAGGAATTAACTCCAGGCTTGATTGACACATTTTGGAATGACACAAGGGCAAGTGTTTTGTTTGCACATTAACACAGTTATAAATACCTTCACTTTATTGTTATTTAAAAGGGGAAACTAATAATTGCTTTTATTTGTGCTTGCAGAGTCTATTTAATATTCCAAATGATGCCGCCAAGCGAAGGGTGTTTGAATATTTACTAGCGGAAAGATTCAGAGGCTTCAAGACCACCTTAGTTCGTGGTTGGATCACAAAGACAGTTGTGAAAAAACTAAAGAAGAAGAAAGAAGGTGGCAATGAGGATGAAGTCATCGAGGAAGAGCAACTCCCATGGCAAAAATGGCCAAGTGTATCGAAGGATGATTGGGAAGCTTTCGTTCTTCAAAAAAGTAAAAAGAAAGCAATTGTAAGTTTAAGTAAATCCGATGACAATTGTATAGTATATTAGCTCTTTTTGAAGTAATGATACTAACATTTCTAATTATGTAGGAACTGAGGGAGCAAAATTCCAAAAATGCAAGGATGAAGCAATACACCCAACATATGGGGTGTAAGACATTTGGTGAATGGAGGGAAACGTGGGTCAACGAAGGAGTATACCCCACTTCGCTTCTAGGGTCCTCCAAAGAACCCTCTGATTCCACGATCACTACGCTGGTGAGTCGTGCTGGTGATTTCTTCTGTTCTCTGCATGCGCGTGACAAGGAAACCGGAAAATGGATCATCAAGGCTCCGAAAACCAAAGAAATGGCAGATAAGCTCGTAAGCAACTATGAACTTGTGAACTTTATGAAGCTTTTGCATGAAAATCACTTATGGTTTGCTATGGTCTTACTTGATGTCCTGTCTGCTGAGTGAAGCTATGTGTTGGTTTGGATGCTGTTGGTTTCTATTTTGTTGCGTTTAGCTGTCTTGTTCTGTTGGTTTCATGTTGCCTTTTTTTTTGCTACAGATTGAACACACTGAAGAACTGGTTGAAGGCAAGCTCGTCCCAAGTGTAGAAAAAGACCCTTTCACCTTGGCTTTGGGAAAGCCCTACCATCCAAGACGGGTAGTAGGTGCGGGAGGGACATTGCTCGGATGGGAAAAGGTGATGGGTCCAGAATATACCAAATTAGGAAGATCCCAAGCAAGTGTTAACTCACCTCATGACTTGGTTTCCACGGTGGCATCAATTAAGGAACAAGTGCGCAACGAGCTCGTAGGTGAATTCAATGCTTGGGCGAAGCAAATGAACTTACCGAGCTTGTCGTTCCCCTCAGCTACACCAGTCGACTCATGTAGTCACCCAAAAGGACAAGGAAAAGATGAAATACATGGAGAGGATGATATACATGAGGTAGTTTCAAATCTATTAGTTTTGGCATATTGAGTTACGTGGGATCTAAGGTGGCATTAATTAATTTCCTGTTGCAGGGTGGTACTCCTACACATGCGGAATCGAGGGAGCTCGATAATCCAGCACCTCATCATTTTCCAGATTTACAGGTGATTTTGTTTAGTTTTAGCTTAGTGAATATGGGTACATTAAATGAAATTGTGTAGGAAACGACCCCTTGTGATATGTTTGGTTCTAATAAGTGATCTTTCAAATTGGTGTAGGAAGAGACCCGTCTACACCCGGGCGAATATGGAGCTTTGCATGTGGTTACATATGGTAGTGCACAATCGGCCGAACAAGGTACGGTCCATTTGCGACCGCTTAGGCCACAACATTACTCGGTTGGGATCAATTCTATGATTGCCGGGTTCGAGGACATCCTAATACCGGTGCCCGTAGAGGAGGATGAGTTTACTACACTTTGGCCAGCAAAAGGTAGCTTTATGTAGTGGCCATGTGCTTGGGTAAGGTTGATGAACCAGGTAATTAAGATTTGGGTTCACTCTTTACCCTATGCCCGATTGTCTTCACAAGAGTTAGATGGATGTCTTTTCTAACCAATTGTGTGATTTGTTTTATCATATTTCGAAAAAAAAGCCAACCTTTAAAGAGGAGGGTGGAGCAGCCTGAAAGCATTGATCAACCGGTGCCAAAGAAGAGGAGTGAACAACGGTCGGAGAGTGAAAAAGGGTCGAAGAAGAACTCTTCGAGAGGTTCAACTATGCTAGCTACTCCACTTCTTGCTGACACGGTCCTTCAAACGCTCTCTAAAGATTTAACTTTTCTACACAAGCGTGTTAGTATGTTGCCTAGTGACACTCCCAATCAAGTTGCACTACCTATGGCAATGTTCCACTTTGATGAGGATGCAGTTGCATGGCTTAGCAAAGAAGATGTGAAGGAATTTCTAACTGGTTCAATGCTTAACATTTCCCTCATTCAAACATTCATGAGGTAATTCAATGCCGCTTAAATTATGTTATTCAGATTAGTGGTGATTGTCGTTTATTTTTCCATTAATATTCTATTATCATGCATGCAGAGCACTACAGGAGCACTTACTTGAGATTGATTCTCCGTGTCAAGTAGGGTGGTTATGCCCCGAGCAGATCTTCACTACTAGAATCTTAGGCAACTACCCTGACGTGTTGTACTATGTTGAACGGGGTATCAAGGAATCAGTGCGTGCGGGAGACAAGTTCATATTCGCCCCATGTTTTGAGGAGTACGTCTGACCATGTCAAATTCATTTGTTTCCCCTAATTATATGTTGTACACGGCTAATTATTGATTTGTTTGTGTATTATGAATTTATGTGGTTCACATTGGACCCTGCTGGTGATTTGTGTTTCCAGTAACGCAATCTTCCTTTATGATTTAGCTCGATTGCCTCATCCAAAAAAGCTCCTCGTGAAGTTTGTACTGCAAAAGTAAATAAAGCTACCTAGTGTTGATCATCATTACCGAACTCATTTATTAGTCATACTAATCAAGTTTGAACTTACTTTTCTATAGTGTTATGAAGAAGATAAATTGTCGAGCTCCTCAAGGTCCCACATGGAAATCACCGATGGTAATGCTACATGATATTGTGATTTTCGTAATAAACAATGCGTAAGATGTTGCTAATTTGCTATGCATGTTTGATACATGTACTTTGTTCCTATGCTAGTGCGCACAACAAGATAACGGCGTTGATTGTGGACTATACGTGATGAGATTCATGTTCGACATACAGAGTCGTTGTACAGACACACTACAGCTTGATGAGGTATGCCATTGACTTAGTTAATTTGCTCTTTTTGTGTGATTTGACAAGAAATGTAGGAAATAGGCATGCTAGTAGTCATGCATGCCTTATTTGGTTCATTTTGAATGAAATTGCGTCCTAAAACCCTTAAATTGCTCTTTTAATGTGATTTCAAGCCTTAGCCACCTATAACTAGGTAATAATGACATGTTAAGAGCAAGAATGAGTTGAATTGATAAGAAATGTAGAAAATAGGCATCCTAGTATCCATATAGGCCTTATTTGGGCCATTTTGGATGAAATTGCGTCCTAAAACACTGTAATTGCTCTTCTAATGTGATTTCAAGGCTTACCCGCCTGTAACTAGGTTATAATGACATTTTAAGAGCAAGAATGAGTTGATTTGATAAGAAATGTAGAAAATAAGCATCCTAGTAGTCATATAGGCCTTATTTGGGAAGTTGAATGAAATTGCGTCTTAAAACCCTTGAATTGCTCTTTTAATGTGATTTCAAGGCTTAGCCGCCTATAAATAGGTAATAATGACATGTTAAGAGCAAGAATGAGTTGATTTGATAAGAAATGTAGAAAATAGGCATCCTAATAGTCATATAGGCCTTATTTGGGATTTTGAATGAAATTGCGTCTTAAAACCCTTGAATTGCTCTTTTAATGTGATTTCAAGCCTTATCCGCCTATAAATAGGTAATAATGACATGTTAAGAGCAAGAATGAGCTAATTTGATTAGAAATGTAGAAAATAGGCATCCTAGTAGTCATATAGGCCTTATTTGGGCCATTTTGGATGAAATTGCGTCCTAAAATACTGTAATTGCTCTTTTAATGTAATTTCAACCCTTAGCCGCCTATAAGTAGGTAATAATGACATGTTAAGAGCAAGAATAAGTTGATTTGATAAGAAATGTAGAAAATAGGCATCCTAATAGTCATATAGGCCTTATTTGGGCCATTTTGGATGAAATTGCGTCCTAAAACACTTGAATTGATCTTCTAATGTGATTTCAAGGCTTATCCTATTATAACTAGGTAATAATGACATGTTAAGTGCAAGAATGAGTTGATTTGATAAGAAATGTAGAAAATAGGCACCCTAGTATCCATATAGGCCTTATTTGGGCCATTTTGGATGAAATTGCGTCCTAAAACACTGTAATTGCTCTTTTAATGTGATTTCAACCCTTATATGCCTATAAGTAGGTAATAATGACATTTTAATAGCAAGAATGAGTTGATTTGATAAGAAATGTAGAAAATAGGCATCATATTATTCATATAGGCCTTATTTGGGATTTTGAATGAAATTACGTCTTAAAACCCTTGAATTGCTCTTTTAATGTGATTTCAAGCCTTATCCACCTATAACTAGGTAACAATGACATGTTAAGAGCAAGAATGAGTTGATTTGATAAGAAATGTAGAAAATAGACATCCTAGTAGTCATATAGGCCTTATTTAGGTCATTTTAGATGAAATTGCGTCTTAAAACCCCTGAATTGCTCTTTTAATGTGATTTCAAGGCTTAGCCGCTTATAACTAGGTAATAATGACATGTTAAGAGCAAGAATGAGTTTATTTGATAAGAAATGTAGAAAATAGGCATCCTAGTAGTCATATAGGCCTTATTTGGGATTTTGAATGAAATTGCGTCTTAAAACCCTAGAATTGCTCGTTTAATGTGATTTCAAGCCTTAGCCGCCTATAAATAGGTAATAATGACATTTTAAGAGCAATAATGAGTTGATTTGATAAGAAATGTAGAAAATAGGTAACCTAGTATCCATATAGGCCTTATTTGGGCCATTTTGGATGAAAATGCGTCTTAAAACACTTGAATATATATTTTAATGTGATTTCAAGGCTTAGCCGCCTATAACTAGGTAATAATGACATGTTAAGAGCAAAAATGAGCTGATTTGATAAGAAATGTAGAAAATAGGCATCCTAGTAGTCATGTAGGCCTTATTTGGTTCATTTTGAATGAAATTGCGTCCTAAAATCGTTGAATTGCTCTTTTAATGTGATTTCAAGGCTTAGCCTCCTCTAACTAGGTAATAATGACATGTTAAGAGAAAGAATGAGTTGATTTGTTAAGAAATGTAGAAAATAGGCATCCCCAAGTAATCATATAGGCCTTATTTAGGCCATTTTGGATGAAAATGCGTCTTAAAACCCTTGAATTGATATTTTAATGTGATTTCAAGCCTTAGCCGCCTCTAACTACGTAATAATGACATGTTAGGAATAAGAATGAGCTGATTTGTTTAGAAATGTACAAAATAGGCATCCTAGTAGTCATATAGGCCTTATTTTGGCCATTTTGGATGAAATTGCGTCCTAAAATACTGTAATTGCTCTTTTAATGTGATTTCAACCCTTAGCCGCCTATAAGTAGGTAATAATGACATGTTAAGAGCAAGAATGAGTTGATTTGATAAAAATGTAGAAAATAGGCATTCTAATAGTCATATAGGCCTTATTTGGGATTTTGAATGAAATTGCGTCTTAAAACCCTTGAATTGCTCTTTTAATGTGATTTCAAGCCTTAGCCGCCTATAAATAGGTAATAATGACATGTTAAGAGCAAGAATGAGATGATTTGATTAGAAATGTAGAAAATAGGCATCCTAGTAGTCATATAGGCCTTATTTAGGCCATTTTGGATGAAATTGCGTCCTAAAATACTGTAATTGCTCTTTTAATGTGATTTCAACCCTTATCTGCCTATAAGTAGGTAATAATGACATGTTAAGAGCAAGAATGAGTTGATTTGATAAGAAATGTAGAAAATAGGCATCCTAATAGTCATATAGGCCTTATTTGGGCCATTTTGGATGAAAATGCGTCCTAAAACACTTGAATTGCTCTTTTAATTTGATTTCAAGCCTTATCCGCCTATAGCTATTTAATAATGATATGTTAAGGGAAAGAATGAGTTGAATTGATAAGAAATGTAGAAAATAGGCAAAGTCGTAGTCATATAGGCCTTATTTGTACCATTTGGATCAAATTGCGTCCTACAACCCTTCAATTGCTCTTTTAATGTGATTTCAAGCCTTAGCCGCCTATAACTAAGTAATATTGACATGTTATGAGAAAGCATGAGTTGATTTGACAAGAAATGTAGAAAATAGGTGAAGTAGTAGTCATATAGGCCTACGTATTAAATTTTTGCCTAACTTAAATTGTAAATGTATTTTAACATACATAACCTAAGTAATTAGTTCTAACATAATTTTTGTTTATCCAAGTTTTGCAAGGTAAAGAAAGGAGGTCCATTGACGAGCAAGGAATTGAATGAAGTTCGAGACATGTTGGCGTCTTTCATCACATTTAATTTAATTTGAACTTGTTAACTACATTACTAATTAGTATTGTTTGTAAATGTGACACTTTTTTTTTATAAGGAGTTGTAAATATATATGACACTTCATTGTATTGCATTTGGGATTATTAATTAATACCTATGTATTGTTGTTATTATTTCAATTTAGAAATTATTATATTATTTTTGTTATTAGTATTATTAACAATAATATTATTATTATTATTATTATTATTATTATTATTATTATTATTATTATTATTATTATTATTATTATTATTATTATTATTATTATATATTGATGGTAGAATTAATGCAGGCTGTGCAGGTTTTTATTATTATTAATATAATTATTTATAGCCAAAAATTTTTTAAGAAAAAGGGGGTTTTCGCATCGGTTTTTTCTTAGAACCGGTGCTAAAAGTATTTAATATTCAAGGCGCGCAAGACTTTTGCCACCGGTTCTAAGTAAAAACCGGTGCAAAAAGTTTAGTTTTTGGCACCGGTTCTCCCCTAGAACCTGTGCGAAAAGTCATTTTTCCCACTGGTTTTGAACCGGTGCGAAATCTATGGGATTTTAGCACCCCCCAAATCCGGATCGGTTCAAAACCGGTGCGAAATGGGAGGTTTGAACCGGTGGGAAATTCGTATTTTCACCTAGTGTTAGAAGCATTTTATCCACAACATTGTAAGCCAAATCAAATCATAATAATAACCCTAATCATGAAACTAGCAATAAGAATAAAAACAAGAGTAATAAAGTGAATTAATTACTCACGTTCCGTGCGCTCCTTTAAATAGCTACATCTTGAAAAATTGTTAGTAACTTCAAAGAATAATAAGTCAAAATTGAAATTAAATTAAATAAAAGTAGAGTTGATTTGGGGCCAAAACCTCAAACAGTTCTACCTTTCACGCCTTGGTTTAAGTTTAGAATCTCAGGTAAAGTACAGACTCCGGGGAGTGCTGAGGGGATGTATTTTTGAAGAATAGGGAAGGCTAGTGTTTAGGGTAGAGTATAAGAGAGAAAGAGAGAATGATTTGGTCCTCAAAACTAGTGAAATCAGCCTCGTTTTTATAGAGAAAAATGAGGGGTGAGGTACGGAACCCTAAAATTGAAGGCGCCGCGAAACAAAACCCTAGAAATTTGCCGTGTCACGACAAAATTTCCGTGACGCGGCAGATTTTGCCGTGGCGCAGCAGATCATGCCGTGTCGCGGCAATTGTGTTTTCTGGAATTTCGTATAGGTTCATTTTTATCTTTTATTTTGCATTAAGTATGGGATAATTGTGCGTCGTTTCAGCTAATCCAGGTTTAATTAGGTTTAGGGTTTACATATTTATTAATCGAGCTCAATTAATAAATAATATGAAATGGATTAAAAAGGGTTTGAGCTGAAATGTGGATTGGACTATGTTTGAATAAATGTTTGGACTGATTAGCAGACTGAATATGTTTGACTGAATATGGGTTTTAAGCACTCCCGAGATTCAATACTCGACCCGACCAATAATTGCTGTGAAAGGTTGATCATCGTTGGGTTTGGTTTTGGGGAGACATTTTTAGGTGTCTACAATAGTAATCCTTGAGGCGAGCCGATCCTAAAGGTATCGAATTGTAAATGAAGGAAAAAAATCCTATGTCCTACTTTTCATGTCTCATTTGTGTTCCACTCATTTTGATTGGTTGTCATAATATTTTTTTTGTCTATTATATTTTGAAAAGTGGATCCTTGTAATTATGACAACCAATCAAATTAAGTGGAACACAAATGGGACATGAAAAGTAGGATAGAGGATTTAAACCCCCATATTCGTTATTGATTGAGTGTATAAACTGAACATGAGCTTCAACCATAAACTTAACCTTTTTGTTGAATGAATCTTTTAATATGGTATCAAGAGACAATGTGATAAGAAGGTTACATATATGTTAAAGGACCTAATTAAACCTAGTGTTTAAAATAGCACTATAAAAACGGTTTGACAGTTTGATTTCGAGTTGGGATGAAACAGTTTCAATTTAATGGGTTGGTTTGAATTGGTTCAGTTGGCCGGTGAGCCGTTCGATTCGGACAATTATCGGTTCGGTTTTGGTTAATTTTGGTACCTTTAGCTTAGAGTCGTAAACGGTTCAGATAGTAATCGGTTTGGATAGTAAATGGATTCAATTGTAAACGGGTTGATTTGGGATCGGGGCGGGTTCACCCGAATTCAGATTCATATATGTTCTAATCGTAAACAGATTCAGTAATAAACAGTTTGGATCATAACTGGATTGGTTTGAAATGGGTTAGTTTTAGAGCTGAGTGGGTTTATCCGGGTTCGGATTCAAATCACTTTGGGTCGTAAACAGTTCAGGTCATAATCGAGTTGGTTTTGAAGCGGTTTAATGCAGGTTCGGGTTCAAATTCGATTCGGGTTAAGCTAGGTCTGGTTGAAACGAAATATTTCGTTAGTGTGTCGGTTTGGGTCAGTGAAAAAATCTAATGATTCGATTTGATACGGTTTCTTTTGGGTCGGTTGAAACTGAATTCTAAGTGAGTTTTGACCGGTTAGCTAGTTTTGTTTTATATCAAGTCGAGACTTTGTCACTTCATTATATTTTCAGGCATGCATTAATATCTTACTTCGTATGTACAAATCTTCGTTGATTATTCTATGTCCTTTTATGTTTCAAGTTTATTGTACAGATTATATAAAATTAATAGGATATAATTGTTTCATTATGAAGTTGTTATCAGCCTCTTGTTTGATCATGTTAGAGATTGCGTCATAATCACGATTTGATGAGCTGTTACAACTTCGAAATTTTCAATACAATAATTATTCTAGCCTAATGTAGACTTCCGTTTTTTGGTTTGGTTTCGTTCTTTTGGGGGGGGGGGGAGGGGTCAACTTCGAAATTTTCAATACGATATGGGGGGGGAGGGGTCAACTTCGAAATTTTCAATATGATATGATTATGACCCGATGAACCGATTAAGACTCAACCCCAATATAGAAACCACAATAAGTAAAACCGAACCGATAATTTCCAAAACCGACCCAAAATAACCCGTTACAACCCAACCCCTTATAACCTGAAATCGAATCGTTGACTCAAATTAACACCCCTAATAACAGTGTCTATTAAGATATGATAAAAGTAAGCTAAGATGTGATTAATCATTGGAAATTGGGGTATCAAAAAACAGGTATTCCTACTTATCTTACACATTATGTGAAATATATACTAAAAATAACGGTTATTAGTTGGCCCTGCTTCTTATTATGTGCAACAAATGGTTAATTTCCTTTTAAGTTTTCATTTCTCTCTACCTCTCTTCTCATCAAATGCATCATTATATTTCTTGTTCCATTTAACTTTCACAAATAAAAATTGTCTAGGAATCCGTGCAATCTCATTTGTTATACACAATATTAGAGGTGATCATTGGGCGGGCAAAGGCTGAAAAATAAGCCTGTTTCTCGGGTCGGGCCAAGCTTCCGGCCGAAAATTATGTGCCCAAACTAGCCGGACCATACGGGCTTTTCGGGCCAGGCCAAAAAAATCAACTTAAACTGCATAAAATTCCATTTTCAAGCCCGCCCAAAAAAAATTTAAAATCGGACCAGGCCGAAAAAAAACCGCCCAAATCCCGCCCAAAATCGGGCCAGGCCAGCGGTCGGGCTCGCTTTGATCAGGTCTACAGAGTATGAAACAAAGGTAGTACAAGTATAAGAAAATTCTAAGTCTGAATAACTCCTTCTATCCGATCCCTTTTTTTGCGTCATATAACTCATAAAACTCTCACACAAAGTTAGCCATGGTGGGAAAAAAAAAGGCAAAGGGAGTATGTTATTCAAGAAGGCAAATTACTGTAATAACATACTTTGTACATATTAAACACATATTTTATTAATGTAATAACATACTTTGTACATATTAAACACATATTTTATTAATGTAATAACATACTTTGTACATATTAAACACATTTTTATTTTATTCAAAGCGAATAATGCAACGATGATACATAAAACAGTAGTAGCATAACACAATTAAAGTCATATGCATGCAATGACCTTATTAATCTTGAAATAGAACGTACTTAAGAAACAACATGATAAAGAGTAATTATTAATTAATTAATGTGATCATAAACATTAATTAATTTTCATACCATTTCAATCATACTTACCCTTGCCAGGAGGGGTTTGACAGGTAAAATAAAATCCAGAGGAAACCCAAATGCATCGACAAAAGCCGCAACAAGGGTAAAATGGTCCGCAGGGATTCCCTTCTGTTGCACAAGTGAGAGGTTTGTTCACATCAACCCCTTCCATCATAATCATACAAGGCTTGAAATGGTTGCCGAGCCGCCGAGGTGGTTTCGGGTTGGCTTAACACCACCAACAAAGCTACCAACAACATTATAGTAACAACATTATTCATTTTCTTCATTTCCATCTTCTTCACTAGCTACTAATTATAATTATTATGTGTTTTTTTCTTGTGATTTTAGGTTTTAGAATGTTCCCTTTATATATATATAGCCAAATAAAGTTACAGGATAACCTAGTTATTGGATCACTGTTCTACCAAAATTGATGTATATTTCAACCACTACATACCTTATGTAATTCTACCAAAATCATTATTACTAGTTCCAACTCTTTCTTAAATATTGTTGCCAAACATGACCTAAATGTGTGTGTATTTTAAAAGATGATTTCGAAGCATTAGTTAGGTAAAGGTTAATATGATTATATACAATGTACATATACGATATACATTAAATTAAAATTTTGTGTACACCCAATCTACACTAATATGGAAACATTCAGTCCAAGCGGACTATTAATCAGAAAAGATTAAAGAATGTAGAGGAGCAATTACAAGCATCTCCCACCAATAATAGTCATATCAAACAATATCTATTGTGGAGAGTGAGGGATCGCTCGAGTGGTTAAAGCTTCCTTCCCGATTTAAGGAGACCCTGAGATCGATTCTCATCACCCGCCCTTACGGCTCTCTAAACACCCAAAAAATAAAATAAAAACAATATCTATTGCGTCTACTAAAGCAAAGGGAAAAATTAATTTTGTATGTAAAGAAGTACTGGGGAAAGTTAGCTCGAAAAAATTGATTAACATAAGGTAATAGGATTTTTCGATTTTTTCATGAAACAATTTTTTTTTTTTATTATTGTTCCACCCGCTTCACCCTTTGGGCTAATCCGAATTCGAGGATTAGTTCGAGGTGGTTAGGTCCAGTCCCTCCCAATTGTTAGATGAATATCAGCAGAATTTACTTAGCTATTTTATGATGAACTTTTTTAACAATTTGAATCAGATTGTAATTTATCAAGAAATATTTGCATTCCATGGATTATCCCTGTCATTGTATAGAAAAACTTGAGTGGACCACTCAATAAAATTATGGAAAAATTGATGAAAATAATTCCGATTTTAAGCGTTCCGCTCAAAATAATCCCTACTTTGGATTAACTAGATATAATCCCAAATTGCACTTAATTTGCTCAAAATAGTCTATTCGTGATTCGTACAAGCGGTATGGTACACCCGAAAGAACACTACCTATAAATAAAAGAACATAAATTATAAATAAAAGAACATTACATATAAATAAAAGAATATCACCTATAAATAAAAGAACATAGCTTATTAATAGAAGAACATTACATATAAATATATTTTTTGAATTTATATAATAATGGGCATATAAAAAAAATCGTAGTTATAATAATTTATTAAAATAAAATACATAGCTTATAAATAAAAGAACATTACATATAAATATATTCTTTAAATTTATATAATAATGAGCATATAATAAAAATCGTAGTTATAATAATTTATAATACATTACAAACTAACATAGAGTACATCATGTTTTCTGAAAAAGAACATTACATATAAAATAAAGAGCATTACATATAAATAAAATAACATTAAATAAAAATCGTAGTTATAATAATTTATTATACATTACAAACAAACAAAGAGTACATTATGTTTTATGAAAAAGAACATTACCTATAAAGAACATTACACGTAAATAAAAAAACATTAACTTTGTCCCAATGTTCTTTTATTTATATGTAATGTACTTTCGGGTGTACCATGAACTCTACTATATTATTTTCACATAACCTGTTAACAGCATACACCCTCCGTCGCGATTCCTTCGCTCCTCGCCCTCCTCCTGACCCGAACTCTCGGTGTCTCCCCGACATCCCAGCCAAAATCCACCCAAAAACTACAACCAATCAACTCAAGAAAATTTATTTTAAAAAAGAGAATTAAAGAAGAGAAGCGGCTATGATGACCCAGGTGGCGACGACGTGAAACAGCGGCGAAAAATGGATGAGAGTTGGTGGTGATGATGAGTGTGAAAATTGGGTTAAAAAAAAAAAAAGGAAAAGAGGAGATTTTAAGCATTTATAACTTGTTTGGCTGGTAACCTGTAAATGGGAGCAATTTGAGAATTTATGGTTAAAATTGGGATTATATCTAGTTAATTTAAAGTAGAGATTATTTTGAGCAAAACGCTCATACTTGGGATTTTGGACCTGAAGTAAACTAGATAATTCACAATAATACTTATGGACTAGAGGTCCTCACATGCTAATTATTAATATACGAAGTATTAATAATTACAACTCTCATTGTAAAATATTACTCCCTCTGTATTTTATTATTTGCTCTATTTCTTCATATACGGAGTTTTAGAAGAAATAATAGAAAATTATAAAATACGAATCGGAATATGAAAAAAGTGGGGTTGGTGGAAAAATAAAGTATAATAGTGGGAGAAAAGAGAATCAAAAAATATTAAAGTATGATAGTTAGAGACCCACCAAGAGAGAAAAAATTAATAAAATATTATGAAAGGTTTTCAAAAATGAAAATGGAGCAAGTAATAAAATACGGAGCGATTATTAATATTAACCATTATATTAAAACTTTAATTATAAAATATAAGTATTGATCTCTTATGCTCTTTATTTATTATAACACAATATCTCTTATTTTAATATGATAACCTTTATTTTAACATAGTCTTATTTTTTATGTGTACCTACAATTGCTACAAAGCTCCTGGTTCGGATTATTCAGCATAACTGGCTTGTCATAGGATTGATGTCTACAAAGCAGTTCTGGGTATTTTCTATAACGATCTTTTATTGCGACAACTTAATCACACGCTAATTTCTCTTGATTGTCCAAGGCAAGCCAATATCGACCTACGGAGTATTAGTCTATGTACGACTTTATTTAAAGCTATCTCCAATTCTTGAAATCCGTTTGAATCCATTTTGAGAATAGATAATAGATCCTTATCAAAATGCTTTTGCTCTTAACACAACTATTCGGGATAACATCTTTTAGTATAGGAGATATGGAATATTTTTAATGTCTTCAAGAAAAATATATAGAATATTTTTAACATGTCAAAGAATAAAATAAACAAACTAGTTGGTTTTTAAATTAGATATGGAAAAAATTTATGATAGAGTTAAATGGAGTTCTCTATAGGCAATGAACTCTAGCTGATTTTGGTTTTATTAAACTTGGCTCCATTGGACTAAGGAATGTGTTATTACTACAGTTTCGTATATATTCCTTGATAGTAAAGAATAGTACTTCAAATATGATTATATATCCCTTCTAGCTAGAGGGCTACGACAAGGAGATCCTTTGTCTCCAATAACATTTTTTTCATTTGTATGGAAGTTCTTTTGAAGAAACTACTTTTAGAATCTGTAATTAGTTCACGTGTCTGGCATAGGTTTTAAATTTGCATCTTCGTTCTTCTCCAATAATCTCATGCCTTTATTTTCCGACGATGGTCGATCTGTTAATTTGTCGAGCTACTCTCGCGTCTTGTGCTCACATTCAACATATGCTAGCCAAATACTTTAGCTATCTCTAGGTCACTTGATAAATTTTCATAAGTCCTCTATTGTCTGTTTTTCAAAATGGCCCTTGCTTCAAAAAGAAGAAATTTAGCTAGCTATATTAAAAATGACTCCATAGTCTTTTTTGGTTAGATATTTGGGTGTTCTATTCACATCCCGTTCATTTTTGAACCATAATTTCCAACATTTATTTAAAGACACAAGGCTAGGAAGGCATTCCTCAACCAAGTAACCTTGAAGTAGTGTTTTACCTTCTTTTTCCATGTCTATTGTATGTTTTCCAATGCAAAGAGTATTACTATTTCCCTTAATTAACCAAATTAAAAGAAATTTCTTCTAGAAATAGTCACCACAAAATATGGGATGGATTCTAGGGGTGAGCATGGTTCAGATATTCGATCCGAAACTGGATTTCAGATCGGATATCCGCATTCGAAAATTCCTATATTTGATATCCGTATTCGATCCGAAATTTTCGGAAATTTGAAAATCGGTTAGCTAGGATATCCAATATCCAATCCTTTAATTAATATTGATTTAATACTAAATTAAGCTCTTAAAGGCATTAATTTTTTCAAAATATTAACCCACAAAAATCAAATATTAACGCATACTAATTATGATGAACAATCAAATGTATATTAACCCACAAATTTAAGAATCTAAAGTCAACTAGAAAATGATGAACAATAAGTTAGAAGTAGATCTTAACCAACTCGAGTAGAGAAGAGAGAATTATTTTTAAGCTTAATTTTTTTTTATTTGCCACACAACAAATTCAAGGAACAAATTGGGGTCAATTTGAAAATCAAAATCATGAGTAGCTGAAAGTGCAAAAATGAAGGAAAAACTGAAATTGAATTGGGACGAAAATGAAGAAGGGAACATTGAAATTGAAAAAGGAAAAAGTATTAAAGAAATGGAGAAGCCATGAAAAATAAAAATGAAGATGAAGAAGCTTGATTTTCAATTTTTCAGCCGTGACGAGGAGAGAGAAGCCGCCACTGCCACTTGCCGGAGAAATGGAGAAGTCATCGTCGCCGCTGTCGATTTGGGAGTGAGATGACTGAGATCTGAGACTGACGCTGTCAATTTGGGAGGGAGATGAATGAGATCCGAGAGGAGAGAGAGGTGTGGGATTGTGCTTTGTGGGAAATGAATGATTTAGGTTTTCTGTTTAGTGAAAGAGTATTCAATTTTACTATTTTTGTTAAACCTTTTTTTTTCTTTTGTGAGAAGGGTTGAGAAGTGAGAAAGGAAAATTAAGTGATTTTTCGGATATTCGATAACCGACTTTTTTCAAATATCGAATATCAGAAATCCAAAATCGGGCTATCCGATATTCGAATTTTTCAGATCGGATATCCGATCCAAAACCAAATTCGGATCGAATATCCAAAATTTTCGGATTATATGCGGTTCGGATCATCGGATTTTCAAATTTTTAGATAGTTTTACTCAACCCTAATGGATTCCATTGATTTCTCGAATAAATACTGTTTAGGGTAAAAATACCCCTATCCACGTGGACCAATTGCATGCTGACACGTGTCAGCCTCAGAGATGTACTGAAAGAACCAATTCTCTGACGATACGTGGTAGTCCAAGTCATGAAAGGGGAGTTGATTCTCAAACCCTATAAATAGGGAGAGGTCCCCATTTATTGCACATTCAGAAATATCCACACCAATCAGAGCAATATTAATTGCAGATATTCTCTCGGAATCCGACTGAAAACTCTTTACATTCCGTACTTTTAACTCCGTCCATACACATACTAACTTGATTGTCGGAGGCGGAACTCCACCTAACCGGAGTTTCCGTGCACTACTACATTTTTTATCTATTGCAACGGCCTAATAAAGGCTAATACAACGGTATTTTTATTGTCGTTGCAATGGAGTAGGCTGTTGCCACGGAGTTAAAACTAATGCTCTTAGAGGTAGAGTTATTGCCACGGCTTTAAAGAACCGTTGCAATAGCCTAGCTATTTTAACAAAAATGAAAGCTAATGCAACGGTAGTGTTGTATCATGAAAATTTTAGGTAGAAGCGTGCATTGTTCCCTCTAATTTTTTCACCAAAATTTTGAACAACACGTGTTTACTTTTCTCACCCATTTTCTCCACTCATTCTCACAGTACCCATTCTCACCCAATTTCTCCATTTTCTTAATTTCCCCCAATTCTCCATTTTCTCAATTTCCCCCAATTCTCTGTTTTCCCCATCATCTCACATTCACATATTTGCTTCAACTCCAGAATCACTTCAAAATTCTGAGGTGAAAAATCACAAAAAAAAATCATTCAAAAATTCGAAGAGGAAAATAAGCAAATAATTATGAGGAAGTAGTAGACGAAGGCGGCAGTCAGGATCAGAGGTGTGGCTGATAGCGGCAGTCAGGCGGTGGTGGCTGATAGCAGCACAGACGGTCACAATTTCATTGTTGCATGTCCCTTCCTTGAGCTGAATTCTCGAAATTCTGTTCAAGGTAAACAACGAATTTTCGTTTTTGAGAATTAAATTTGAAGTTTTTACTTTTGTGTTTGGGATGAAGTTGAATATTGATTTGGGGTGGCTGATTTGGTTCATTCATGGGGTAAGACTTTAGAGATCCAAGTTTATTACTTTTTTCTAATTGTTATATCCATTATTCAAGCTCATGTGCGTGCTTAGGTTATTTAACTTATTAGATAGGAATATATGATAGTGGGTTTTGGAGGGTTTAAGGAATAGAAAAAGATAAGATTATGTAAATAGGAAGTGAAATAATGGAGCTTGGGTTTGATTTTAAGTCGGAAAAGCGAAAAATATGAAAGACTCTAATTAATTTTGGATTAATTAATTTTTAATTTTAAGTCAAGAAATATGACAAACTCTCTAATTAATTTTGGATTAATCAATTTTGGGGTTCTCGGCTTTATCAATGTAATGCATCAACTTGATTATATTAAGTTCTTGTCAATTATGCTGTGTAGAATTGCAATTCTCTCTCTTGTCTACATTGACAGGTTCAGTTGGGTACTTAGCTTCCTTTCTGATAGTGCCATGATATTTTGGTTTTATCATGTTTTAAGTGGAATGGAATATGTAAGTAATACCTTAACTCTATATCTCACCTTAGATTGATGCATCAGTGAAATTTTAAGGTAGCTTATTAGTTTAAACAACAAATATTTAAACATGGAGGACCAATTGGTTGATATCATGTTCTTTCTAAAATTAAAAAAAGAAAAGACATGTATGTTTTACCATTATTTCACTTCCTAATTACATAATCTTATCTTTTTCTTTTCCTTAAACCCTCCAAAACCCACTATCATATATTCTTATCTAATAAGTTAAATAACCTAAGCACGCACATGAGCTGTAAATTTCGATTTCTGACTATTTATTTTTTATAATTGGAGGCTTGATCTTCAACTTGACTGACGGTATCAAAGTAAAGGCTTAGGTTTTGACCTGTCCGTCTTAAGATTTGGTACAGAGCAACCCACTTTTAAAGATCCATATCCTGAACTAGTTCACCACCAATATGGTACGACCCTATGGATATGGTCTGGGGCTCATAGATTTTTTTGCTCTCTTGGGCGTCTCTTATGCAACGAGGCATTTGATATATGCAACACTTCTCCCATGATTTTCTTGTAATAAATTGCCGGGCCTCATTGAGTTTTTCCTGTATGGATATAACCCACTCTAGTTTTTCTTGAGAATTCATTTTTCTAGAGGTTGCTACTTTTCAATCTTTAGTGAAGATCAACCAATATATGCAAATGATGTCTAAAAAATGTTACAAGAATGATGTTTTCATGTGAATCATGTAACAGTATGTGGTTAAACTACATTAATAGTATATCTGTATTTTTTTTGCTGCTTCTGTGTGGGGCTAATTGCGCTTGATTAAAGTTAATGCTCAAGATTCAGGTCAATTGTAATTATTTTTTTAATGATTTAGTAGTTTCGCTTCTTAAGAAAAGACATGAAACATACTAGGCAATTACTGAGTAAAAGTTCGCAGCTGGTGGTTTGGTTTTGAAAAAAAAAACATCAGGAAATTTCAGATCTCTTTCCTTTAGAGCTGACTTGGTCAATGTAAGTCGTATTTAAGTTAAACTGAGTGAGCTCAACTTACAGCCTAGCAAAAGAATCCTGTAAGTTTGTAACAGTCAGTTGAGTTGAGTAAAAGTTGGAGAATCTGCTATATATCTCCTCCATACGTTGTGTTTAAATGCTTTCAGAATTTGTAGCTCTGAATCTTGATGGGATATGATGACTAGCACTGCATATGCGTTGGAGTTGATCAAACTGGAACTGTTTTAATACAATCAAATACAGAACACACATCTATGTCCATCTACATTTAGTCGTTTACCTTTTATGGCTGTATTTTGTGTTTATGCTTTTTTTCACATGAGTATATTTATTTATGAATCCTGGACAATACCCATTCCTTGTACCAGCAACTAAGAAATCTCAAATAACTGTCTTTTGTTATTTCCTTTGATGGGTTAGGCATTTTTACTCCAATGTGCTCTCTTATTTGCAAATATGGTTTATCTTGATTTGTATTGTTTATTTGATGGTGGCTCTTAAAATACTAGAAGAATGATTATGCTTTGATATGGGTTCTCCCTTAATATTATTAGTTTTAGGCTTTTTAACTCTCCTAGCTAATTACACTTGCCTCTTTTTAACATCTCATTTCTTTTTCATTGTTACTAGATTAATGTAAAGTGGGACATAAATTTGTATGAATATAACTTTGATACTCCTTGCTTATTACACTTGATAAAGTTATCCTTGGCAATAGAAATACACTAGTTTTAAATATATTGATTTTTAGAGTAGTTATCTTTCTTCCTAGTGGTCGTAAAGCAGATTTTATTGTCAATTCTTTCTAATTGATTAAAGTAAATATCTTAATATAGTGAATTGATTAATTGTTTTTACTTTAAAAATTAATTAAAGTAACCCTCTTAATTCTTATCCTAAGGTATGGATAGTAGAACTAAAGAGTGGTGGATGTTTGCCAAATGGAGTGATGAATATGAGCGGGGAGTAGATGAATATGTACAAAAGGCTTTTGCTTTTAAGTCTCAAGGAAATCAAATTTGTTGTCCTTGTGCAAGTTGTCATTATTGTTTTTGGCGTCATGAAAGTGTTGTGAGAGATCACCTTATTTGTAATGGTTTTGTTCCTCGAACGGATAAGTTATCAGAGTTAGGGATCAACATTATCATTGAAAGGGAACAAACTATTTTGGATAATGATGAAGGGTCAAACCCAAATGATTTTAATGATAACATAGTAGGGTTGTTGCATGATGCACAAGATGCTTTTATAAATGGGCCAAATGACGAGGCAAAAAAGTTTTATAAGTTAGTTGAAGAGGGCCAGGAAGAATTGTATGTCGGTTGTAAAAATCATTCAAAACTTTCCTTCATGATCCGACTTTTTATTTTGAAGTGTGATCATAAGCTAACTAATGCTGCTTTTGGAGATATATTGGAGCTTATAAGGGAGGTGTTACCTGATGCAAAACTGTCAGCTTCTTTTAATGAAGCAAAAAGTGTTTTGAAAGTGTTGGGGTTGGATTACACTAAGATAGATGCATGCCCAAATGATTGCATGATATACTGGGAAGAGCATGAAAATGCAACAAGCTGCCATGTTTGTGAGACGCCAAGATGGAAATCAACTGACACAGAGAATGGCATACAAAATGAAAATGGAAAGACGTATAGGATTCCTCAAAAGATTCTTAGGTACTTTCCAATAAAGAAAAGGCTTCAACGGCTATTTATGTGTCAAGAGACGGCGAGATACATGACTTGGCATGCTAATGAGCATGAAAATGATCATCTTTTACATCATCCAGTTGATGGTCAAGCTTGGAAGGAATTTGATTCTTTATATCCAAAGTTTGCTGAAGACCCACGCAATGTGAGGCTTGGGTTAGCCACAGATGGATTTAGCCCGTTCAACTCAATGAGCATTGTCCATAGTACATGGCCAGTTATGTTGATTAATTATAACTTGCCTCCTTGGATGATTATGAAGCCCGAGTATTTGATGCTAGCCTTACTGATTCCCGGCCCGTCTTCCCCTAGCAATGACATTGACATGTATTTGCAGCCACTTATTAAGGACTTAAAGGATTTGTGGGAGTTTGGGTTGGAAACTTATGACGCTTCGACTAATCAAAGGTTTGACATGCATGTAGCATTGATGACTACTGTGAGTGATTTTCTGGGTTATGCAATGTTGTCTGGGTGGAGCACAAAAGGATACTTGGCATGCCCTGAATGTCATTACGAAACAGATTTAGAGTGGTTGCCTTGTAGTGGTAAGAATGTGTATAGGTCAAATCGTAAATTTTTGGATCCATCTCACCCTTGGCGTCATGATAAGAGGAATTTTGACGGAAAACTTGAGGAAAGATGTCAACCTATTCCATTGAATGGAATTGATATTGAGAATATGTTGCGTGATTTTCCAAATGCATTTGGAAAGAAGCAAAAGAAACCAAGGCGTGATGTGGATGATCCGACTCCGTGGAGAAAGAAACCCATATTTTTTGAGTTGCCATATTGGAAGCATTTCTCTAATCGCCATAATCTTGATGTAATGCATATTGAGAAAAATGTCTTTGATAATGTCATTGCGACATTATTAGACATTTCTCAGAAGATCAAGGATAATGTGAGTGCTCGTCGAGATTTGGTAGAACTTAATCTGATGCCAGAGCTCCAACCAATAGAATTGGAAGATGGTAGTGAAGAATTTCCAAGATCTCGCTTTTGGATGTCATTGGAGCAAAAGTGTAAGTTCTGCCTGGTTATAAAAAATGCTAAGCTTCCTCAAGGTTATGCTTCCAACCTTAGTCGTTGTGTGCAAGTTGGAAAAAGGAAAATAGCAGGCTACAAAAGCCACGATGCTCATTTTATGATGAATTATCTTCTTCCAATTGCTGTGAAGAAAACATTACCCAAAGATGTTGCTAGTCCTTTGATAAGACTTTGTGCTTTTTTCAAAGGTATATGGAGTAAAACTATTGATCCTCGAGGTCTTGGAAAATTGCAATCCGAGATAGTTGAAACTCTATGCCTACTTGAGAGGATTTTTCCACCTACTTTTTTTTATATAATGGAACATTTACCCATACACTTAGTAGACCAAATTAAGTTGGGTGGACCTGTGAGTTCAAGGTGTATGTATGGAATTGAGAGGAATCTTCATGAAATGAAACAAGATGTTGGAAACAAGGCTCGCCCAGAAGGCTCAATGGCAGAAGGATACCAAGCTAAAGAATGTGTTGCTTTCATAGCTAGATTTTTGAAACGATCAAGCAAAGCCACACCCGAAGTTAATGAGTGTGGTACCTCAAAATCATTTTTCCCTAAGGTAGGACGTCCTATCAAAGGAAAAGGAAGGACCTCAAAGAAAAAAAATCGTGGACACATAATTGATCGCATTACATGGGCACAAGCGCATCGTTATGTCTTGTTCAATTGTGATTGTGAAGAAGTTGAGAAATATATAAGGTAAGATTTGTAACCATAATGTAGGTTTATTATTATTATTATTATTATTATTATTATTATTATTATTATTATTATTATTATTATTATTATTATTATTATTATTATTATTATTATTATTATTTAATGTTTTCATTCTAACTCTGTCGCCTTAGTAAGAAAAATATTTTATTTTTATAGTGAGCATAAGATTTTTGTAAGTGCTAAAAGGAAAAGAAAATGGAAAAGTGCTCAAGACCATAGCAAGGATTTCATGGATTGGTTTAGGGAGAAAGTTGATTTGATTCTTAAACAAGGCCATGATAATATCCAGGACCATATTTTGTGGTTATCAAAAGGTCCCTCTTATGTTGCCAAAAAGCACACAGGGTACTCAGTTAACGGCTATAGGTTTCATACCATGAAGCAAGATGCAAACTGCGTAACTCAAAACAGTGGCGTCACTCTAATAGCCACTACACATAGCTTGCAAGCTCCAAAGATCAAAATCCTGTTGTGGGAAATGTTAATTATTTTGGTTCAATAACTGAAATCATTGAGATATCCTATCATGGTCATTTTAGTGTTGTCTTATTTAGATGTCAATGGTTTCACTCAGAAAAGGATGATGATGAGCTCATTACGGTTAATATGAATAAGACCGTTTCTAAAGAGGAACCTTTTATCTTAGCAAATCAGCACATCAAGTGTTTTATGTAGGAGATTTGAATAGAGAAAGGTGGCATTATGCTATTCAAATCCCTCCTAGAGAGTTTTAGATGGTATTAACATACATTTTTTTAATACTTCACTATATGTTATAAATGAGCTTATTTTACATTGCAATTCGTTTCAGTTTATTGTATTTACATACAAAATTAACATACTTCCATTTTTTTTCCAGATGAAACGGAGTAGACCCAAAGTTGCTGCTTCCAAAAATCAGCTTACAGAATATGAGCTGCAACGGCTTCAAAAACTAAAATTCAATGCAGAAAGAATGGAAGCCTTAGGATCGGCATCTCTTGCTAATAAGATTCTTGAAGACAAAACAAAAGCCTTATTTTGTCCAAGTGCAATGCAGTACACCAGAAAATGAGGATGATGCCTCTACGTCAGAATATGATGGTGAAAATGAGGTTGAAGCTGACAATCTCACTTCTGGAAAAAGAAAAGCCAGTAAACAGATCTGTACTTCTATTTTTTCATTTATACAGACTGGTTTTATTGTTTATCACGGTTTACATGTAATTAGTAATGCTTTATTTTCCTTTTGTTTTATAGGTTTCAAAGCAAGTAAATAAATCATCACTTCGCCCCAGAACTATGGCTGATGTTGTGGAAGTGAATAGCCGTAAGAAGCATGCAGTTGATGAAGTTCAGAACATTCACTCACTTAAGGTTGCTAGAGTTCAAGATCAATGCATCCAAAAGAAGGAGCAAGTTATCTCATAAAAGAAGGGATCAAAACTAGTGTTCTGTTCTCCTGGTTCCATGTCAGCGTACCTCGAGTTCCGAAAAAAGCAAAAAGAAAATAATAAAGCGTTTGTAGCATGTAATCAGTCATTGAATGATTCTCTTACAAGAAACCTAAGGATTTGTGGCACTGCATTTAATGAGAATGACAATGATGATGCAGATTCATTAAGTGAGAATGATGAAGCGGATGCACTAAATGAGAATAATGATGATGTTGGTAATGAATATGAGGGTGATCAAGAATTAGAAGATGAAGTTCTATCTAACTATGGAAGGGAAGGAATGCAAGGTATTGTTTTTCTCTTACTTCCTCCCCAGCTACCTCTCCCTCTTGTTCAGTCCCTTAGCTGTTTTTCCTTTCTTTTTTCCTTTCTTTTTTCCTCCTGTTTTATGTGTTTTCCATCTACATGGGGATTTTTTTTGAATTTTCTGCCAAAGATTTGCTCCAATTAAGTTGCATCCTGTAGCTAATTTTGGGTCTAACAATCTAACATGCAAATTCTTCTATGAAAATGAGGATAAACAAGCAAATTAGATGGGCACTTTCCTGTTTTCAAGGCTAATAAGGTATTTTAGATAGCTTGTGTCCTCCCACCGCATTGCAGTTTGGTTCCCATCTTCCTTTTTCGGGTTGGTTTTTTTTACATGGGCCATGGGCCATTGGTCAAGCCTTGTTAAAATAAGTAGATGTCTTAAGCTTAGCTGAACTACAACCATTTTGCTGTTTCTATTGCATTCTAGGTAGGGCAAGATATTTCTAGCCTTGCTTGTGTTATGGTGCATCTGGTAGTGAGGAGGTATGTGGCAGTTAAATGTAGGTATATGTACAATCAATACATAAGGTAATTTATAATATATTTAAGTGTTGCAATGTTAGAGATATTATTATACTTCGCTGATTATATTCTTGGTGGGTCTTTGCATTTTACATATCGTGGATATTATGAGATTTGGTATGCAAGATCAGTATGAAAGAAATTGGAGTTTCTTGAGAATCTATGTTTCTTATATTTTAGATTTTTGGTAGTGGAGCTGCTGGTTTCCCATTCTTGTGATTTTTAGGGTTTATTACTTGATATTTGTTAATCAAATGGTGATATGTTATTTGGGAAGAATAGTGGAAATTTCACCTACTGTTTGTGAGATATGAGTCTCTCTGTAGTCGTACGAATTCTAGCCTAAAATTTATTTAAAAACTCAGTTTTGTGGGAGAGTTAGATCTCATTTAGTGATAAGTATTCGATTTTTATTTAGTCAGGCTCTATGGATGATGTTTGTTCATTTGTTGTCATGTTTTTGAGTCATCAAAAATCAAAATGACTCTTAGATATTGTATTATTTAACATCCAATGGGATGTAATCTGGAGAAAAGTTTGTCCAACTTCCAGGAAAATAGTGGTTTCTATACTTAATTACATTTCTATTGAATATATCATCCTTCTTTTAGGTGAAGTATGGTCAAGATGGATATAAAAAAAGGCCACCAGTCTTAGTAATGACTGATTTCACAAGGCAGACCTCTTAGGCTCATTCAGTTTGTCCAAGAACCTCCTCATTCAGTTTGCATTTTCGTTATTATAGTATTTAGTTGATTTATTTGCAACCTCTATCTTGTAGCATGTTTCTTACAAATGTGTACACAGAAACAGAACCTGAAAAAGCTCCTACCAGAAAAAGGCATTGAGGTCCAACAATGCTACCCAAGGTTCATGCACAAACAAGAGACGAGCGTGAAGTTATTGTTTTAAACTCATTGGGCCAACCGGTTGGAACTACACGGGAAATTGTTCAGGAGTTCAATTATATTAACTTTCCAAGTCTACCCACACTTGACAAAATGTGGGAGTATGTCCAAGTACGTAGTATTATAATTGATTTTTTTGGATTTCATTTTCTACATAATTAATTCCTCGTTAATAATTGGACCGCCATATGCTACATACATGTTACATACTAATGTTTTATTTTCATGATTTATTTAGGAAAAATATATGGTTCCTGAAGCTGGAAGAGAATGGGTGATGCAGGCTATCAATGGAAGCTAGAAAGCTCATAAATGCTTTACTAAGAAGAACTACTTCTCTGCATATCCCACAAATGCTTTACGATGGTTTCATAAGCCAGACACAATTTGAGAACCTCAATTTAGAGAGCTTTTGCAATACTGGCATTCTAAAGAGGCTGAGGTATTATGTATATGGTTTTGAGCTGTTTTTGTGCAATATTGACATAGTTTCATGACCAAAAAATTCACTCTTTCAGTTTATTGTTTTTATGATCGCCTTTGTTTTCAGGAGCTGTTTTATGATCGCCTTTGATGCAGGCTATCAATGGAAGCTAGAAAGCTCATAAATGCTTTACTAAGAAGAACTACTTCTCTGCATATCCCACAAATGCTTTACGATGGTTTCATAAGCCAGACACAATTTGAGAACCTCAATTTAGAGAGCTTTTGCAATACTGGCATTCTAAAGAGGCTGAGGTATTATGTATATGGTTTTGAGCTGTTTTTGTGCAATATTGACATAGTTTCATGACCAAAAAATTCACTCTTTCAGTTTATTGTTTTTATGATCGCCTTTGTTTTCAGGAGCTGTTTTTATAAATCTTGATTTTGTTTTCACGTAGGAAATCAATAAGATCAACAAAGACGATCGCCAAATGTTAGATGATATGCATACTATGGGCCGTAACTCTTACGCAATTTTACGTCATAAGTTGGTAAATAATTCATCTCATTTCTAGGAAATTTTATTAACTTTATAATCTTTATTTTACAATCACTACATGTACTACATGATGCTTTCACCCCTGTCCTTTAATTATTTGTAATAATCACTTCAATTTTATGTATTCATGTTTCCACATCAACAACGGGATCTTGATAAGCAAGAACCTTTTCAAGCAAGGGTCTATAAGGAGTCAAGAAAAAGAACGGTGGGAAGGAAATACCTTACTAACCATGAAAAAATAGAAGAGAATATTGTGAGTTAACCTTTTAGATGTATGTTATATTTGTTTAATTTTGATAAATAATAAGTAGGTGGTTTTATTTCCCTAAATAGGCTAAAATGGATGCTTTGGAGTCTTCCCAACATGAAGATGGTAGTAACTCTAAGGACCCTTACTCTGAAGTGATTCCAGATCCTAAGCGCAAAAGCCGTGTACGCCTACAAGGAAAAGGTGTAAAAAAGTCGGATTTGAAGAAAAAAGATAAAAAGTCATATTTCATATTCCCGACAGAATTTTTAGAAAGTATGCAATCTCAATTAGTACAACAACTTGCACCAAGCGTAACAACTGCAATTTTGACTCAACTTCGGAATGCTAACCCTGGGATCAATCTTGTCATTCCTGATTTTGCAATTCCATTGGCTCCAAAGGATGCATCTAGTGCGCCACATCTTCTTGTTGACCAAAATGGGTAATCTTCTAAATCTGGTGCCACAGTTAATCAAGTAACATAAAATATTTTCTATTGCTTCTCTCTAGATTTTTTTGTTTGCTGGTGACCTGAACCTACTGTTGAAATGTTGCCGCTGTTGATGTCTTTTTCTGATGCTCACTATTGCTTTATTTCTTTTGTTTTTTTTTTCTTTATATGGTTGATGCTTTAGTTGTTTGCTGCTGCTTTTTATTTTTGTATGTTTTATTTTGCTGAGTTCATGCTTCTTATAGCCTGCTGCATCTCTAAATTATCAATCAATAAGGACATGATTCTTGAGTTAGATTCTTGAATTACTACTCGTACTTTCTGTGTTCGTCATACTACTTGAAATCGTACTACTTGAAATAGCTGCGCTCATCATCTCTAGAGAGTCTTTAGCTGAACTAGAACTTTCTGTGTTCATCATATCCACACACTCTTTAAGTTCTGTCACTATTTGAGTCATTGTTGGCCTATCTGCAATTTCTAGCTGAATACATCTCACTGCTAGTTCTACTGCTTTCCACACAGTGAGATAGTTCTACTGCTAGTTTTGGTCTAGTGTGCTGGCTATATCCCCTCTTTCAAGCACGCTCCTAACCCATTGACCCAAGTTCATGACTCTGTTTACTATTGTTGTTTTCCCTGTGATTAGCTCCAACAGAATAACCCCAAAGCTGTAAACATCGCCTTTTTCATGCACATGTCCTGTTAATTAATTATACCTGTAATAATCATTATGGCATAAAAGTTTTAGCCCACTTCAATTAGTAGTGTGCAATGAATTACTTTGGTAAAAGAGTGTTAGAATATGTAAGATAGTCATGTATGAATGACTGAAATGGCTCACTTACTAAGGATCAAGATAGCCTAGTGTTCCAACAACCCTTGTTTGTAAATTTGAAACATAGTTTCATGACCAAGAAAGTTAGAAAACTTGAATGGAAAAGTGTACACATAATTTATTTCTCACTAGTAGACATGAACTACAAAGCCCACTCATCATTTATACAAAGCCACCCAAGCTTTAAGCCACAAGCTCAAGTTGGTCACATAAATTTCACAATTGATTTCAGCATCAAGATACCAATTCAGCAATATAATTCATTTCCACAAGGTAAAAAAGAGAGACTTGACCTGCAGTCCTACAGATATTGGTGGAAAGCAGCAGAACTGCAGTTTTAAGTATAGGACTACAAAATGCTTCAGGAATGTAACTACACACTACATCATTTCTCAGAGTAAGAAACATAATTCATAATTACATAAAGTTAATTAGTCTCATGCTAATCCCAAAAGTATCTTCCAAACTGAAACTCCCTACAAATACCTGTCCAACCAAGTAAGAAGCACCAAAACCCCCTTTCTACCACCCAAAATCAGCTACCTTTGCTCGAAATTCTTTGTTTAGAAGAATGTTAGCGGGTTTCACATCTCTATGAACTATAGGCGGGCTGCAACCATGATGCAAGTAATCCAGTCCTATATATAGAGTTACACAACAAATTTTAATATACTGAGTGATCTGATAAAAAAATGTAATTATGAACCTCAATACTAAATTGCTTAGGGGCCTCAGACATCCCAGAATACTTTTGATCAAGAATCTTTTGTCAGTCAGCAATCACCCAGAATTCTTTTGACTACTACTTAGTTCTATTTCTTGTTGGTTATTTAGCTAGTACTTTGTTATATTCTGGGGTGCTATTTTGTTTTTCAGACTTGGAATATTTATCTTTTGGTAATGTAGCTACTGCCACTATAAATTAATAATATTTTCCTTTTTGTGTAAAAAAAAAATAAAATAAAATAAAATAAAAAAAAAACTTCTTTGCTGCCATCTTTTAAACAACCATCATCTGTGCTTTTTAAACTTTTCTCATGTTGATTGTGGCCTTGGTCTATTATAATTTATAATTTAGTTTAATTATATTTCTATTATTTTTTTCAATTTTACATGTAGGTGCATGAGGAGTTAAATGGAGCGGAAGTATAGTGACTAGTCATCTAACAAATGGTGCATATATGTTGGCGACTCTTATTCAAGTTCCGGCTTTGTGAAGATTTGGAAATTTCGGCTTATATATATGTTAACAATTTGTATTTTGGATGATTAAATTAATTATATAACTTTTATTTTTTATTAGTAGGGTATGTCATACCAAAAACAAGCAAGTAATATTTTGTAATGTACGTATTTCGCATTATAATTATTATACATAAATGATACTTTAATTTGTTTCTATTAGTATATTTAGATTTGTACTGACTAATTATACATTATATTATCATTCCATCCCAACAAAAACAAAACAAAAAAAAACGATCAATCCGTTGCAGTAGATACGTATTCCTATCATTGTATTAATTAGCTTCATCCGTTGCATTAGATGTCAATTTCATCATAATTATTAGCCAATACTCTATTGCCACGGATAATTTATGCCGTTGCAATAGGTATTGGTCTAACGCCACGGATCATTGATGTCGTGGCATTAGGTGTCATATGTCGTTGCATTAGACCTATTACAATGCCAGCAGATGCCACGGTGCATGGCCGTTACATTAGGCCTAATGCCACGGATTTTGACGCCTAATGCAACGGATTTGGGGGTTGCAATAGATAAAAAATGTAGTAGTGGTGTTGCAGGTACAGACGGTTGACATCCATTCTTGGAATTGTAACTCTCCCGAGGGACTCCAAAAACCCCAAAACATTTGGCGCCGTCTGTGGGGAGAGTACTTCTAAGATGGCTTCGCATGAGTCTGTACCGTCTGCTAATGAGAAACGGCGTAAAGATCTATACAGACCAAGACAGTGGTGACGACTTCGATGTCGACACCTATGTGGCCCCAGACGGGTCACTTAGAACAAGACGCACCCGTTCCAAGGAAACAAGGGAACGGGGCGAAGACAAAGCTGGTCCAAGCAACCCAACCGTCAAGCCGGCTAGACAATCCCAAGCGATGGATGGTGCTGCCCCTGTTACAAGAGACGAACTCATGAAATTCATGACAAGTTTCAAAGGGGAAATCAAGGACCTGATAAACCAAAAGACGACTTGCACCAACAGGGGTCAGTCGACCAAGAAGCATTCTCCCTCAGGGAAGAAGCATGTAAAGGATCGTGTGCCTACCCCTCACCCTAAGCCAAAGGGTACGGATGGGCCCATGATTGATTTATCAAAATTTCGTTTCCCTGAAGCAGGGAAAAGGAAGGCCATCCGCCAAGTTCAGCCGGATGGATCAAAAAAGACTTACTCGGATTCCCGGATGTTAATCCAACAGAAGAGAAGTCAACAATTGTCTGAGTCGGCTTCAAAGTTAACTTATCCAGACAGTTTCCTAAATACTTCGATGAGGTATTCGGAAACAAACCGAGAGAGTCAGTCACGCGGCATGTCTGCACGTACTGGCCCTCAGATTATCCAGCCGGCTCTGTATGTGCCCCAATAGCCATACATGCCATATCGATCACCATACATGTAGTCAGCCCCCTTTGGGGGTCAGGCGGCACAGATTGTCCAGCCAATGGACTGGCAGTTCCGGCTGCTAAAACTTGGGGAACAGCCATCGGCGTTCTCCAGGGAGATAACCGAGGCGGCTCTGCCGGCCAAGGTTAGGAATGTGTTGGTTGGCACCTATGACGGTACCACCAACCCGGAAGACCACCTAATGGCATACACCAACCTTATGTATCTACAAGGGTTGGATGATGCCGCCTGGTGCCGATTTTTCCCGACGACATTGAAGGGTATAGCCCAACGATGGTTTGGCAACCTACCAGCTGGATGCATCAACAATTTTAAGACGCTTGCATACCTGTTTGCGTCCAACTTCTCTATAAACATCCCCGCCAAAAAGACAAGTCTCGACTTGGGAGCTATTTAGAAGGGAGATAGAGAGGGCTAAGGTCCTATGTCAGGCGGTTCAATCTGATAAGAATTCAGATTCAAGGACTGTTTGACGAAGTTGCCTACACAGACTTCTTCAAGGGTTTGAAGGACAGGTCGACCTTTAAGTTCGATCTGGTCAGAAATAGGGTTGCTACCCTCCAAGAAGCTTTAATGGAACCCAAAGCCTATATACAGGCGACAGAGCTCTATGCCATCAAGCAGCCGTCGGACCCTAAAAAGTCCGACAAAAAAGAGAACCGGTCCGCTTAGCCGGCTAAAAAAAGAGAGCAAGAAAAGGAAAGAAATCTAGGTGGCGGACAATTCTGGTCAGCTATCCGAGAAGAAGAAGAAAGAGTTAAAACTGTACGTCCCCAAGTACGAGTTCAACAAGGATTGCCACTCCATCCTTATGGAGATCAAAGACTGGGTGACTATTAAAAAACCGGCTGCAATGAAAAGTCCCGTCAAAAGTCAGGACAAGAACAAATAATGTCACTTCCACGAGGATATAGGCCATGACACCACGATTGTTATAGCCTCAGGCAGTCGTTGGACCGTCTTGCTGACAAAGGGGTACTGAAGTCTTACATTCTTAAGTCCACCCTCAAAACAAACAGTGGACAGCCGTCCAAAAATCTTGACCAGCTTGCTATAAGCTCAGACACTGATAAAGAGCAGATTTATACTATAGCAGGCGGTTTTTCCGGAGGGGGTCCTACCATACGGGGTACCAAGGAAAATACCAAAAAGTTAGAGGTCAACTCAGTGGATGAGGGTCAAGCGTCGAAAGACACCTTCCGTGAGGTCATCATCTCTAAGAAGGACCGTGGCAAGGTCAGGCGGCCACATGATGACCCCATAGTCATCGAGTGCAAGGTCGCCAATCAACGAGTGGGCCGGATCCTTATTGATACCGGGGGCTCGTCTGACCTTATCAGCTGCAGGTGCTTGGCAAAGTTCAAGTACAAGCCTAGCAGCATGCACAAAGTCGCTCACCCCTTAGTCGGTTTTTGGGGTGGAGTAGTGCATCCGGTGGGAAGGATTGACCTACCCATTTGGCTAGGAGAAAAGGGCAAAGGACGCCACATGGTCGTCAAATTCTTGGTGGCTGAAGAATTGACCTCCTACAATCTGATTTTGGGCCGTCCAACCCTCAATGAGTCCAAGACAGTCATCATCCCATCCCTTATGCTTCTGAAATTTGAGAGGGATGATGGGTCAGTGGGTTCCCTGAATGGGGATAAGAAGACGGTAAGGGAGTGTTATCTCTCAGACGTCAAGCCTACTGTGGTCGCAGCCGGCCAAGGCGAAGAACCCATTGACCTTTATGACTTCAAGAAAGCCGCGCCTGCTCCTAAAGCAGCCGACAAAAATAGGAAGGTGGACCAGTTAGTGGCTGTTTAGAAAGAAAAGCAATAGCAATCACTGATCGGGGAACGGTCAGATGATCTTCGTTCCCAATCGGCTGGTGAGCATATTGACATCCCTCTGGACGATGCACGTCCGGAGCGAATTGTTAAGGTGGGGACGGCTGCTTTTGCAAAGTTGGGTGCCGACTTGCACCAACTACTGAAAGAATTCAAAGACATCTTTGCCTTTGAATTGGAAGAGATGCCAAGCGTCAGCGCGGATCTTGCTGTCCATAAACTCGCAGTGGATCCAAAAAAGAAGCCGGTTTGGCAAAAGAAGAGAAATCACGGCGAGGAAAGATCTTAGGCGGCTGCCGCCAAGGTTAAGAAGATGATGGATGCCGGGTTCATTCGGCAATGTCACTACCCAGATTGGGTAGCAAACGTTGTTCTTGTGAAAAAGCCAAATGGTACCTGGCGCATGCGTGTTGATTACACAGATCTGAACAAGTCATGTCCGAAGGATAACTATCTACTTCTAAAGATCAACAGTCTGGTCGACTCTACAGCCGGTCATGCCTTGATGAGTTTCATGGACGCCTACTCAGGTTTTCATCATATACCCTTATGGAAAAAATATCAAGAGAAGACGACATTTGTCACTGATCAAGGGTTATTCTGTTATACGGTGATGCCGTTTGGGCTGAAGAATGCGCCTGCTACTTTCCAACGAATGATTAATACAGTCTTCATTAATCAAATTGGGACGAATGTAGAGGCGTACATTGATGACATGATAGTCAAATCTAAGCTACAGCCGGATTACCTTGCTGACCTCCGAGAAACATTTACCACCCTCAGGCGGCATAAGGTCATGCTTAATCCAAAGAAGTGTGCCTATGGTGTTGATTCTGGGAAGTTTCTCGGATTTTTGATTGATCAAAGGGGGATAGAGGCCAATCCAGAAAAGGTGCAGGCGTTAATTGACATGAAGTCACCCCACACTGTTAAAGAGGTTCAAAAATTAACCGATTGTCTGGCGGCATTGGGGAGATTCCTCAACCGGTCAGGTGACAAGTGCCTCTATTTCTTCCACGCAATCAAGAAGAAGATTAGATTCGAGTGGGGGGAAAATACTGAGGCGGCATTTCAGAAATTGAAAGAGCACTTGCACTCGTTGCCAAGGCTGGTTAGCCCCCTAGCCAGGGAGGTTATGTACATGTACTTGGCCGTCTCAGATCATGCCCTCAGTGCCGTTCTCCTAGCTAAGAGAGACGGCATTCAGCTCCCGGTCTATTTCATTAGCCATGTTCTTCGAAATGCTGAACTGCAGTACCCCTTGGTTGAAAATTTTGGCCTTGCCCTTTTCATGGCAATCAAGAAGTTAAAACCCTAATTCTTAGCTCATCCGGTGGTGGTCTACACTGATCAACCCCTCAAGCGGCCAATGACAACTTTGGAGTCATCCGGTAGGATGCTCATATGGGCTATTGAAATGCAAAGCCTTAAAATCACTTTCGAACCTAGAAAGGCAGTGAAGGGTCAGGCGTTTGCCGACTTCATTGTCGAAATGACAAGGCCGGCCCAACCGGAAAATCTTGATCAGGTTTGGAAAGTGTATGTAGACGAGAGCTATACTATGAACGGCTGTGGTGCAGGGATAATATGCCAGTCTTCGGAAGGGGACAAATATGAATATGCACCACTTTTCAAGTTCCAAGCCTCAAATAATGAGGCGGAATATGAGGCCCTGCTAGCCGGTATCTGCATGTGTAAGGCGGCAGGAGCAGAAAGGTTGACGCTTGCTCTGATTCTTAGTTGATCGTTAGCCAATACCATGGTGACTGCAAGGCCAACCATCCGGCTATCAAATATCTTTTGGCAGTCAAAGACGAGGCCGGGACACTTGACGAATTTCAACTAAGTCAGGTGCCCAAAACAATCAGGCGAATGCACTCTCTAAGCTGGCATCATCCGCCTCCTCCGATACGCCTAGGTCAGTCTTTTGAGAAGTCATGGAGAAGAGAAGTATTGAACATGATCCCATTGGAGTTCTTGATCAAAGCTCGACCTGGATGGATGGCATCCGGGCCTATCTGGCATTTGCCGGATGCCCATTTAGAAGCGGCTGCTTTGAAGAAGCGGGCCTCAAGTTTTGAGATCCATAATGAAGAACTCTTCAAGAAGGGTTACCTCTAGCCGTTGCTGAAATGTGTTACCCTGGAAGAGGGGAAAGAAGTTCTAGAGGATCTGCATTAGGGCTTTTGTGCATCATATATAGGCGGTAGAACTCTAGCAAAAAGGGCGGGGCGGCAAGGCTACTTTTGGCACACTCTTGAGGCAGATGCCATGGAAATGGTGAAGAAGTGTGATAAATGTCAAAAATTCGGCAAACTCATACACCGTCCGGCTACTGATCTAACGGCTATCTACAGCCCAGTGCCATTCGCCAAATGGGGCATGGATATTCTGGGTCCATATACGCCTGTACCAGGTGGACAGAGGTACATTCTAGTTGCCGTTGATTACTTCACCAAATGGGTAGAGGCAGAGGCGGTCAAAGGCATAAAGACAAAGGATGTCATCTCCTTCATTTGGAGGAACATTATCACCCGGTTTAGGGTACCTATGTCTATGGTCTTTGACAATGGCCCTCAGTTTGGGATGCCTACCCTGAAGAGTTGGTTGGGGGATCAAGGGATCTCATATTATCACCTGGTTTGGGGTACCTATGTCGATGGGTTGCCTCATGTCCTATGAGCCATCAGAACAACTGAAAAGGGGGCAACCAGTGAAACCCCGTTTCTCATGACATATGGCACTAAAGCCATCTTGCCTATTGAACACTATGAGCAAACACTTCGAATCATGCTCTATGATGAAGAGGCTAATTGGGAGGCTATGCAGCTAGCATTGGATTCACTCCCGGAGCGCAGGGGCTATGCCGCCTTGCGTCATGAGATTTACCATCTGAGAATGACGAGAGCATACAACAGAAGAGTGCACAAACGGCCTTAAAAGTGGGGGACTTTGTGTTACGAAAAATGGAGGTAACCGGTAGGGACAACGAACAAGGAAAACTGACCCCTAATTGGGAAGGCCCCTACCGGATTCTTGAAGAAGTTAGAGGCGGCACCTATCGCCTGGAAACTCCAGACGGCAGGCAGCTAGCCAGAACTTGGAATGTAGACAACTTAAAAAAGTACTACTTCTAAATACTTGTAAATCTTTGTAAATAGAGTATATCAATGAAAAGATGTTTTATTTTTATGGTTTCTTGTACAAAGTCCCGTCTGTGCAATGCACAACCGGGCATACGTCTGCTCTAACTTGAGTAGATATAGGCTAAGTCCAAAACTTAGCAGCTATTTTGAGGCCAATGGCCAGATGACATTCAAACAACCGCCTACTCCAACATGAGCAGGCAACCGACAACGCCTATTAAAGTGAATTTGTCGAAGAGAGCATCTCCCATTTTGGTGGTACATTGTTCTATAAATCATAACTCAAGCGGCTTTAACCGACTGCCTTGGTTAAAGATAACTCACGACCGTTTGAATAATCAATTGAAACCTAGATACAACTGGTCGTTGCTTCAAAGCAAAATAAACGGTAACTGATATATTGGTTAGATGTAACCGATCTTTGCCTAAAGGCAATGCAGCCGGTTACAAATCAAAATTAAGCAAGGCCAAAGCCTTAGCAGCTAAAACATAACATGGTTATGATACCTGCACCCGGCCAATGGCCGCTTGCTATTATGCAACTGGCAAAGACTGATTACCCTAAGGGCTAAATCACCGCCGGTTAATAGAGTAATCTAGGTTTGTCCCTAGCCGAAACCGTCTGCCATTCCAACTTAGAAAATAATTTGAGAAATTTCTCTAAGAGCGGCTAATGACCATCTGTCTATACGTCCGGATGCTTGATTGGACGGCTACCTGCTTAGGGTGAGGCAATTACCAAGAAAACAACCGTCCAGGGCCAGAATAAGCCAATACATCCGTTAAACCGCATGCGCTAAGTTTGCAAAAAGATTTGTGCATGCATGCCAGAAAATTGCAAAAATTGAAGCAAAATATATCAAGGGCAAATATAGGCCAAATCGACTCAGTCGGCATATTCTATTAAAAAGTAATTGTCAGCCGGAACTACGTCCGGGAAGAAAGAAAATACACATAACATACTCGGCACGCAGGCCGGAAATTAAAACAAAGTTCACTGCTGCTGGGGAGTAGAGACGTCTAGCCCTGGTCGGATGGAGGAGCATCCTGAGATTGCTGAGGTTGGGCTTGATTAGCACCAACCGGCGCTTGTTCTTGCGCCTGCTCCTCCTCCTAATCTCCCTCTAAGCCCGCAATGCCAACCCATTCCTCAAAGGGAACCGGCTTCTCAAGGCCGAGAACCTGAGCATCGTACACCTCGGTGACATACTTGTACCTCAGCTCAAAGAACTCCCATTCGCAGTCCAAGTGAACAAGGGACCAGGCCATCTTCATACGAGCCTCCCTGTCTTGCTCATTTTCAGCAACCAGCTGGTCCTGCTCGACCGCCAGCTTAGCCTTGTGGTCGGCCTGCGCCAGGGCCAACTCGTTCTTCAGCCGGGAGACGTCTGCCCTCAACTGGGTGTTCTCCTTATTAGCATCCCTTAGTGCTTTGACATTGGACTGGAGGTTTTTCACTTGTAGCTCAAAGTCAGCTGCCTTCTTGTTGGTCGTCTCCCCAGCCGCAGTGAGCTCCTTGATAAGCTCCTCATGTTTCATCTCCCGGCTTTTAGTTTTAATTTCATACATTAGTGTGTTGTATTGAGTAGCATCAATGAGATTAACCGCCCGCCTATCGGCGTCCCCTACCTCCTTCTGCTTCTTCCTCAAGGGAACCTTGAGGCCGTTTATCCTCAGCATCACCTGCAACTTCAGCCGGAAAAGTGTTAGTCTCTCAATTATTATACAACCGGCAAAAAGGTAAAAGCGCATTCTATATGCCAGCCGGTGGAGAGCCAATTTGGCTTCAATACCCCAACCGGCAACTTACCTCAGCAAGCAGAGCATTGTGGCGGTCAATGTAGACCTAATACACACCCGGCACCGCCTCCTTCTCGGACCGTGTGAGGGTCCTCAGCATCCTCTTTGCATATTGTTGGAGGTCAGGCCAACGGGAAGAGGCATCTGCACCAATAGAGTTCTCTGTTAAGTAACAAGCATAGGCGGCACCTACCCCCTGCCGGCTGTCGGAGGAATCCCCTCATTAGGTAGCTTGGGACTTGACTCGCATAGGCCCAAGCGGCCAGGGGGGATCAAAGGTGAAAGCCATACCTTCATTTTCAGGTTGAGGGGTCATCCTACCCCCAGCCGCATTGGAGTCGGTCGCTACAGCAGGATGCCGGCTCGAAGGCGTTTCAGGCTCCCTCGTCTCAAGGTTAACCGGCCCGGTGTTTAGGCCGAGGTCCTTCAGGCTCTTGCGTACTGAGGTTGGCTTGTCAGATACAGGCGGCCTTCCAAAAGTGGGGGGGGGGGGGCAGCCGGAACCCTCCTTGCCTTAGAAGGAGCCTGTGAGGGTTCCTCAGCAGGCCTTTTTAGCATTTTTGAGACGAAGCGAGGAATATTCTTGTTCCCCGCCTGAAAAAGAAACAGAACACAACTAGTTAATATCTGAGTTGACATCAAAACTATACAGACGGTAAAAAGGACTCAGCGGAGCTTACCCCATCGTCCTTGGCCGCCATTTGGGCCTTTTTCTTTTCTAATTGATCCTTTTGGATCTGGGCAGCAGACTTGGCCGGTGTCTTCTCAGGCAGCACCATTTCTAGTCCTTTTTCTGCAAAAAGAAAATCAATAAGTCAAATACAGCTCAGAATATTATAGACGACAGAAAAGAGCCATTTAACTTCTCTACATACGTCTGCTGAAAAAGGTGCTAAGGCCGCAAGCGGAGAGGAAAGCCTCATCCTTAAGCAAGTGCGGATGGGGTACCCAATTCTTGGGTACAATAATCTCGGACCCGTCATCTAGGGGCATCGTTGTTTTCTCAAACAGCCCAGCCTCTATTATATGTGTAAATGCCTCCACCGGGACGCGTGGAAGGGCACACTTCTTCCTAAGAAGAGTCGGATCCCTATTATAGTGTCGGAGCTGACGGTTCAGGCGGCGAGAAGGAGAGGAGACTAAGTAAAACTTGCTTTTCCAACTACTCCATTTTGACGGCTTGTCAAGCGTCATCCTATATTCCGGGTGAGTGGTCAAAGTATACCACGCCCGCCAGCCGCCTGAGGCACGACTAAGGTAATGCATATGTGCAAACGCCTCCCAGCTAGGCGTTACGTTCTGCAGCTGGCAGGTGGCAATATATTCTAAAATGTCCACCCAAGAATTGGGTGTTAACTGCCAGACGCCCAAATCATAGCCTCTCAATATATCACTGATGGTGTTGTGAAGAGGGAACCGGAGGCCGACTTTAAATGTTGTCTCATAACACCTGAAATAGTTATTGGCGTGATCAATGTCGTCATCCCAGACGACGGTTGCCTCTGCAGGCGGTACTAATATTTCCCACCTATCCCCAACCGGGCACTTCTTAATAAAGGCGGGGAAGGTGGCATTCAGGGTAGCGATGTCCCTGGTGGACATGCTCGCTTCAGTGGGATTATTGATGGAGGGCCATTTGTACGCCTCCTCAACCTCCCGGAAGGCATCTGGTTCTAATGATGTTTACTCCCTTGAGTCCGACTGTTGGACGGTCTCATCACCGCCTACATCCTCAGACTCCTCTAAAATATTGTCGCTTGGTTTGCTGGGTGCCCCCGAAGGGTCAAAATATTCTATATCAGCAGACGCTTCTGCTAAGCCGTCTGATATGTAGTCGGGGTCAACAGTCGTCCGCTTCGTCCGAGCCATTCTGTCCTGCACATGCACAGAGACGGTCGAATTCGTGGAAGAGAAAGGGTGGTCCAAACACCCCCAGACGGCATCCCCAGTCCTAGACTCATCCGTATCAGGAGACCAGCTGACAACTGTCCTAAGCCGTGCCGTGTATGTGTTGGGTGAGTCCATTATTCTTTACAAAGTATACAACCGGAAAAGCTCAAAAGAGTTGCAAAGGGTAGAGACGGTACCTTGAAGAAGCTTTAAAAGTGAGGAAGGTTGACTAGCTGAATCAGCAGCCGGAAATCTATCAATTACTTGCTAGATACCCAGACGGTTGCCCGGATGTACCTCTCTTGGAAAGCAATAAAAGATTGTTGAGGAACCCAGGCGTTTCTCTAAAGCCTTGCTTGATGATACCCCAGACGGTTGACCGGATGTGGGTGTATTGGAAGCAAAGGGAATCAATTAGAGTATGCTCAGGCGGTGCTAATAAGCTTTGAGTGATGCGTACCCAGGTGGTAGCCGTTTGGGTCAAGAAGAGGCAGGCGGTTATGGAATAAATAGCAGCTTGTCTCAGAGCTCTCTTTCCTCTCTCTCATAAAATTTCTCAAGAATGTCAAAGTGAGGAAAATGAGGGGGGGGACTTCTACTTATAGAGGAAATCCCCTAGAAGGCGAACCGTCGCCTTCAAAAAAAAAAGAGAGAAGGAGGCGAATCGTCGCCTTCTCAGATGATGACACCTGTGAGAGGCAGCTGTTTAGGGTAAAAATACCCCCTGTCCACGTGACCAATTGCATGCTGACACGTGTTAGCCTCAGAGAGGTTCTAAAAGAACCAATCCTCTGACGACACGTGGCAGTCCAAGTCATGAAAGGGGAGTTGATCCTCAAACCCTATAAATAGGGAGAGATCCCCATTTATTGCACATTCAGAAATACCCTTACCAATCAAAGCAATATTAATTGCAGATATTCTCTCGGAATCCGAGAGAAAACTCTTTACATTCCGCACTTTTAACTCCGTCCACACACATACGAACTTGATCGTCGGAGGCGAAACTCCACCCAACTGGAGTTTCCGTGTTTTGCAGGTACAGACGGTCGACATCCATTCTTGGAATTGTAACTCACCCGAGGGACTCCAAAAACCCCGAAACAAATACTAAATGCGGTCCCTAAGTGTAAGTTTTGATTTTGGTCCCTCAACTTTCAAAAGGCTGAAATTAGTCCCTCAACCACCACTAAATAGTAAATCTGACAGCTTTAATGACAAAAAGTGATGACAAGGCAAAGTTTAGGGAATGCTGAGTTGTCAATTTAAATTGAAAGTTTGGGGACCTTGCCTAGCTGATTTGGCAATTGGTTTAAATAAATGTGAAAGTTTAGGGACCTATAGGTTGAGTTGGCAAAAAAATTGAAAGTTTAGGGACTTTATCCTAGTGACAAGATAATAATAAAAATAGTAGTGAAAGTTTAAGGACTTAAAAGGTGATGTGGCAAAAAAAACATAATTACAAAGGAAATTTGAAGGTTTAGCTTGACACATGGCTAAAGATACACTAATTAAAAATAATTAGCTTGCTCTAGTCAAGATAATTTGTTGGGTCTATATAATTTCATTTATTTTATTTAAGCTGGATAAGGCAAATTTCATGCAGCCTCCGTCATTTGTAATTGTAGACTTGTACTACATTCTTTTTTATAATGCAATCATTTATATGTTTTTAATTAATTAAATTAAGTGATCAAGCCAAATTAAATACTAAAAATACGGCAATATAGAAATTTTAATTTTACCTATTAATCAGATTAGTTTTATTTTTATTTTATTTTATTTTGGAAGAATTTAATCAGGTCAGTTTTGAATTTACGTAAATTAAACCCACGGCATGACTCTTCTAAGCATTATCTTTTTTACTGACTATGATCTTTGAGTTAGTAATACTCGTATTTTTTATTTATTTATCTAATACTTATATTATACTTCAAGGTTAATTGTTTTAGCAAAAATCTTACAAAGTATGGTAAATCTTTTTTTTTTTAAGTTTAGGGATTATTTATTTAATTAATTCTTTATTTATTTTATTAACAAAAAAAAATTTTAATTAAATTGATTTATTTTTGTTTTATGTTTGCTAAACGTGAAAATTTGCTAACACTATATTTAATTAATTATTTATTTATTTTGTTAACTAAATATAATTTTAATTAAATTGATTTTTATTTTTTGTTTTATGTTTGCTTAACGTCAAAATTTGCTAACACTACGAGAAAACGGCTCTATGTAAATGGTTTTGATCCGACGGTTTTTCCTTTTTTTCTGATGATTTTCGTCCGTCATAATATAGGCAATTTCTTGCTGCATAATTTTGGTCATATATGTGAAATGATTTGATCAGAAGTTTCTAAACTATAGTCTAGTCAGCATGAAATTTTTAAAAAAATTACAAGGTCCCTAAACTTTGGTTCAGTCAGCCACTCAAGTCCCTAAACTTTGATGAGTCACTTTATTAACCACCAAAAGTGGTGGTTAAGAGACTAAATTCAGCCACTTAAAAATTTAGGGACCAAATCCTAACTTTTGGCAAAGTTTAAGGATCGTATATATGTCAAATGTTTTTGGCCTGGAATTCCAAATATTCCAATTTATTCCAAACACTTTGGGATTCCTACGATTTCTTGGGATAAAAATGTTGCAAATGTGGAGTGTGGGGAACAAATTATGATGGTAAAGGCCACATCAATTTGGCAAAATTGATGATCTAAAGATGTGGCATCCACCATTTTTATATCCACTATCACACTCCACACTCCACTGGCACACGCACTCATTGTCAATTACATTTGCACCATTTCCCTCATTTTTAAAACTAATGAGGTTTTTTTTTTTGATGAATAATAATGGGTTCGGTTGTTTGAAGAAATTTAGCAAGTGATTAATTATAATTTTCGTGATTATACAATTGTCAATTGACGGGCGTTAGAACGGTCGCACATTCCACACTCAATCAAATAAATTTATAAATCCTAAAACTAACCCCTAAACAAGTCTAGTGGTAAGTTCGGAGTCGAACCACAAGGAACGGTAATGCTAGATTGTTCTTAATCTAATGCCTAAGCTATGCCGAAGTCGATTTACGGATAAAGGACACTACAACTACACTAAAACACATATAAAGAACAAGGTATGATAAAGTCTACTAGGGGAAAAGATCCACTTTGAACAATTAACAAGTTAATGGGAATCGATTTGATAATCAATCATGCAAAGAAAGAATTAAAATGGGAATTAATTACCATCAAGAGCAATCTCTCAAATTCCTAGCCTAGATCCCTCATTGACTAGGTGCATAGAAGAAATTTACCCAAAATGCAATCAAATATATAAATTCTAATTCACAATCCCTTGTCAAACTAGAACTAACATGCAATTAAGTTTGCTATCTTGGGAGATCAATCCAATCTAAAACAAACAACATGCCATCATCAATTCAATCAATTTAATCACACAATTATCATCAAATTTATCTCAAATAACTCAATTAACCATAACAAAGCTTCACTCAACACCTAGTAGAAGGAAATCTACTCAAACATGATTAACAAAGCAATTAATAAAGCATAAAGAGAGAAGAGAGTAAGAAATGCTCATTGATATAAAATGGAGATCTTCAAATCATCAAATTCCTCCTTTGATTATCCAAAATCCATGAAAACCATTGTGCTCCTCACTTTCTCTCTCCAAAATTTGAGAGTTTCTCTCTCTAAAAACCTAAAACTAACCTAAAAACTATTCTAAACTGAAAAAAAAATCTTTTTTCTTTAATGAGCAAAAAAAAACTATTTATACCCCTTACAAAATTGCTTAGGAAGCTCCGCAAAAAGTCAGCTGAAACGGGAAAAGGTCCGACCGAACTCTGGGTAGGTTCGGTCGGACTCAGGGTAGGTTCGGCCGAACTCAGGGTAGGTTCGGCCGAACTCAGGGTAGGTTCGGTCGAACCTCCCTGATCCTTGTTTGGTCGAACTTTCCTGGTTCGACCCCTCCTGTAAACATGCTGAAAACTTGGTTGAAACTGCCTTGGAGGTTCGGTCGAACTTTTCAAAAGTTTGACCACACCTAGGTTCGACCGAACCTCTTAGAGGTTCGGCCACACCTCCTCTTGAACTTCCTCTTCTTGCTTCCTCTTCTTCCCTTTTGCTCCTCTTGTCTTTGTCCATGCCTCCATACTTGGCCAAGGGGCCTCCTACCGTGCTTAGGACCGTCATGGAACCTGCAAAAGATAGCAAAGATCACGAGAGCATGGGGATGATAAAATTATGCATAAATATTATCAAAACAAGCGCAAATAAGCATACTTTTCATCCATAAAAGAAAAGGAAGCCATAAGAGGAGAAAAGAGGTAGAAAACCTAAGAAAAACAGGAGAAAAGAGACCAATACACTACCCCTAAGGGTAACATAAATGTCACTCATCATCAATTTGTCATTCTATTGTAAATTCAAAAGATGCTCATCATCACCATCTACTTATTATTAAAAATCTTCTTAGTGCAACTTTCAAATAAAATCGTATACAATGTATAGTGTTTAACGAATGTAACTAATCTTACAATAATCAAAACTTACCTCCTCATAAAACTAATTTTACTTATTGTTTATGATAAAATTACTCTCATTACAATAAATTTACACCTTGAATTCACTTTTACTGCAAACAAACTTTTAAAACATTGAAGTACACAATAGGAACCATTCATTCATTATAAAGGTGTCCTAAACTATCAAAAGTTAACCTAATATAAATAAGAGAAAGATATGTTATTTTATCTTGTTAAAGCTACTCTCTTTAATTTAAATGAGTAAAAGTCAAATCTCAATGAGTGAAAAGTAAATATATCAACCTTATACTAGTAAAACTTATCTCATTGTTTATGTATACATTAAAATTATATTAGCTTTAAAGTTACACATAAAGGTTAAGCGTTATTCAAAATTAACTAAAAGTTACCGAAAACTGTTTGACATACACTAATATTAGGTGTACACAAAATTTTAGTTCAATGCATATGTATATAATCATATAAACCTTTACGTAACTTATTCTTTAAAATCATCTTTTAAATTACATGAACATCTTTTCATGGAGCTTGCAAATGAAAATTAATATTCTTAAGTGCTTGTTTGGTTCAATATGGGAAATAAATTCCCACATGAAATCATATACCATGGGAAGTTTTTTCCCTTGCTAATTGCATAGAAATTGTGCAAAAGTGTTTTGGTTGACATCATGAGATTAGTATATTCTAGGAAAATAACTTTCTATTCATTTAAAGACGGATCCAGAAACTTTATATAGAGCGGGCCATATAAACTATAAAGTAATATATAAGAATTATTTGATTTTGAAAAAAGAAAAGAAAAAAAAAAAAAAAACACAAATAAAATTACAAGCTGTGGGATTTGAACCCTTAACTAAGGCATTAGGATGGGTGTTATACTATTATGACTAGCAATTAGAAACCAACTCAACTAGCTTTCTTATGTTTAACAAGTGCATCAACTTATTAATATATAATTGTACTACAAATGTTGGGCATGGGGCGGGCCATGGCCTAGGTAGGCCCGCTCTTGGATCCATCTTTGTATACTTTGTAGGAATTCACTCACCTAGAGGGACTTGGTGATGAGTTATTTCCCGTGCTATGTGGGAATTACATTCCCCAGGAAATTTCTAACCAAACACAACATATTTTAAATTAGCTATTGTCTAGGAATTTCCATTTACAAGGGAAATATTATCCATCCAAATTAGCACTAGTGACACTAGTGACTCATGTAATTGCACAGTTAAATCCCTCATTTTTATAAATTTTGCTGTAAATTTAAAATTCTATTGTATTTAATGAGATTAATGAATTATTTAATGTTAATAGATTATTTATTAATTAGTATGTTACAATAACATGTAAACCCTACCTATAAAGTATATAGGAAGTATAATATGTCTGTTCTAACTAATTACAATTCAATCATTGATAATCAATACATTATTAATGTTTGATAAACACAAAGTAATACATAATTTCGATTATCATTAATCAATGCAATACCCACATCTAGTTAAAGCATGAAGATGGCTTTAAATATGACTTTTGATTTGATCAGTATAAAAAATTTATGTTCATTTTAAAAAATATAAGTTCGACAAATATAATTTAAGTTCGGTAAATATAAGGTGATGAAGAGATGATAGACCAACAGTAAATGAGCTCCTTGTCTTTGTTTTATACAATTTAGGAAACTCTTTTTACATCAAACTTTCCCAACTTTTTATTCTTGGAAAAGTTATTCGCCCTTAAAATCTATTTCATAATTGATTAATTTAATTTATAAATACATTTAACATACTTTAACAATACAAGATATTACATGTGTAAATTTGCTTTTAGTGTCGTATTTTGGAGTTATAGATTAACGTTATATACAAAGAGTATATATTAACAATATAATACAAGCCACTCTTTCTTCCCCTCCACTTCAACTTATAGTCTAATTTATCAGTTGGTTCAATTGCGGTTATTATTAGGTCAAATCGAATTTGATTTCGATTTGGATGTGTCTTCAATTCAAATTTAAAATTATCAAATTCAAATCAAATTTTGCATTTCACTAGTTACGGATCAATTTTGATCTTAAATTCGTGGTGGAGAATTGATGTTACCATTTCCAATGATGAAAAATATATAGCAAACGGTCTCAACCATCGATTAACTCATGGTGATCCAACTTTGGGGTCCTTAAAACAATCCCTAAAAGAATTAACACGAAGATGTTATAGAGGGAGGAGTGAGTGTTTCGAATGGTGGGGAAATATTTTTTTTTTATTTATTTTTTTTATAACTACGCTTAACAAAACAAGATACATGTTACTATTAACCGGTCGAACCGATTAAAAATATTTTAAGGACAGTTTTCAAAAGGATACATTCATCAATAGTTGGGAGGTTGTGAAAAAAAAAGACCTACCATAATTACTGACTGTTGGCGTCAATTTTTTTTTGGGTTGAGTCACTTTTTGACAACTCTACATCTCTTTACCTGGTCAATACGAGTAATGAAAGTAGTGACCAACGAGGCAAAGAGTAATGACTTGTGAGAGACTGAGAGTTTGGTCCCAAAAAAAAAAAAAAAAAGTAATGAGAGCAAGATTTGGGCCTTCGGGCACTATCTGTTACTGCTTCAAGCTCATATAAATCAACTCCAAAACCCAAATCACCAAAAAAAAAATAAAAAAATACCTTTTTTTAAAAAAATAAAAATAAAAATAAACTATAAATACCAAAACTAAGAATTAGGATTTTGTCTGCGGCCTGCGCTCACCATTCTCGCGAGTTCAGTCGCCTTCTTCCTCGCCTCATCTCTCCACACTTGGCAAATCTCCAAAGCTCGCAATCATGGGGTTAGTCTCTATTTTTCTCTCTCCTCTCCAAAATGTTGTTGCTCGTTTTCTTGCTTTATCGTCCTTCAAATTTCTCTTTGTTCAGCTGTTGATTTGGAGATTTATAGTTTCTGTATTCGTTTCAAAAATGGTTGGTTTTTACATTGTATTGTTTGAAAATTTTAAGAAACTTTCAATGATTCTCGTATTAAAAATTATTGGGATCTTAATTTTTCAAATTTGTTTTTTTTATCATTTTGAATTTGAAGTATTAGTGTATGTAGTAATTGAAATAAGGTGAAAATTGATTGGGAGATTATTTGGTTGATAACCTGATTTGACAAGAAATTTGAATGGAAATGTAATGTGAAATGGATTATGTCTGGTTGCTGCGATAATAAGATTGACAGTGGAGATTGCAATAGTTTTTCGCACCGGCGTATCGATATTGTTATGTAATTGTGGTTGAACTAAAATATTGTTGTGTTGAAATTGGAGTTTTGGTTGAGGGATTCACCAAATTTGATAGGTGTGACGTGAGATTTATGGAAATTAGGGTAACGTATGTTAAAAAAAATTGTTATATACACCTGGTTTCACGGTGTACCATGAGTATTTAGTTCTCATTTTGATGATTGTTTTTCATTTATTTAATCATCAAATGAATAACAAAAACTAACCGTGGATTAGTTTGGTGCACAGTGCACCAGGGTGTATATGAAAAACTTCAGTGTGTTGAACGTAGAGTATGGTTGAGTGAATAATCGAGTTTGATAAGTATGGTTGAGTGAATAATCGAGTTTGATAGGTGTGAGACAAGTGGAAATCAGAGTTATGGTTGTTTGTTGGGTTGGAATCTGGAGTAGTGCTTGGGGACTATAATTTTGTTACTATTTTCTTTCTTTCAATGGCAATTTCTTTTCTTTTTAACATGGGTGAAACTGTTACGGTGCAGTAAGACACATGGAATGGGAGCTGCGCGCAAGCTGAAGTCCCACCGCAGAAGGCAAAGGTGGGCTGACAAGTCATACAAGAAGTCACATCTTGGAAATGAATGGAAGAAGCCGTTTGCTGGATCTTCCCATGCTAAGGGCATTGTTTTGGAAAAGATGTAGGATTATTTCAGCTCCCTACTTACTACTTTTAATTGTATATGTTTTTTTGTATGAGAACTTATCCAATGAGTTTTTGATGCAGTGGTATTGAAGCTAAACAGCCCAACTCTGCTATCAGAAAGTGTGCTCGTGTGCAGTTGATTAAGAATGGAAAAAAGATTGCTGCTTTCGTGCCCAATGATGGTTGTTTGAACTTCATTGAGGAAAATGTAAGTCCGTTCTATTAATGTCTGCAAGCATATATGCACTTACTGTTTCATAAATTGCTTGGTTGTGAATTTGCTGGTATTTTGTGCCTTTCGACACAAACTTAGTGATACACTAGCAGTTTGTTAACTGTCATTTGTTAACCGTGTTAGAAATAATGTTGTTTGTTAAAGTTTAAACAACTCCAGTTATTTGTTAACCTTTGTAGAAACTCTTAAAGTCTAAACAACTCCAGTTATTTGTTAACCATTGTAGAAATAATGTCAATTCTGTTGTGGATTTTTTGGAGAAATACTGGCATCTGATTACTGAAGGTTTAACATTAGTAACAATGCTTTTCTTATACTCATATCATAAACTCTTGATAACAGTTTATCCAGAAACATATAAAACATGATAGTGCGCACTCTTTCTGTGCTGGTTTATCTGATTCTTCTGTCAGTACTCCTGCACCCACTCCTGTTCAGTACATGTGCAGCTTTATTTTTGTGGTTTAAGACTATCATAACAGTATTGCGGTGGAGAGTATATAGCTTGAGCAATTAAGATCAGTCATACACTGTTGGTTTTTTATCCTTTCATGAGAAAATCATCTGGAAAAAGTTGTTCTAAGATAATGCTAATTCATACTTCTTATCAAAGAACGATAAATTGTTCCCTTTTACTAAAGAAGTTACCTGATTGGTAAAAGAAGTCAAGGTCTTCTGTTATATGTATGTAGTTTAATGTTGTGTTTGGGTGTAGATTCATGCTGAAAATGTGGATCATGCAGAAGTTTGTGGAATTTTGTCTAATATTTGTTACCTGATTATATTGTATTTGACTTTGAAATTGATATTATCTAGCTCTGTTTTTCCTTCCATACTAAGAAAATGTGGTTTGTGCAGGATGAGGTGTTGATTGCTGGATTTGGTCGTAAAGGACATGCTGTGGGAGATATTCCTGGAGTCCGATTTAAGGTTGTCAAGGTTGCTGGTGTCTCTCTTCTAGCTCTGTTCAAGGAAAAGAAGGAAAAACCCAGGTCCTAGGTTAAGGTTGTTGGTTTTGTCTTAAATTTTGCCTACTCAAATGAAACTTTTACCGTCTTGAAATGAATACTGAGCATCCTTAAAAAGAGACACCCTCCCTACTTTGTTTTGTGCTCTATCCGTGTCTATTCAAGATGATTTTCTATACTCTTAGTTATTTGCTTATATTTCCAATTGGTTTATTTACTTCTCTTAACGATGTCATGAAAATTTCCGGAATTTATGTTAACAAGATCAGTTTTTTAATGATCTTGCATTTAAAAAAAAAAGGTCTTTGGATCTCCTAAAAACTGCTTTAAAACACAACAATTAACCATTCATTCATTCTCAAAGATGATGCTTAACTAGGCATTTGTATTCAGGTATGCTTCAAATTGATGCTTCACCTATTATGGTCTGCCTCAAAATAATGCTCTTAGGCCTTATTCTTCAACTAATAATGACTTAACTTCTTAACTCATTTAGCCTAATCTGATTTTTCCAACTCAATGTAGCTTATAAAATTGTGCAATACGAAGTATTATTTATAAAATTGTCGCTAAAGCGATTGTTAATTGTCTCAAACCATTATTGTCTAATCTGATATCTCCAACTAAATGTAGCTTTGTCCGTAAGTGCCAAATTATTGAAAATATAATTATTGTGCAACAAATGCTACATTGGATGAGACGGATACAGGGAAAAAATAGAATGATGGCGGTGAAGATTGATTTCGAAAAGGCCTGCGATAGGCTCCGTTGGTCTTTTATTCAGGAGTCATTGATAGGGCTGGCAAAAGTTGACCCAACTCGACAACCCGATTCGAACCCAACCTGAAATAAATGGGTTTTGATTGAGGTTTTCAACCCGTTTATATAATTGGGTCGACCTGAACCTAACCCGAAACTAAATGGGTCAGGTTCAGGTTGGAAATTCTGACCCGAAAATAACCCGCCTAGCCCGTTTAATTAATTAGGTTGGTTTTAGGTCGGGTCAACCCGAACCCAACCCGTATAACTTTATTACTGTTTAGTAAAATGATAGGCCTTAGGTTTTTAAATGGACCAAGCTCAACATATCCTAAAGACTATGGAGTAAAAACGCCCCAAAAAGTAAAAAGCCTAGTATTATTTTCAGTCATTTTTCTTCACCTATTCAGCCATTTCAACTCTCTCCTTTCTCACCTCTCTCTTCTTTCTTTTTCTTGTTTATCAAAATTGTAGCTTTAAACTCGTTTATTCTTCACTCACCGATTTAATTTAGTCATAAATTTCATTCTCTTTACAATTATCCGATTTAATATAATATAGTTAAGAAATTAAATGTTGAAAATTCTTGATTGTTACTTGCTAATTTGGTGAATAATCTAAAAAAATAAAGAGGTTTCTACAATTTTACGTTTTTTTTCTATTGTGTTTTGTTTGTTTTAATTTTTCTTTTGATTTACGATGCTCTGTTTTGGCTAAATTGGTGAATAATCTAATTGTTTTGCTCTATTTTTTCTTCATTTCTATTTTTATGCATGCATTTGTTACTTTATTTTTTCATTTTATAAGATTGTTTTTGCATTTTACAAGTTGTTCTGCATTTTGTGTTATGTTATTTGTTTACGATGAAGGTGAATGATGAAGCTGAGGAGCGCATCTCAAAGTCCAGTAGCAGCCATAGCCACTAGTCAAAATTGATGAACTTTTTTGGACGTTTTTTTCCACTTTTATTTGTTGGGAATATTTCCCTCTTTAAATCCTTAAGACATTGATTTTGATTTTGGAGTGTGTTGTGAACTTATTATGCTAAAAATATGGTTATTTGGCTTGAATGTATTTTTATTGATTGATAGGTTTATACAGCAAGTTTTATTCAAAATAACAAGTTAAATACAAGTATAAGGTTTTTTTACTATAACAATAATAGGGTTTTTTTTTCATTAAAAAAATACAAAATAGGTCAAAACAGGTTAAAATTAGGTTGACCCGTTTAAATCTGGTCAGGTTCGGGTCAGCTATCAGTAAACAGGTCGGGTTCAGGTTGGGGGATCCTGACCTGTTTATTAAACAAGTCGACCTGAACCCGACCCAACCCGACCTGTTTGCCAGCCCTAATCGTTGATGGAGCTTAGGCTTCCGCAGTCTATGGTTGATGTTTGTCATAAGTTGTGTTTTATCGGCTAAATTGCAGATTCTTTGGAATGGTGAATCAATTGTTAGCTTTTCCCTTGGTAGAGAAAGTAGACAAGGAGATCCCTTGTCACCGTACCTTAATGTTATTTGTATGGTGCAATTGGCTCACTTGATTGAACATGAGGTGAAATTTGGAGGCTTGAAAGCTTTTTGGGCTAGTCGTAGAGACCCTAATATATCTCATCTAGCCTTTGTAGACAACCTTATTTTATTTTGTGAGGCTTCGGTGGAACTAGCTACTTGTATGGAAATTGTCTTGATAAATTTTACCGAGTTGATAAGTCGTGCGTGTACTTTCTGGTAATATTGATTATGATGTTCGGGCGTCTATTTGTAATATTGTGGGCCGGGTATGGATTGCACTGACAACTTAGTGAGATATTTGGGAGTCCTGACAATAAATGGGAGAACATCTAACTTAAGCAAGACTATCAATACCTATCGAATAGGTTAAAGGTTGAAGACTTTCTCTTGTACAGTACGAAAAATAATCGGATTTTTCACCAAATATCACTGAATTTTTCAAAAATTCACCATATACCACACAAAATTTTCTAATTCACCATATACCACTGAGTTTAACATAAATGTCACAACATGTCATTTCCGTTAACTCAGTTAGTCATTAACGTTAATTGTGCCACGTGGCAGCTTGTAATTGGTTGCCTTTTAAATTATTTAACTTTAAAATAATTATTTAATTAATTATCAAAAAATAAAAATAAAAAAAAATTAATTTAAAAACTAAATAATCAATTGAAAAACTTTTAAAACCACCACCAACTCCCAGCCATTTCCTCGCCCCCAACCAGCACCCAGCCCAGCCCCCCCGCCACCCGCTCCCAACCTTGAACCACCACCGCGCCGGCGCCGCCCCTCACCCAGCCTTGCGCTTGTGCCCCCATCCCTCCCTTGAACCACCATACCCAGCCCAAATTCTCCCTCCTATCTGCCCAAAACGTCTCCCCCTGCAACCCTTCCACCTAAGCTGAAACCCACCATGCCAAAATCCAACGCCGGCGACCCAGATCCCCCTCCTCACGTCGCCGCCGCCCAATTTAGTTGCAAACAACCAACCCAAAACCCAAAATCGAGATGAAAGGTAATCGGAGAATACCTTTATGAAAGTCGATGATGAAAGATAAGAGATGAAAGGGATCCATTCCAATTCCAATTCCAAATACAAAATTCAGAGTATTAGACCTATCTTATCTCAAATTATACCAAGGAATTACAACAATCTTCAAATACCACAATTTTTTGAGATGAGGGTTTTCGTGGGAGATGCGGGCACGGCGGTTTAGGGGGAGGGGAGGAGCGCCGGCGGGGGGTTTTGGTCGGATTCCGGCCGGCGGGAGATGCAAATTGATTTTTGGGAAGATGGGTTGAGAGAAGTGCATTTAGAGGATGGTGGTTTAGGAGGAGCACGGGAAGGGGAGATGGTAGGGGTAGGGGGAGCTCCGGAGGGCCGACGAGGGAGGAGGCTGGGCAAGGCCGCCGGCGGGGAGGGGGAGCTGGGCTGGTGGGGGAAGGGGGTGTCGAGGTTGGTGGAGTGAGGTGGTGGTGGTTGTTTTTTTTTAATTCTTTATTTAACTAATTAATTAGATAATAATAATAAGAGCCAATAAGTGACAGCCACGTGGCATAATTAACTCTAATTACTAACGGCGTTAACGGCACATTAACGGTAGTTACCAAAAATGGCATTCTGTGTTAACGTACAATAACTCAATGGTATATAGTGAATTAGAAAATTTTGTGTGGTATATGGTGAATTTTTGAAAAACTCAGTGGTATTTGGTGAAAAATCCGAAAAATAATTTGTTGCAGGCTTATCTCTCTTCAATTCCATATTACACTATGCAAACTACAAAAATTCCTAAGTCTGTGATGAAATTGATAAGAAGACGAGGAGATTTCTTTAGGATGGAGATGAGGAGTAAAATTCACCTTGTGGCTTGGGAAACAATTACTAGGCCGAAAGGAGGAGGAGGTCTAGGGCTTCGCTTAATGAGATAGGCTAATGCTGCCTTCTTATCTAATTTGGGATGGAGGGTTCATACGAAACCAAATGCTTTGTGGTCTAATGTATTGCACAACAAGTGTTGTGAAGGTCGATGTGATATTGATATGTTCAAGAATGAAGAAATTTGACGCCTTGAATAAGTGGAGGGGGATTGTTGATAACATTGATATCCTCAAAAAGGGTATAATTGCGTAGTAAGGGCAGAAATATTGATGTACAAACTTAAAGAAAAATATAATCATCCACTACTAATGTATAATTTATTCAAATCAACGCCATATCTATTCTATATACTAAAATAATCACCAAATAGGACACTTTGCATAGTTTTATGAAAAAACCAAGTAATATACAATAATTTTAAGTATATACATTAAACAAATTCAAATTTAAATAAACACATGTTAAATTCATTTCAATTGGTTGTCATAATTAATGAATCTTACATCATGAATCTATGCATTGCATAGGGCTAACACTAGTTATGGAATAATTGGAGCATTATTTTTTGAAAAAATGCTTTTTTTTTATTTATTTTATTAATATTATTATTATTTTTTTGTACAATATTATTGGTGTATAAATGAATGCCCTAAAATAATTGTACGTAATTAAAGTACAACTTATTAAATAATTAACTCACTTGTTAATTTAAACAAATTGAATTACCCTTTGTGATAGTTTAATCACAATTTATAACTAAGCTAAATGTCAGGGATAAAATAACTCAATCTACACTTTAAGTCAATCGTCTTTCAATAAAAAAAATAGGTATCAATTCTCAATTGTTTGATCCAATTACCTCTCCATTAATCATAATCTCTCAAATAAAAATCTTATTTTTTAAATCCTTCCCTCATGTATGACCATGTTCCAATTTGATTTATAAAGATTTGAACATCATTGCTGGTTGTGTTAATTGAGTAGCTACTAAACTAAAATATATGATAGATATTATAGTAAGATAATATTTGTCGTAGATTTAGAATATATTTTGGATGCTTATCGTACTAGGTTTTCTAACGTGATTAGGACTAGTCTTGTAAAACATTATATATATATTGATCAATGATACACACTCCAATCTAAGGAGTTTTCCCAAAGTCTTATTAAGGAATAACTTCGGTAATTTGGAAGATATATTATGCCATTGATCATGCCACTGATCATGGGATTGAAATCAATCTTTTATTCTGTAAATATATTTGATAGAATTTTCCCCTATTTTCTTGTAATTGATTTAATGTATTTCCATATTTAGTTCAAGGTTTAGCCTACTTTGTATATTATAAATAGGTATGAATATTGAATGGAAAAAGTATTTCTTCTTTCATATTCTTATGGCCAAATTAGAAAATAACACCTGCAAAAACACCCAATTTTGATTATAACACCAAAACATTTCAAAATTTTATTATAACACCACTTTAAAAACAAAAATTTTGGTTTCACCACCTAAATGGTGACGCCGTTAGAGAAATCGTTAAGTGGGCCCCACATTATACACGTGTCAATCAACTATTGGATTAAAAAATAAAAACCATAAAATTAAAAAAAAATAACTTTAAAAAAAAAAAAAACCCTGCCCAGCCCCTCGCCCATCGCCCACCGGACGACCCCCCAACCAGAAACCACCAGCCCCCCTCCCCGCCCCGCCCCCAATTCTACCGAAACTTAGCCTACAGCCCTCGAAACCACCAAGGGGCCCTCGAAATCCACCCTAGAGCCCCCGAAACCCACCCCACAGCCACCTAAAATAACCCACCTCACCTACCTCCTTACAACCACAAACCACCCCTAAAGCGCCTCTACTCCATTTCGCCCACCCTAAAACACGCCCTACCACGGCCGTCACCCCAACCCAACCCCCGTCGCTGTCTTCCCGACCGAAAACCGTCGCCGAACCACCCAGACCCAGCCCCTAAAACCACCCCAAACCGCCGAGTGATTTTTATGTTGTGGTTGTGATTTGCGGTGATAAGGCCGGGTTAGGGTGGTTTTCAGGGAGGGGGAAGGGAGGGTTTTGCTGGTTTTGGTGAGACATGAGTTCCGGCGGTTTGGGCTAGGCAGTTGGCGATGGGGGGCAGGTGGTGCCGGTGGTGGGGTGGGCTGGGTTAGGTTGTTTAGGATTTTTTTTTCTTTTTTTTTATATTTTTTTTATTTTTTTTTAAAACCAATAGTGTTGTGACACGTGCTTTTTATTCAATAAATATTTGGCACTTGTATAATTGGGGCCCACTAACGGTTCCTCTAACGGCGTCACCATTTAGGTGATGAAACCAAAATTTTTGTTTTTTAAGTGGTGTTATAATAAAATTTTGAAATGTTTTGGTGTTATAATCAAAATTGGGTGTTTTTGCAGGTGTTATTTTCTAATTTGTCCTATTCTTATAAGTCTAACATAGTATCACAGCTCTAGGTTTAGATCTCAAAATTTGTTTTACGTTTTTTTTTTTGTTTTGGACCTGTGAACGTTTAGTTCATCACCAACCTTCCGCATTATTTTTCAGTTTCTCCATTAGCGATACCCTAATTGTAAGCGTGTTAAATACGGGTCTAGGCCGCACCCGCAAATCAAGAGAGAGAGTTCACTTCACAAGTCCAAAGGAGATTCCATCCCAAAACCATATGGCAATAGAAGGTTTCATCCCTTAACCTTATAAAGTGTTTGACTCTCTCTTCTTTTCTCAATGTGGGACACTTACATGGGTTATTTCATAGGATATATACTTCAACACTCCCCTTCACATGTAAGGTCCCTTTAACTCAAGGATCACGTGATCTAATTTAATTTGGCCTAGAATACTTAATGTCATTAAAGGTCCCAAACCTTGTGCCTGACAATATACTCAAGCCATTAGAGGTCCCATATCGTGGGCCTGACTCTGATACCATGTTAAATACGGGTCCAGGCCGCACACGCAAACCAAGAGAGAGAGTCCACTTCACAAGTCCAAAGGAGGTTACATCCCAAAACCATATGGCAATAGGAGATTTAGTCCCTTAGCCTTATAAAGTGTTGACTTTCTCTTTTTTTCTCAATGTGGGACACTTACATGTGTTATTTGGTAGGATATGCTTCAACAATGTATACTCTGCGAATATTTACTGTATTTTAATTTGATTATAATTATCATATAATTGGTTGGTTAACTTATACGTAGTATATGTTGTCGTAGTTTGTAGTTTTCAACATATAAGACCATTTTATTTTTAGCTCATTAAAATTAAATGTTAACATATACGAAGTATTTTTTTTTTTTTTGACAAAGTAAATAATGTTGATATATAGGTTATTATTTAAAACTAATAATGTAAACTACTCTACATTTAATGCTTAATGTACGCATTGATCTTGTAAATATAAAGACTAGTAGATGTAATGTAATAGACAGATATTTGATTAAAATCCAATTTCAAATTGATGGTCAAAACTCAATAGCTATATTATCCTTCCCTTATACTTTAGCAAGGATCCGTGAAGGGAGGAGTGCCGCAACCAATTAAGCAAAACAATGCTCTTTAATTGCATTGAAATTTATGTTATTGCTTTTGATTAACAATTTATAATTAACAACATACACATTTATAAAATAAATAATTATAAAAAAAAAACAAAAAGGTGAATGACCGTGGGCACATTAGTAGAGTTGTTATCAATATTTTTGCCACCAGCTGGGGTTTTTGTTCGTTATGACATTGGGGTATTTCTCATTCTTTCATTATCTTTTTCCCTTTATGTCTGTCATAAAAATTAGAAACTATGTTAAACTAGCTATTGTATTATTAATCATTATCTACGGTTATATTTATGCAATTATGGTTAGAGGTGTCAAAAACTGATTCAATTCAACATGATCAGACCCAAAACAAAACTTGATTTATTTTGTAGATTTCAACTTATATGGCTAGTGACAATAATTTAGCATGATTTAAATTTGAAATATACTCGACTCGAACTAACTTAATTGCCCGAATTGACACCTCTACTTACGGTTACTCAAATTAGATTTCATGTACATTATTAACTTTTTTTGTTAGATCATATTGACGAAGGTTGATCAAATTAGATTTCGTGTACATTATTACGTTTTTTGTTAGAGCATATTGACGGAATAAACTAAATTTGATTTAATGATGTTATATTTTTTTGTATTTTTTAAAATAATCACATATATTTTTCTCAGCTCCCTTTGTATTCTCTTTTTGTATTTTTTTGACATTCTTATTTTCTTTCTTAATTTTTTAGTTTTAATTTTCTTTAGTTTTTATTTAAAATATTTCATAACAATATTCAATTAATTTATCTTAGCTTATTTATGTGGATATGTTCCTGGGATAATATATGCAGTATGCACTCTAGTTCTCTAGATATACGAATATAATCTAGTTTCATAGATGAGTAATGCGTTGTTAGCGATAATTATATTGTACAACCTTTTTTAAACACATACCTACAATGTAGAATCAAAAGTTAGACTCAGATGAATTAGAAGTTAGAATCTAATGAAAAAAATCCTTTAATTTTGTTAATTGGTTGTTCATTAACAAATTATGATATGTGGTTGCTTCACATACTTCGTATAAGGCAACTAGTTTTCTATACACGTGATGTGTGAGGTAATTTTATAAAATATTTGATTTAACTGCATATTTAATTTTGTCACGCATATATAATGACATAATGTGTGCATATGCTAAATTTAAAATAGATGAAAACACATAATGTAGGGGGGACTAATTATTTTTGTTCCTACTGTATGAGATTGTTAATTGTGTTCTTTCAGTTATTTGACATTGAGTTTAATGTCCCTCTCATTTACTTCTTTTTTGGAGGCTCCATAAATATAGTATTTTGGTTCTAAGCATATAGTATATGACTCCATAAGTCTTGTATCACGCACAACTTTTACTAAATTTATAGCAAATTATGTTAATTCAATAGTAACTTGCCTTTTTTAAATGAAATAAAATAACTTGAAATTAATTGTATATATACCACAGATGTTAAAAAAAAAAAAAAAAAAAAACAAAGAATTTTAGAGAGAATATGATGTTTATATTTTTATATAAAATTGAAAATTTTAGGTTAATACCTGTTGTACAATATACTCACATATCCTTCATATTATATTGAAGTAGGAAGGGAAAATCCCATTAAAAAAGTAGGGAAGGAAAGATTGTATTCTCGACAAATTATATTTTATTATTAATTAATTAAGATTATTTATTACATCATAATTATTTTTTTTGTTGAAAACAAAAATGGTGGGAAATTTTTGAACAAAATTTGACACATGATACTATGAATATGACTTTTAAGAGTATAAAAATAAATTATATACACTTATATATGATATTAAACTTATCTTCTTTTAAATGAAGGGAAGAAAAATCCCATAAAAAAAAAAGCAGAAAAGAAAAAATTGTATACCCAGCAAATTATATTTTTTTTATTTATTAGTTGTTATTATTATTATTGTTATTATTATTATTATTATTATTATTATTATTATTATTATTATTATTATTATTATTATAACAAACAAAGACATACAACCTTCAAAAAAAATTATTGGGAAGCCGAGATACAATCTGGGCCCCCACTCCTCTAGCTATACCAAATTCTATCCTAGTAAATATATGAGCAGCAACACGTGCCCCAATGTCTTGCGTCATCGAGAACTTCTGAACCCTCTTCAGCAATGCAACGACCCCCTTCTCTAATTCCCCAAGTGAAGAAAAGTAGAAGGGAATGAAACCATATCCAATCGTCTGACAACTAGATTCGTATTTGACCCGCTTCCGATGAGCCGCATCAGCCACAACTCGTCCAGGAACAAAGTCAGATAGCCCCGACTGTGTCAAAGGAGAAGACCCTCTCAAGTTAACACAAACATCGCAACCACGATCCAAGGAATAAAGTAACACATCTGTAGGTCTAAGGGCCCCGTCGTTCCCTCCAGACAACCTAATGTCAACCTCCTTTCTCACTGAAATCCCAGATCGATAGCAAACATCAACAAGGGTATCCCGTACAATATTATGCCGATGCTTAATACCCACCATACCATCACACGACACCATGTGATCACTGAAAATATCCCTAGAAAAAACCCTCAAACAATCAGAGCACAACATCGAGACAGAGAACAATGGAACACCCAACCGGTGGCATACATGTCGATAAGTCTTTGCGTTCATCGTCTAACCCAACCCCAAAATAGGGACCGCCCAAATCCAAGCAGAGGTGTGATCTCCCTGCGAATTCCACAAGGCTGATTGTCGAGGAGATAAAGAAAAGGTGGATTCTGCAGAAGCAGTAACCTTTGTGAAATATTTATCGGCCAATTTCTTCATGAGTTTCGAGGCAGCGATCTCACTAGGATTACTCAAAATATAAGACTCCACTGTTCGATTAAACAGACTCAATGCATCTTCAAAGGCTCGACCAAGACCAATAATACCAGCATGATGTAGAAGCTTAGTCTACAACCCAACATACAGTAATCGAGATGCAAGAAAATCATAATGACGAACATCTCCTGGAGAATAAATACCAAGCCCTCCAAACGCAAATGGTAAGGTGGCAAGCCACCACTGCCAATTGTCAAACCTAGGCCCTAAAGCAGTAACAATACGCTCCAAGGAAGATCGAAGGGCCCCATCGAATGTGCGCTAAGTTGCCTCAAATGTACTAGGAGGACAAGTACGCAAGGCAAAGTAGAGTTTAGAAACTCCGGTACATGCCCTAAGCAACAACAACTCACACTAAGAATAATCAAGCTTAGCAAACTTATACATAAGCGCAATGGTCTTGGTCACCCTCTGCATCACAAGCTCACCACTAAAACTAGGATCGGAACTAGCGGGATCCCCAAGCAACTTAACGCCATGTAAAGGTCGAGCAATATTAGGGAAAGACACCCACAAGCCTGCTACGAGGGTCCTCTGTAGGCCAAAATACTTCAGTTTTTTCCACGTTGAGATGTAACTCAAAACAAGGCCCTTCCTCCATAACCTTCCCCACCACCAAAGTGTCCCCAATAATAGTGTCGTCATCCAAATACCACGTCTGAAGACATACCTCAAAAGCTTCTCTGATTTTACATACCAGGGGTTGTAAAACCAAAGCAAAAAGCAGAGGACCAAGGGGATCACCTTGCTGCACCCCCTGAGATGACCATAAGGTGTGGTCCCCATAATACAATATAGCTGGATTAGAGTAGCAAAATTCAACCCATTGCGAAATGTCTAGACAACGACGACGAGCTTCACGTAACATGACCGCACGATCAACTAGATTGAAGGCATTTTGAAAATCCACCAACAACATTGAGAGGCCAATATCAGAACCATTATCCTTAATCAACCAATTCACAGCATGAAGAATTGCCTCACCACCTGAAGAAACCCCAACACCAAATTGAACACCATCAAAGTAACTTCCCAAAGACTGGCCAACCATAACAGCACCGACCTTCAAAACTAAACGTCACCAAACAGTACCCACAGCTATAGGAAGAATACCACCACCGGGCTTCACAAGAGGTCTGAGAGGAGCACTAGCAATATACTCTCCTAATTCCATAGGACATCTTCCACCTAGAAAGAGATTAACCACCCCGGTAATAAAGTCAACCAACTCATCTGAGACTGCCACAGCAGCACTACTTAAACAATCCATAAGGTGTTGAGCACATAAACCATCTCTACCACATGATATGCTATGAGGAAAACTCTTAATCCGGTCCAAAACAACAGCAGAAGTCATAACAAGATGAAGGTGATCAACAGGTATATCAGGCAAGGATGAAGCTGTAGAAGAAGGGTGCTTTGATTGTAAATCCGCAAGAATGGCCTCATTACAAGGAGCAACGCCTGAAGAAGAAATAACTCAGACTGCAGCGGTGTAACGACCATCGCAAATCTTCCTACGACACTGCTTGATATTACGCTCTTCCAAATCAAGGTCCTCATCATCAACTACCAACAAAGTAGGAGAATCTCTGCCAAAGTTTCCATCTCAAGCTGCAAACTACCACTTGGTGCACTCCAAGAACAAATAGCACGGGAAATACTATCTTCATGATGCCAACGTTTTACCGAAGACCGAGACTCGTGACTACTCCGCGGGTGAAAGGTTTTAAGGGTGCAAAGAGGTAACACCAACAAAGAGACCTAATTAGAAATGTCATCAGGCTTAGAGATCACCTTATCAAGAGCACCTTTCAGAACCTGAGAAAACCCCAAACGACACTTGAGAGGGATAGACTTAACAGTGCGAAACCCCTTAGAGAACAAACAATCAAGGAAAGCCACATCAAAACCACCGTTATGGTCTCGCACCAAACCATCCACATGTCCAATTCGAGCAGGAGAAGAGGGAGTTTGCGGCTTGGCGAAATTATGAAGCACAAAACGAACAATATTATCCCCTTCATTAGGAGGTGACACATCCTCACCCGTACCATGACGACACTTAGAACCCCGTAGCGTATATGTTTTGTAGCAAACCCCACATAACCAAATCCCCATACGCATAAAATTAACTTATGCCTCAGTATAAACAACCAAATTAGAAGTAAGAGAACGTTAGGTGATATCTCGGGCACCGATACAAAAGGCCCTTTCCACTCCAATCTTGACAGCCACTAAGACCCGTAAATGGACAATGAAACTTCACAACGGCAGCTGACCTAGCTACACACAAACATGCACCACCAAAATCTACCCAAGTAGCAAGAAACACCAACAAAGTTGATACGAGACAAAAACAACCAAATACAACAAACAAACTTACGCTGTAAATAGCCCCCAAATTGACCAGAAAACGACTTGGAAACTGCCGCCTATACCCCTATAATGCTGCCTGAAAAATACACCCAAAACGCACCAAAAACTCCATCCAAAACGCACCGGAACAACTGGCCAAAAATTGACCAGAAAAACCAGTCCACAACCAGACTTAAACCAGAGCCAAAACGCCTATAAACTGACCAGAAATACACCAGAAATTGCACTAGAAACAGACTAGAAATTGCACCCAAAAGCACTCAAAACTTCACCAGAAACTACCGCAAAAAAAATGCAGCCTAAAACACGCATAGAAATAGCCTGAATTTCGCTTAAAAAAGGACCAGAATTCGCTTGAAAATCTGCCTGAAAACAGCCCCAAAAATCTGACTCAAAATAACCCGAAAATAACCCCAAAAACGCCTAAAAACCTGCCTTAATGTCGTCGGAAATTGGAAAAAACCGGCAGCAATACGCCTGACTGAATCTTCGCCGGAGAAGCTGCCTTAAAGCCGCCTGAAAACCGTCTACAAGACTGCACAAATGAAGCCTGATTCCACCTGATTTTCACCCAAAAACTACACCAAAATAGCGTTGAAAGGACCTGAATTTCGCCTGATTTGATTGCACACCAACTAAGAACCCTGCCCCTGACCTAAACGCACCAAAAGCCGCCGGGAAGCTGCCGGAATTTAACGTGGAAGCCGTTGACGTCCCCTGCCGTAATCGCCCTAAACGATGATTATTATTATTATTATTATTATTATTATTATTATTATTATTATTATTATTATTATTATTATTATTATTATTATTATTATTATTATCTCTCAAAAACAATCTCAATAAATTATTGGGAAGTCGAGATACAATCTGGGCCTTCATTCCTCTAATTATAGCAAATCCTATCCTAGTGAAAATTTGAGCAGCAGCACGTGCCCCAATGACCTAAGTCGTCGAAAACTTTTGAACCCGCTTCAAGAACGTAACAACCACTTTCTCTAATTCCCCAAGCGAAGAAAAGGAGAAGGGAAGGAATCCATATCCAATTGTTCGACAACTAGAATCATATTTGACCTGCTTCTAGAGATGAACACGGTCCGCTTTGGTGCGGTTTGAATACCAAACCAAAACAAACTGCAAAATACGATTTGGTTAATTTTTCAAACCAAACCATACCGTATTAGTATTCAAACCGGACCAAACCAAACCGTAATAATGCGGTTTTGTGCGGTTTGGTTTGCGGTTTATAATGAGACGATATTTTTCCCTAAAAATTGTCAAATAATACTTCATTAATTTATAATAAAGTTTAAATATTATTAGCCCAAACGGATTAAATTGTACTACAAATTTACAATAAAATAACAATCAAGTGCTAACACATAATAAAAATAACAATAAATTGATCCTCATAATACATTATTATACGTATACCCTATGTTGTATTTTGATTTTTAACATTTTTATTATTATTATTATTTATTATTTTTTAATATATAATAATTATTTTAATGTATTTAAAAATTATATAAATATTAAAATACGATTTATTGGTTTACAGTTTGGTTTGGTTTATAATTTTTTAAAAACCAAACCAAACCGTAAACCATATTTACAAAAAATCCTAAACCAAACTATATTATTCAAAATTGTGGGGTATTACACCAGCAGACTGTAACCGAGAAGCAAGAAAAGCATAATGACGAACATCACCTGCGGAATAAACACCAAGCCCTCCAAATGCAAATGGTAAGGTGGTAAGCCGCCACTGCCAATCGCCAAACCCAAGCCCCGAAGCAATAACAATACGCTCTAAGGAAGATTGAAGAGCCTCGTCGAATATGCGCTGAGCCGCCTCAAAAGTACTAAGAGGATAAGTACGTAAAGCAAAGTAGAGTTTAGAATCTCCGGTACATGCCCTAAGTAACAACAACTCACAATGAGAATCATCTAGCTTAGCAACCTTATCCATAAGCGCAATGGTCTTGGTCACCCTTTGCATCACAAGCTCACCACTAAAACCGGAATCGGAACTAGCAAGACCACCAAGCAACTTAATACCATGTGAAGGTCGAGCAATATTAGGGGGAAAGACACCCACAAGCCTGCTTCGCGGGTCTTCTATAGGCCAGAAAATTTCAATTTTTTCCACGTTGAGATGTAACCCAAAACGAGGCCCTTCCTCCATAATCAACTACAAAGTCTTCTCCACCACCAAAGTGTCACTAATAATAGTGCCATCATCCAAATATCACGCCTGAAGACATACCTTAAAAGAATTTCTGATTTTACACACCAGGGGTTGCAAAACCAAAGCGAAAAGTAGAGGACCAAGGGGATCACCTTGCTACACCCCCTGAGACGACCATAAGGTGTGATCCCCATAACACAATATGGCTGGATTAGAATAGCAAAATTCAACCCATCGCGAAATGACCGAACAACGACAATAGACTTCACGTAACATGACCGCACGATCAACTAGATTGAAGGCTTTTTAAAAATCCACCAACAACATAAAAAGACCAACATCATAACCATGATCCTCAATCAACCGATTCATAGCATGAAGAATTGCCTCACCACCTGAAGAAAACCCAACACCAAATTGAAGACCATCAAAGTAACTTCCCAAAGACTGGCCAACCATAACAGCACCCACCTTCGAAACCAGACGCCGCCAAATAGTATCCACAGCTATAAGACGAATACCACCACCGGGCTTGACAAGTGGTGTGTGAGGAGCACTAGCAATATACTCTCCTAGTTCCATAGGACATGTTCCAGATAAAAAGAGATTAACCACCCCGAAAATAGAGTCAACTTGATTATTATTGTTATTGTTATTGTTATTGTTATTGTTATTGTTATTGTTATTGTTATTGTTATTGTTATTGTTATTGTTATTGTTATTGTTATTGTTATTGTTATTATTATTATTATTATTATTATTATTATTATTATTATTATTATTATCTCTCAAAAACAGACAAAGTCATACAACCTATAAAAAATTAGTGGGAAGTCGAGATACAATCTAGGCCCCCACTCCTCTAGCTATAGCAAAATCTATCCTACTGAATATATGAGCAGCAACACGTGCCCCAATGACCTAAGTTGTCGAGAACTTCTGAACCCGCTTCAGGAACGCAACAACCACTTTCTCTAATTTCCCAAGCGAAGAAAAAGGAAAAGGGAAGGAAACCATATCCAATTACCCGACAACTAGATTTGTACTAGACCCGCTTTCGATGAGCCGCATCAGCCATAACCCTCCAGGAACAAAGTCGAGAACTTCTGAACCCGCTTCAGGAACGCAAAAAACCACTTTCTCTAATTCCCCAAGCGAAGAAAAAGGAAAAGGGAAGGAAACCATATCCAATTACCCGACAACTAGATTTGTACTAGACCCGCTTTCGATGAGCCGCATCAGCCACAACCCTCCAGGAACAAAGTCAGATAACTCAGACTGTGTCAAATGAAAAAACCCTGTCAAGTCAACACAGACATCGTGACCACGATCATAGGAATAAAGTAACACATCTATATCATTGTTTAAAAACGTAAATGGTGGGTATTTTTGCACAAAATTTTGAAACATAATATTATTAATATGACTTTAAAGAGTATAAAATAAGTATGTACACTTACATATGTAACAAGTACGTACTAAAATTATTTTCTTTTTTTAAATAAAGTAAACTTTATTCCCAAAAATAAAGTTTGAGATGCAAAATGATACTCCCTCCGTCCTTTTATTAAAGACCAGTATTCCTTTTTTGGCAAATCAAAATTCAAGACCTATTTCTGTTTTAAGGTTATACTATTTGAAAATATTCTCTACTTATTGATGTTTTAAGGTTGTACTTTTTTGTACTAATAATGACTTTTTACATCAACTTCCAACACTTTCTCTCTCTCTCTTCAATTATTCCCAACTACTTTTTTTTTTCTCTATCTCTCTCTAACCTCACATGCACTTATGTACTTGCACCAACTTTCTTAATTTCTGTGAAAAAACCCAAATAGGTCTTTAATAAAAAGATAGAGGGAGTAATATTTTTCTTATATAGTGGTCATATTTATTAGAATTTTTTTAAACAAATTTACCTTGAAGATTTGTTCAGTGTACAAATTATATTCTAAAAATAATCAAGTTGAGTGTATATGGATTATATGTGATTGCCAAAATAGAAAATAATATATTATAGGTAATAATGTATTAAGATTTGACAAATAAAAAAAGGAAAAAAGGTAGAAATTTTTTATTCTGGAGATGTTGGATTTCTTGGTTTTGAAGTGATGACAAAAATTTTAGTTGGTTGCTACTTGTTTTGGTTTTATCAATTGTTTTTCATGTGCAGTAACAATTAATCCGGTACTTGAAAAATGATAGTCTTCTTGAATAAAATTCAAGAAAAAAGAGAATCAAAATGAGTTGATCAAAGGAAGCTTCAAGATATGAAAAACATGAAGATTTCTAAAAATAGGACTTTATTTTAGTTAATCTTCTTGTTGTAAGTGTACATGAATTGTTATTAGATTGGCAAAAAATTTCTTATTAAGAAGATAAGTGATGTGACTATCAGTACACTTAAATTGATACTTGGGACACTGCCAATTCAGGAAACAAAACAAAAAGTTTGTTTATTGAACTTGGTCATCCATTAGTTAGCGAATGATTAGTATTTCCAAAGGTTGAGGATTCTATCATTAACATATTTTTAGCGTAGGAATATTTTGTCAATTAAGAGGAATGATTGATTGTGATATTTAGAGAGTGAAATTATTTCGCATATATCTTAGTATATTAATAATGTTCTATTTATGGAAAAAAATAATATAAAAAATGATTTTCATTGTGCGAGTAATGCATTGTAAAAATACTTATACCTAAAATTTGATCTTTTTTACCCTTCACTTTAACTTACAGTTGTTAGATTTATTGCAGCTGTGTTATTGGGTCAAAATCGGATTTTGATTTTTAATTTGTTCAAATATGGGTTCAATTCAAATTTAAACTTATCGAATGCAAACCAGGTGTTGTGTTTCCACATGTTTGTTGTGGATCAAATTCAGATAAATTCGTGGGTTAATTTCAATGGAAACAAATTAAAAACAAATCAATTCGGGTTAGACTGGCTCTGTTTTGCTCACCTTAAAAAATACATTTAAAAAATACTGCCACATCTAAAAAATACTCCGTATCACATTTAAAAAAAACACGGATGGACTTGAGAGAGTAGTCCAATGATAATGACCAACAAGTATTGAGAGCACGATTTGGGCCTTAACTCTAAAGCCCAAATCACCAAAAAAAAAACCCTTTTATAAACCAAAACTAAGAATTAGGGTTTTCTTCGTTCACCATTCTCGCGAGTTCAGTCGTCTTCTTCCTCGCATCTTCACCACAGTCGGCGCGAATCTCCAAAGCTTGCAATCATGGGGTTAGTCTCTCTCTTTCTCTCTCCTCTCTAAACTGGCGGTGTTGTTCTAATAGCACTTTTATTCATTTTCTTGCTTTACTGTCATTCAAATTAAATTTCTCAATTTTGTTCAGCTGTTAATTTGGGGTTTCATATTTTCTATATTCATTTCAAAATTGGTTTTTTGCTACATTGTATTGTATGGAAAATCTTAGAAACTTTTAATGATGCTAATATTAAAAATTATTGGGGTTTTATTTTTTCAAATTTGTTGTATTCAAGTATATAGGAAGATTTTTGTGTTAGATTGAAGGATTAGATTATGTAGTAATTGAAATTAGGTAAAGATAGATTTGGAGGTTATTTGATCGATTGCCTGAGTTTTACAAGAAATTTGAATGGAAATGTAATGTGAAATGGATTATATCTCTGGTTGCTGCGATATGATTGGCAGTGGAGATTGCAAAAGTTTATCGGACTGGCGGTGTATCGATATTGTCATGTAATTGTGATTGAACTAAAATACTGTTGTGTACGGAGTTTTTGTGTTTTGAAATTGGAGCTTTGGTTGAGGGATTCATTAAATTTGATAGGCGTGAGATTTATGGAAGTAAAAGTAGTGTTTTTGTTTAATGAAGCTGTTAATGAGTGGATCATCAAATTTGATAGGTGTATGATATGCAAAAATCAGGGTAATGGTTGTTCTTTGGGTTAAATTGAAGTAATGCTTGGAGTGTATAATTGTGTTACTTTTTTCTTCTTTTCTTTCTTTTTAACATCTGTGAAATTGTTTCTGTGCAGTAAGACACATGGAATGGGAGCTGCGCGCAAGCTGAAGTCCCACCGTAGAAGGCAAAGGTGGGCTGACAAGTCATACAAGAAGTCACATCTTGGAAATGAATGGAAGAAGCCATTCGCCGGATCTTCTCATGCTAAGGGCATTGTTTTGGAAAAGATGTAGGATTATGTCAGCTCCCTGCGTACTACTTTTAATTGTATATGTTTTTTTTTTTGTATGAGAACTTATCCAAAGAGTTTTTGATGCAGTGGTATTGAAGCTAAACAGCCCAACTCTGCTATCAGAAAGTGTGCTCGTGTGCAGTTGATTAAGAATGGAAAGAAGATTGCTGCTTTCGTTCCCAATGATGGTTGTTTGAACTTCATTGAGGAAAATGTAAGTCCTTTTTATAAGTGTCTGCAAGCATATGCACTTACTGATTCACAAACTGCTTCTTAGTGAATTTGCTGGTACTTTATGCCTTTTGACACTAACTTCGTGGTAACTGCTAGTTATTTTTTACTATGAGTTCATAGTGAGTTGTAGGTGAGAGAATGATAATATGAGGTACTCCGTATCTTCAACTGATTGTTGATCATTGAAATGTCTGTAGAAGCATGTGTACCATTGAGTTTAAATATACTTTTGATATGCTTTAGTAAACTTTCTTCTCTAAACATCGATCTGAATGTCCAACTATACCCCTAATTTGACCAAAATCTTTCCTTTCCATTGAATGTCTGTTTTCCTTTAATCTATCATAACTTCCTCTCACTGACTGTATGCTCGTCTCTCCATATTTCGTCGCTTTTAATTATCTATATCATTTGTTGTCTTCCTCATATCTACCATTTGCTAGTCACTGCTAGTAGCCAAGTACCTGCAGCACCTTTTAATGGTGATTACACTAACTCTATCAGAAACCCCACTTGATGCTTCTATCATGTTGGACAGAAATGTCTTTCTAATCTATTCCTTTTTTTGCTCATTTTTGCTTTCTGCAACTGCTTTTGTATTAAGGGTGGAGGGTAGGCGGAAAAACTATATTGGTGGCACTGTTGGTTGTGTGGCTGATTCGTATGCTGGAAACAGATCAAAGATACGGTTGTGTGATGTAGGGATAAATGGTTTTAAATCCAAATTCTATTATTGGGGTCTTTGGGGGACAAGTGTTAAATAACAAAAATTCTCAACTCCAGTCATTTGTTAACAATTATTAGTTTTAGAAATGATGTCATTTGTTTTCTGTTGAGTATTATTTGGAAAAAGACTGGCATCTGATTACTGAAGGCTTGACATTAGTAACAATGCTTTTCCTATATTATGAACTCTTGGACCTAGTTTATCAAGAAACATATAAAAACATGAGTGTACTCTTTCTTTGCTGGTTTATCTGATGCTTCTGCCAGTACTCTTCCTGCACTCATGTGCAGTATACATGGTGCAGTTATATTTTATGATTTAATACTAACTGTACAAATATTGCGTCGGAGATTATATAGCTTGAGAAAATAAGGTCAATTGGATTTTGATCCTTTCTTGAGCAAATCATCTGAAAAAAGCTGCTCTAAGAAATTGCTACTTCATACTACTTATCAAAGAACGATGATTTGTTCCCTTTATATGAAAGAAATTTACCTGGTTGGTAGAAGAATTCAAGTTCTGTTATATTTATGTAGTTTAAAAGTGTTGGGTGTAGCTTCATGCTGGAAATTTGGGTCATGCTTAAGGTTTTGGAATAATTTTACCTGTTTGTCTATATTTGTCACCAGATTGTATGGTATTTGATATTGTGTACAACACTATCTCTGCGGATGCTCTGTTATTCCTTCCATTCTTAAGGAGTTGTGGTCTGTGCAGGATGAGGTGTTGATTGCTGGATTTGGTCGTAAAGGACATGCTGTGGGAGATATTCCTGGAGTCCGTTTTAAGGTTGTCAAGGTTGCTGGTGTCTCTCTTCTAGCCCTCTTCAAGGAAAAGAAGGAAAAACCCAGGTCTTAGGTTAAGGTGGTTAATTTAGTCGTCAATTTTGCCTACTCAGATGAAACTTGTACCCTCTTAAATAGAAACTGAACATCTTTAAAAATGGATACCCTTCCTACTTTGTTTTTGTGCTCTATTTGTGTCTATTCAAGATGATTTTCTATATTCTTAGTTATTGCTTGTATTTCCAGTTGGTTTATTTACTTCTTCTCCTTCCCATGTGATGAAGGTATATCGCCGGAATTCATGTCTGCAAGATCCACATTAATCATTAAAAAAAGGGGTCTTTGGATGTGCTGAAATCTGCTTTAAAATACGAGAATTAACCATTCATTCATTCTCAAAGATTGTCGATCATCCCTCTATAAATTCTTACTGATTAAATTGTTTGTCTAGAAATAGATTAACTGAGTCTGAGAGTGGCGAAGTAGGCTAATAGAATTGTGGGCTGTGACTTGCCCCAATTGGATTGTCATATGGACACAGTTATTGGGCCTGTCTACTAATAATACAATAGATCTGTTGAATCAACATGTGCTTAAAATTTAAGTCAAATATACAGGTACAAGATTAATCGTAATTTCGTTGTTTTTTTTATTTGATTGTGCAATTTTGTCTTCCACGACTTACGGACCCTTAACAATGCTAATTGTCTACAAATAAAAATTGTAAAAATTAATATTTTGAACAATCAAACGTAGAAAATTCAATATGTCAATGCTTTCCTTAATATACCATTATAAAATATTGTAAATAGCCGATTATGATCGACATGAAATTCGTATATACTGTCATAAGTCAATGTATCATAATGTACAAAAAAAAAAAAAAAGGATGGAGTACTACATCTTTACATTAACGGGAAAAAAAAAATACTCATAAGTTTAAAAAAAAATAAAAGTATATTTTACATATTTTAGCCAGATTAGCTTCAACCAACCAATCTCCAAAAGGTGAAATGTTGTAAAATTTGATCACCAAATATATCGTTAACTCTTTATAAACTGGCTATATATTTGTTGATTTGTTCATATTACATCATATGCCAACTTTCTTTGGTGTATGCCTCATTTGCGAAAAAAAAAAAAAAATCATATACCAACTGACTTTGACATACGTTGACTAAATACTTAACTAGGAATTTGTATTTAGGTCTGCTTCAAAGTGATGCTTCACCTATTTTGCTCTGCTTCTAAATGATGCTCTTAGACCTTATTCTTCAACTAATAATTCCTTAGGTATAATTTTCAAGTGATTTGCCACCGAAACATTATTATATCGTTGAAATCTTGAAATGTTTCCTAATTATTATATTCATGTGGTTTTATTTTAATGCACGAGGGGAAATATTTAGTCCAGCTTATACAATAAGAATACTACTTAGCATAATTTTTATGGTACTAGTATCAATTTCGTTTCCATATATACTCCTTTAATAAAATGTGAAAAAATTAAAATAAAGATGTTCTATGATCCTAAAGTCTTGTGCCTAGGCTTCAAGAACCTTTTCTCTAGTGCGTTTTAAAACTATTTTCACTATATATGCAGAATTAATTAGTACGGAGTTTGCTTTATACAAGGCCCTATACCCTACTCTTTACCCTTTTTTTTCTTCTTCCCATTCATCATAGTTCTATAACATTTCTTGAAAGGAATCAAACATTCAAGTATGGAACCAAATATTATACAATTGGGGTATCAATTTCATTTCCATTTATGCTCTTTTAATGGAAATAAAATACGAAAAAATAAAAATAAAGATTTGCTATGATCCAAAAGTCACGGGTCTTCGTCTTGCGCCTAGGCTTCAAAGGAGCTTTTCTCTTGTGCGTTTTAAAGCGATTTTCAGTATATCTAGAAAATCAATTAATATGGAGTATGCTTTATATAGACCTGGCAAATGGGTCGTTCTGGTCGGGTATGGGTCGGGTGAATTTCGGGTCAGTTAACATTCGGGTCGGATACGGATCGGGTCGGGTCATTTTGGGTTTTGGGTATGCCTCGGGTCAGGTATCGGGTCGAGTCGATTTCGGGTCGGGTCATTTTCGGGTCAAGTATGTTCGGGTCATATTCCGAACGGGTCAAAATCAGGTCGAGTCATGTTTGGGTTGCTCCATTTAATTGTGGATTTAGCTCAAACCAATAATTTTATATTTTAATATTGTTATAATAAGAACTATCAATTCGGTTTATGAGCGTGGACAGTTGAAGATGAACAATTTAAATTATTTTTGGCACCAGACATTTTTAGTTCAATTATAAGGTAATTTTAGTTCGGAACATTTCAAGTATCGGGTTTGTTCGGGTCAATTTCGGGTATTGGGTTTGTTTGGGTCAAACAATTCGGTCAACTGTACTTCGGGTCGGGTCAATTCGAGTGTCGGGTCAGGATCAGGTCAACTCTATTTTCGGGTCAAGTCGGATCAATTTCAAGTTTCGGGTTATTTTTGGGTCGTATTTGGGTCAATTTCGGATCATTGAGTCTGAGTCAAGATTGCCAAGTCTAGCTTTATACAAGTACCTCTACCCTACTCTTTACCTTTCTTTTTCTTTCCTCCCATTCATCATAGCTTTATAACATTTATTTCTTGCAAGGAACCATACAATTTGGGGTATCCCGGCCTAGAAATTTGGATAAAAAAAATGTTTAATGTCAAACCAGCCATAACTTTATAATAACTATTACTAGTAAAATTGATTGTGAGTTCGAGACATATGGTTTTGTAGTGCCGTCATCAAACACAACTATGAACAACACTAAATTATTTAGTACTTCGTACTAAATATTTTTTATTTAGGAAAAGGTAGCATGAACATAAACATTTTTATTGAGGTAACACTTAAACAAAATACTACGTAGTACCAAGTAATTGCTATGTTGACCTAAAAAAAGAAAGGAAAATTGTTTTACAAAAATGTATTTATAAATGGATAGAGTATCATTGCAATTTCCGGATATATAACTTAAATAAGTAACAAATGTTCATACCCCTTTATGGTAACCTTTGGCAGCTGTCAAGAGCCAAATCCAATGAAAATTTATCAATTCACTCCATTAAGTTGTCCCAAAAAATAGGAAAACATGTGCAAATTTGTTTTCTTTCATATATTTAGCAAAAATTAGGTCTTAACTTTTTAGGGATAGTTTAGAGATTGCAAACCCTTACTAGATTTGTGTTAAAGTAGTTAAACACTTCCTTATAATAAACAAGATCTCTTATTGTAATGGTAAGTGTACAATGAACAATTGGATTAATGATTATAGCATACGGATAACAAGTTTATTGTAAGACGAAGAATAACAATTCATGATTAAAAGTAACCTTCAAAAAAGTAAAATATTGTCTATGAAATTTAAGGATAAAAATATATGAGTACTGATTAGGGGATTTTTATCCACCAATCACCGTCTGACAAGTGGACCAACCAGGTTCCGCCACGTGTCCTTCACGAAGGCCAACAGGAGCCTGCCACGTGTCAATCACAGATACGTCCTCTACGGACCAATTAAGACACGCCACGTGTCCACCCATGCCAAATGGGAAAACCGGCCATCAAGGCCCAATCCAGTGTAGAGGCCCGATCAGCCCTAGGTTTACCTTAAACCTAGAGAGTGGCACGCTTCTCAAGGCTATAAATACTTAATTAATCCTCATTAGTTAGGTAATTGAACAATCGAAGAATCAAGAAATCAAGCAGAGAAGAACAGAGATATTACGGAACACCAACAACCGGTTAATCTCGTTAACGACGCAGATTACCAACACTAAGCACTCTCACCTAGAGATCTTATTACTTTAATTTCCGTATTAATTACTCCTTAATCAGGTACTAACTTGACCGTTGGAGGCGGAGCTCTCAGGAGTCTCCGTTATTTTGCAGGTACAGGCGTCCGGTTCCAGTCTCGGAATTGTAACTCTCCCGCAGGACATCAGAAAACCCCGAAACATTTGGCGCCGTCTGTGGGGAGAGTACTTCAGAGATGGCATCCAAGTCTGTACCGACTCCAGAAGAAAGGCGTCCCCTAGACGACCCTCAAGTTCAGTCGGACCATGATACCGAAAGTGAATTTGAAGTTGAAACTCATACAGCTCCAGACGGGACCCTAAGGGCCCGACGTACCCGTCATACCGAAAGGAGGGAACGGGAGCATCTTCAAACAGGAAGCGAGCCAGCAGGCGCACCGCTTGCTCGGCAACAGCCGACTGATGGGTCTGCTCCCATCACAAGGAACGAACTCATGACCTTCATGAGGGACTTCAAGGGAGAGATTCAAGAGTTGATCAACAAAAAACCGCCTGCTTCAGTCAAAGAGCAGTCGGCCAAGAAACCTTCCACTTCACTGAAGAGGAAGCCAATTCAAGGGCGAGAGGCGACTCCCCATCCTAAATCCAAGAAGCGGGAGCCACCTGCTCTTGATTTCACAAAACTCCGTTATCCTACGGGAAATAGGAAACCGGTTCGTCATATTCAGGCGGACGGGTCAAAGCAAACGTTCACAGATGCTCGGCTCCTGCTAGAGCAGAAGAAGAGTGACCGATTATCAGAGTCGGCTTCTACTTCAAATTTTCAAGAGAGTTTGCGAAATGCCTCGATGAGGCATACTCAGTCGTACCATGAGAGTCAGTCAGGCGGCACCTCCCGTCAGTCCGGCTTTCATAGTGCCCAGGCGGTACCAAACTTACCATTTGTGCCGCAACAACAGTATTTTATGCAGCCACCTCCATTTGGTGGACCTGCAGCAAAAAACGTCCAACCTATGGACTGGCAGCTACGGCTGCTTAGACTTGGTGAACAGCCGTCGGCCTTCTCCAAGGAAATTACTGAAGCCGCTCAGCCGGCCAAAGTAAAAAATGTTCTAGTAGGCGCCTATGACGGCACTACTAACCTAGAAGACCATCTGATGGCATTCACCAACCTGATGTACCTTCAAGGGTTGGATGATCCCACTTGGTGCAAGTGCTTCCCAGCGACTCTCAAGGGAATTGCACAGCAATGGTTCGGTAACCTGCCGATTGGTTGTGTAAACAGCTTCAGGACGCTTGCTTACTTATTTGCCTCCAACTTCGCTATGAACATCCCTGCGAAGAAAACGACCCTTGATTTGGGAACAATTCAGCAGGGCGAGAAGGAGGGGCTTCGTTCTTACATCAGGCGGTTCAACCTGATGAGAATACAGATTCAAGGGTTACCGGATGAGGTAGCTTATACTGACTTTTTTAGAGGTCTCAAAGACGGGTCTACCTTCAAATTTGATTTAGTTCGAAAAAGGGTGGCGACTCTTCAAGAGGCCTTGATTGAAGCAGAAGCCTATATACAGGCGACTGATCTGTGTACGATAAAACAGTCGGACGGGAAGAGGTTCGACAAAAGAGAGGGACGACAGAAACAGTCGTCCAACAAAGATGAGAAAAGAAAAGAGGTCTGGGCGGCTGACTCCTCTAAACAGCCGGCCCAGAAAAAGAAAAAAGAATTCAAACCATACTCCCCAAAGTATGTGTTTAACAAGGATAACCAGTTTATCCTAAAAGAAATAAAGGGACGGTTCTCAATTGAGAAGCCGCTCCCCATGAAGGGTTCTGCGAGCAACCGGAACCAAGACAAAATCTGTGCTTATCATGATGACGTTGGTCATCACACCAATGACTGCATCAGTCTCATGCGGTACCTAGACCGCTTGGCTGATCAAGGTGATCTTGACACTTATGTCAAGAAATCTACGGGGAACACTTCCTCAAAAAAGCAGTCGGCCAAAAAGAATCAACAGGCCGACAGTTCCGATACAGATGATGCAGTCGTCTACACCATTGCAGGCGGCTTCTCAGGAGGCGGCCCCACTATTAGGGGCAACAAAGATAATATTAGGCGGTTAGATATAAATTCCGTTCACCAAGAACGGCCGTCCAAATATACATTTCCTGAGATTGTCATCACTGAAGAGGATCTAGGAGGAATAAGGGGGCCGCATGACGACCCTCTCGTTATTGAATGTAAAGTGGCCAACCAGAGAGTTGGCCGAATCCTCATAGATACCGGGAGCTCCTCAGATCTCATCAGCAGCAAATGTCTGTCAAAACTGAAATATCAGACGGACTGCATACATCCGGCCTCCCACCCTTTAATAGGGTTTGGAGGAGGAGTCGTCCACCCACTGGGACGAGTAGATCTACCCATTCGCCTGGGCGAGAAAGGGGAAGGACGACACATGGTAGTCCGGTTCCTAGTAGTAGAGGAACTCTCGGCCTACAACATGATTCTGGGTCGACCAACCCTGAATAATTCCAAGGCTGTTATAATCCCGTCTCTTATGCTGCTTAAGTTTGAGAGGGATAATGGAACAGTCGGCTCCCTAAGGGGAGATCAGAGGATGGCCCGAGAGTGCTATCTCTCGGATGTCAAGCCCACTGTTATGGCCACTGGGTCAAGTGGGGAAAAAACAGACCTTGACAATGTCAAGGAGAGTGCGCCTGTTTAAGAAACAGGCGACAAAAAGAGAAAGGCGTCCCAGACAGAGTCCGCAAGAAAAGCAAGAAAATAGCAATCATTGGCAGAGGAGCGGCCGGATGAGTTCCGCCTCAGCCGGCTGGTGAGCATGCGGACCTGATATTAGACGACTCACGTCCTAACCGAACAGTCAAAGTTGGGACGACTGCTCTGAGAAACCTTGGTGACGACTTCCACAACCTGTTGAAAGAATACAAGGACATCTTTGCATTTGAAGTCCATGAAATGCCAGGCATTAGTCCTGATCTGGCAGTACATAAACTCGCTGTGGATCCGAAAAAGAAGCCGGTACGGCAAAAGAAGCGGAACCATGGTGAAGAAAGAGGTCAGGCGGCAGCCGCCGAAGTCAAAAAATTACTTGATGCAGGGTTCATTCGGCAATGTTACTTCCCAGATTGGGTTGCAAATGTGGTGCTTGTTAAAAAGCCGAATGGCACCTGGCGAATGTGTGTAGACTACACAGACTTGAACAAGGCGTGCCCCAAAGACAGTTACCCTCTGCCTAAAATTGATAACCTGGTCGACTCAACAGCCGGCCATGCCTTGATGAGTTTTATGGACGCTTATTCTGGTTTCCATCAAATTCCTTTATGGAAGAAAGATCAGGAGAAGACGGCCTTCGTCACTGATCAGGGATTGTACTGTTACACGGTCATGCCGTTTGGTCTTAAGAATGCCCCGGCTACCTTCCAACGAATGATAAACACAGTGTTCTTTGATCAGATTGGGAGAAACGTCGAGGCATATATTGATGATATGATTGTCAAGACTAAACTTCAGAAAGATCATCTGACGGACCTCCGAGAAACTTTCGCCACACTCAGGCGGCACCATGTCATGCTCAATCCCAAGAAATGTGTGTTTGGAGTTGAGTCTGGGAAATTTCTCGGATTCCTTATCAACCAGAGAGGAATAGAGGCGAACCCTGAGAAGGTACAGGCGGTCATTGACATGCAGTCGCCGCGTACCGTCCGAGAGGTTCAGAAGTTAACAGGTTGTCTGGCGGCCTTGGGGAGATTCCTAAGCCGATCAGGCGACAAATGCCTATACTTTTTCCAGGCAATTAAGAAAAAGGCAAGGTTCGAATGGGGGCCGGATGCTGAGGCCGCCTTCCAGAAATTAAAGGTTCACTTGCATTCCTTGCCGAGGCTGGTCAGCCCTTTGCCCAAAGAAGATCTCTACATGTACCTGGCCGTCTCTGATCATGCGTTAAGCGCTGTGCTCCTTGCTGAAAGGGACGGCTGTCAGCTCCCGGTCTACTTTGTCAGTCACGTACTGAAAAATGCCGAGTTGAGGTATCCCCTAGTGGAGAAATTTGGTCTTGCACTCTTCATGGCTGTTAAAAAATTGAAGCCCTACTTTTTGGCACATGCAGTCGTCGTGTATACCGACCAACCAATCAAGCGGCCCCTTACCATCATGGAGTCGTCAGGACGAATGATCAAATGGGCCATAGAAATACAGAGCCTCGAAATTACTTTCGAGCCTAGAAAAGCAGTGAAGGGGCAAGCCTTTGCTGACTTTATTGTAGAGATGACTCGTCCTCCTGACTCTCAAGTTCCAGACCAAGTCTGGAAGGTATATGTGGACGGAAGCTCTACTTCAAATGGTTGTGGAGCAGGCGTCGTATGTCAATCTCCAGAGGGCGACAGGTTCGAGTATGCTCTACGCTTCAGTTTTCAGGCTTCAAACAATGAGGCAGAATATGAAGCTTTACTAGCCGGGATCCGCATGTGTAAGGCGGCAGGGGCAAGAAAAATAGACGCCTGTTCTGATTCACAATTGATAGTGAGTCAGTACAATGGCGAATACGAAGCAACCCATCCGGCCATGATCAAGTATTTACAGGCGGTTCGACAAGCAGTCGGCTCCCTTGAGGATTTCCATCTAATCCAAGTGCCGAGATCAGAAAACAACCAGGCAGATGCACTGTCAAAATTAGCATCATCCGCCTCCTCCGATACTCCTCGAACTGTTTTTTGGGAAGTAATGGAGAAGAGAAGCATCGAGGAAAACCCTATTGGAATCCTAGACAGAAGCTCAACCTGGATGGATTCAATCAGGGCATATCTGACAAACGGTACACTGCCGGATGATCTTCAACAGGCGGCAGCACTAAAAAAACGAGCCTCCTATTTTGAAATGATACAGGGAGAACTTCACAAGAGGGGGTACCTTCAACCCTTCTTAAAGTGTGTTACTCCTGAAAAGGGACGAGAGATACTAGATGATCTTCACTCTGGTTTCTGTGCTTCCCATATAGGTGGTAGGATGCTTGCTCAAAGGGCAAGGCGCCAGGGCTACTTTTGGCCTACTTTGGAAGCAGATGCAATGGAGATGGTGAAAAAATGTGATAAGTGCCAAAGGTTTGACAAATTAATTCACCGTCCGGCTACTAACCTCACTACCATTCACAGCCCACTGCCGTTTGCTAAGTGGGGCATGGACATTCTGGGTCCATATACGCCTGCTACAGGCGGCAGAAGGTATATACTTGTTGCCGTTGACTACTTCACTAAATGGGTAGAGGCGGAGGCTGTAAAGGGAATCAAGACGAAAGATGTAATTTCATTCATTTGGAAAAACGTCATCACTCGGTTCGGGGTTCCCATGTCTATGGTTTTTGATAATGGTCCCCAATTTGAGACGCCTGTTCTCAAAAGCTGGTTGGGAGACCAAGGAATTGCACACTACTTTGCATCTGTCGGTCGTCCACAAGCAAACGGCCAGGTAGAAGCCTTTAATAAAATCATCTCAGACGGTCTCAAGAAAAAGATTGAACGAGCAGGCGGCCTATGGGCGGATGAACTACCACATGTTCTCAGGGCCATTAGGACGACTGAAAAAGGGGCGACTGGAGAAACTCCATTCTCCTAACTTATGGTGCGGAAGCTGTTCTTCCAATAGAACACTACGAGCCGACTCTTCGAGTAATGCTGTATAACGAAGAGGCAAACTGGGAAGCCATGCGCCTGGCATTAGACTCACTTCCTGAAAAGAGGGGCAATGCTGTTTTGCGCCATGAGATCTATCGCCTGAGAATGACTAGATCATACAACAAAAAAGTACACAGGCGTCCACTCAAAGTAGGGGACTTTGTACTTAGAAAAATGGAAGCAGTAGGTAGGGCTAATGAGTCTGGCAAACTAACTCCCAACTGGGAAGGACCCTACCGAATCTATGAGGAAGTCAGGGACGGTACCTACCGTCTGGAAACACCAGACGGACAACCGTTGCCTCGAACTTGGAATGTAGATAACCTTAAAAAATATTTCTTCTGAGAGATGTAAAGTAAAGAGCTACTTAATAAAGTTTGCACTTACTATTTAATTGTATTACGAGGGCATGCCGTCTGTACCTTTACAGTCGGCTACTCTCCATTGAGTTTTTCACTCTATCTTCTGAGGGGCATGCCGTCTGTTCCTTTACAGTCGGCTACTCTCCATTGAGTATTTTACTCAAACACTTAGCTAAAAAGATTAGGGCCTGGCCGACCCTGTGCTAACAGGCGGCTACCCTTCTTTCACTTAGCACCTACGTTCACCAAGAACTTACAAAGGCCACCGGCCGAATGATCAGACCAGGCGCCAAGCCAACTGATCAAATCTACAAAACTAATTCGACCTGTCCCAACATCATAGCAGGCGTCCGACGGCATCCTCCGGATGAAATTCGTCGCAGAGAGCAGCTCCCTTTTGGGTGGAACATTGTTCTATAAACTAATTACACGGCACCTATACGACTGTCCCAAGGGCAACCACGTAGCCGTTTTTTGAGACAAGGATAACTCTACCACTAACCAAACAGCGGTAGCGGTTGACATCTGAGTCGGATGACCGCCTGTATTACTTGGGATAAATGCAGGGGGTACCTATTGAGTTAATAGCCAACAAACATTGGCGAATCAAGGGGTCTAGCCGGCCTATGCCGCCTGGTACCTCTACTTCTCAAACAAAAGTGACGGCGACTGAGTAACTCCAACGTTAACTCATAGTCACTCCTTCAAATTTGGTATGGAACCTAAAAAGTTTGAGTTGTCCGCCTGTTTCAAACAAACAAGGGCACTCAAACCCCTATTCCTACTAGATAACCTATTGAGTTAATAGCCACAAACATTGGCGAATCAAGGGGTCTAGCCGGCCTACGCCGTCTGGTACCTCTACTACTCAATCTAGATTGCGACAAAGACTAAGTAACTCCTAAGTTAATAGTCACTCAAACTTAGTATGGAGCCTAAAAGGTATGAGTCGTCCACTTGTTTTTAATAAACAAAGGCTCTCAACCAATACTCTTGCTAGGTTAACAAATTACGAGTTAAAAGCCAACATTGGCAATAAAGGGAAACAACCGGCACCCGCCGTTTGTTATCCTACTTAATTCCTTGGCAACTAGGAAATACTATTTACTTGGTCAGACAAATTGAATAAATAGTTCGAATACCGATTGAATAAATGGCCGACTGATCATCTACCCTGGAAACAGACCACCAGTCGTCCAGGGGCATAGGCGGCATACTATTTGTACCTGTCTTAACGTTCGGCCATACACAACAGTTGGTCTAGTGAACAAATTAAAAATACTTAGACAAATTTGAACCAAAACAAAAAATTTGATTAAAAATAAGCCGGCCATTAAAGACCAGCAGAATATTCAAAACCCCGGCCCCTGGCCGGGTAATTACAAAGCAAACGGCAACGCAGGCCGTGAAAAAAAAAATATATACTTAAAGCTTAAGAAGGGGGCAGTTCAGTATCAGCAGCTGCCGCCTGGTCAGCACTCTTCTTGCTGGACTCGGCCTTAGCTGCACCCTCTTTTGATGCCTTACCCCCAAGTGGCACAAGCGCCACAACCGGCTCTTCCTCCTCCAGCGCACCGTCCAACGCCTCTTCTTCAGCAGCCGCCAGGATCTGTTGATTATATGTTTCCGAACACTGGCGGTACGTTCTTTCCCATGAGGCAAAGTCGGCACTGGGGAACAGTCGTTCCCAGGTCATGCGCTGGATTGAGCGGAGTCTTCCACCATCTCCCGGACGAGCTCTTGTTTCTCTTGCTCGGCCTTATCCGAGAGCTCTTGGGTAAGACTCTTCTCTTGGTTCACCAGGCGTTCTTTTACGTTGGCCAAAGATTTCTCCATGGCTTCGTAAGAGTGCATTTTTTGGCGAAGAGGTTTCAGCTCGGCTTAAGGTTGGTGACGGTCCCCTCCAGCTCGTCAACCTTCTTTTGGGCCGCCTCTAATTGAGCCCGAACAGCGGCGGTAGCCTGCGCCTGATAATAAAGAAGATCAATGGTCAGTACTTCATTTTGGGCAATTTGAAACATTGCCTTATCACAGCTGGAGGCGGCCATAGCCTTTGCGGCCTTTACCTCTTTGTTTTTTCCGATCAATCGGCTTGCGAAGGCTGTTGACTCGGAGCAGGGCCTAAGTACAAAGAAAAACAGGCGTCAGTTTCCAAACAGAAAAGTTAACAGGCGTCCTGGAACTCAAAAGCTCAAAAAAATGCTAAGTATACCTCAGCAAGGACCCCTGAAATCCCATCAAGGTCAAGGGTGCCGGCACCCCTGACCGCCTCCCTGTCAGATGGAGGAACTACTTTCACCATAGACTTGGCTACCTCAACCAAGTCAAGCCCCTGGGGGCCGGCTGCATTAAGTGAAAGGAAAAAACAAGTTAGACCTAGTCAAGAAGGAAGCAAGGGTGAGTTTTTACAAGTGAGTGTCCATACATCTAGGCGGCCCGCCTGGGTTTTTGAAGAAGGTGGCCGGCTGCTTCTCAGCCGCCACTGTTTTCCTGGAAGACCCAGGAGAGCTTGCAACAGTCGTCCTCCGGGCCTTGGGGTCCGGCTGTTGCGAGGAAGAAGCCCTTGGAGTGCCAGACTGAAAACAAAAAAGAGTTAGTATATGCATAAGACAACTAAAAGAGGAAGAGTTTTCGAAGCTTACCAAGGTGCCTCCTTGTTGGGGGAGTCGGCATACGACTGTTCATGAGCGAGGCCCGCAACATGGCCCGCAGTCTTGGATGCTGTTATTTTACTCATGGCGTCAGCTGCAAGAAATAAACAACAAAGTTAGTAAAAATCCCAAGTAAACAAGGCG